>NC_140939.1:94908698-95393698 GCF_014529385.1 Adiantum capillus-veneris | reverse complement strand
GCTGCAACACCCCAAGTGTATTGTCGAGTTGTGGGAAGAGCTGGCATTAGCCAAAGAACTCGAAGCCAAACCTATTGTGACATGGGGCAGTACCACAGATAGTGACACTAACTTTCCAAAGGACGTCCACAAGTTGCATAGGTTGTCGAGAAGCCACTGTGTACTAGCTAGCTCCCAACTATGTATTAACCAAATTGGACAATAGGATCAAGTTTTCCAAGTTAGTTCAACTTCAATAGCCTGAGTTGCGTAGACAACGGTTGAACAAAGACAGCTTTCAAGGGTGCATTGATTCAAGTTTGTCATGCTAAAGAAAAGTATGCAACTAAAATGGCCTCACTATTGATTGAAATCTTGCAATAACAGAACGATATATAAGTCTAGAGTCCATTACCTTGGTGAAATGGTTGGGAGAGAGAAATCGAGAGAGGGAGGGAGGGGGGGGGGCGGGGTCCTCGCCCTTTTTTTTGCCGAATGCCTTGCCGAATAGGTGCATGTGCAAAGCCAGAGAGGGAGACATAGCAAATGACATCGAGCTATTTCATTGGACTAGGATATGTAATAGTCTACTACACAATTGGTCATGAGAGAGGGAGACGTAGCAAATGACATCGAGCTATTTCATTGGACAAGGATATGTAATAGTCTACTACACAATTGGTCATGAGAACATGAAGTTGTTTGGTTGATGTCCTTGGTCATTCATGCCACAACGAGACTTGAACCACCTTGACCCCTCACTTATCGTTAGCATTGTGCTGACACACAATGGGTTTCGTGCGAAGAATAATAATTGAGAATGACCTGTAGATGTTTTAGTTTTACACGAGACACACATATCGAGTTGTGTATCAATAGTACACCTCAAGCATTTGAGGTACTTATGCAAGGAGGTTGGATCCATTCCATTTCATCTTAGTGACGTAATTGCAGGTACAAAATGGTTTCATGTTAGCACCCATTATTCATTGAGGAGCTGGCCTCCTGCATCCATGGATGTCAACCACCATGAGTTGTGGAGACAAAATAGGGTGGGCCAATTTCCCTCTTTTTTGCCGCACGCCTTGCCGGATAGGTGCATGTGCAAAGCCACAGAGAGAGAGAGAGAGAGAGAGAGAGAGAGAGAGAGAGAGAGAGAGAGAGAGAGAGAGAGAGGGAGACGTAGCAAATGACATCGAGCTATTTCATTGGACTAGGATAGAGCACTTCATAAGTTTGCTAGAAACTGAAAAATTACATCCATGTCAATATTGTTTTCTTAGAGAAGCAGGGGTTAACCTCTCCCTGTGTAAATACTCTCTTGTCTTCTTCTTTTTTGCAAAACTCACACATGTGAGTGAAATTATTTAAAAAATGTCCAAACAAATTACAATCAGAAGCCTTGCTGAACAAGAGCCAAGGCATCAAGCTTGCCAATCCCACAACAAACCCAAGAACACCATCTACATACAAAAAGTTATGGCCAACACAGGGGAGGCCAACCATGCTAATCATTAACATACAGGATCACAAACCAATCAGAGGGGATGCCACCATGATGCACTCCTCCCACCAGTAACCACCATGTCCCGAGTGACCAACAAGCAGATCCACACCAGCCGTACTTCCAAAAAGAAATCAAATCAAAACGAAAATACCTTTGTCGATCTAGCAGATAATAGCCTCGCATAAGGGGAGATCCCATCCACTCCATCACCTCGAAGAGAGTCCCACCACACACAACATGCCTCCGCATCACAGTATCCCGTTCAGACCATACCGACCGCATCAAGCTTTAAGGAGAAGCACTCCCCGCAATGAAACAACCCCCTGTGCCACCATGATGAGCTATCGTGCCACAACTTCCCAGCATGCCAGAAGCTGTAGATCCATCGATTCCATCTGCAGAAGAGAGAGGAGGGAGGGGAGGACTCCACCCTGGTCCAAAAACCCGAGGTCAATCATGGCCACTTTGGGGAGATAAGAGGAAGTGGCAAGGCGGCCCTCCCTAGGACTAACCCCCAACCCCCGCAGCACAACCTCCTTCCCCCATCGCCAACAGCTACTCCCAAGTAGGCTGAGTGCCTACAGCGTCTGCACAGGATCCTCCTTGCTCAAAGCGAGATACATACCCGCTCAACCCTAACAGGGGAGCTCTCAACACTAAGACACACAAAATTTCAATATTCTCCTTACCTTAATCCAAAGGGACCTCAAGATCTATCTAAAGAGAAAAGGACAATTGGTATCAAATGGTTGCAAGCATAAGTGAATAACTGCAATTTTATTATATATATTCGACACAAATGATATCTTCTCTATATCCTCACCCCCCGCCTCTCTCTCTCTCTCTCTCTCTCTCTCTCTCTCTCTCTCTCTCTCTCTCTCTCTCTCTCACACACACACACACACACACACACACACACACACACACACACACACCGAAGATAGAACAAGCATTTGAGCGTGGGTAAAGAAGTGTTCATTGTGTGTGTGTCATGGGCACATGTATAAAGACACACACACACACACACACACACACACACACACATGTGTCGGTGGTAAGAGCGAGCGAGACCCGCCGGCAGGCGGGTCATGCAAGCTAGTATATATATATATGTAGATATATATATATCTATATATATATGTGTATATATATATATATGTGTGTGTGTGTGTGTGTGTGTATATATATATATATATCCATATATATATGTGTGTGTATATATATATATATATATATATATATATATAGGTAAATAGAGCTTATTATTTTCCTTTTGCAACTGAAGTGAACATGCTTAAAGTCTTTTGGGCAAAAATTTGAGAAGGTTTCACTAACCTTCTCCCTTATTTTTGGGGATCCCCCAAAAGCACGCTTGAGGAGGCTTTGGATAAATTGAACCTAGCTTTTCTCCATTCATGTTGAAATTATGACTCTGACTCTCTCTCTCTCTCTCTCTCTCTCTCTCTCTCTCTCTCTCTCTCTCTCTCTCTCTCTCTCGTGCTCTCACTCTAGTAGAGCGCGCCGATGCATGCTCCTAAAGATAGTTTTCATTAAAAATATTGTGGTAGTTCTATAATTTTCCCAAAAGAAAAAATCAACCACGGTCAAGGCACGTTCCCCATTGATATAGAAAAGGCACACTTGAAAAGCTTCGAGTTTTAAGTTAAAATTTGAAGCACTTTCTTGTTTTTACACTAAAACTCGTAGTTTTTAGCACTTTTATCACGGGCAAGCTCCTAGCCGATATTTCTCAATTGAGGCCATTGAAAATAGAATACACCACTAGCTCTTATAAATATCATTCAGAATCCTCTGAATTTAAGGTTAAATTTGAAGCATTAGGCTGATTTTTACACTCACACTTGTAAAATTTAAATGTTTTCTTAATCGAAAGCCCAAATCTACCGTTTTGATTTCTCAAGTTTAGCTCGTTAGAAATACACTACATCTCAAATTTTTGTTGTGTAGAACTATTTGTAGCTCACAATCTTCCAAAGGTAAGCCGTCGTGAACTACAAGTGTTGTAAGAGGCTGGGACTTGGAAAGGCCTTGTGTGACCTTACCAACAAAATTTTTACATAGACTGATGGAAGCGTAAAATCATAATGGTGATATATAGGAGGCTCACCAATTAAGAGACTCCCTTGGACTATAGGTCTAATGTAATTAACATTTTAACTTGAGTTTGAGTGGAAAGTAAATAACATATTGAGCATTTCCTTGAGTATTCTTTTGTGTGTAGATGTATAGTGAGAAAGAAAGTGCTTGGATGGAGAGAGCAACACTCACACATGAGTTCATTAACATGGCATGAGTAATACTTGTAAAAGAGAGTGAGCGTGTAGAGAAATTGATACCAATAGAGTACCACATTAGTTCGAGCCAGTCCCCCCTCCAATAGGAATTTTTACTATAGATTCTTCTATGATGGAAGACTTGTTTACAATATAATTGTTTGTGTTCTTTGAGGCCTTCTTGATGAGATGAAGATGGTAAGCTTCACTCACCAAGCATTAGCATGGTAACAAAAATAAACATGATTAGCATGAACTTGGAAAATTTCCGGCCTAAATCCCAAGACCTCAAACACCATGAAAGGTGAGGAGAGCTGGCACGGAGTGAGGAAGAAGAGAGAAGTAGAAGTAGCTCTACGAAAAAGCAATAACCCCTTGCACATATTCACTCATAGATCTTGTAGCATAGCTTAGCATAGTGATAATGGAGACTAGAGAGATTGATAAGCAAGCATGAGCATTCTCTTGTGTGGATTTGCATCCATAGCCAAGAGCTTGTGGTAGTAGGTACTCAACTTCTCAAACTTGGAGAAGGAGATGGAGTTCTTTCTTCACAAGAGTGTGTGAAGGGAAGAATGAGAGTGAGAGAGTGTGGGATGCTATGAGAGAGAGAGAGAGAGAGAGAGAGAGATCTAGCTAGGTCGACCCCCTTAATTCCCTAGGCATTCCTTAAAGCTTATTGGGCCATGTAGCCCTCTAGCCAATGAGAGCTTGGCTCCCTTTGGGGCAAGATGTGTAGTCTCTTGACAAGTGTCCTTCTTTCCCTCTTGTGAGGTTAAGCTAGCACCCCCCTTGCCTGCTTGAGTAATGTGCCTCTACACTTGACAGGTCGTCCCTTTCCTTTCATAAGAGTATGGATCCTTGGTGAGGTGCATACTTACTACACACATCCCTCCTTTGTAGGGATTGCCCCTCTCTTTGTAGCAAGATATTTAATCTTGGTAAGCAGGCAGCCCCCTGCTTAAGCACAACCCTAGCTTAAGCAAGCTGCCCCCTTGCCTGCTTGGACCTTAGTGACTAAAGAGTAAAAATTAAAGAGTATGTCTCAAGGCTTTTAACACTTACCTTTGGAGGCTTTAATGAAGATAACCCTAAGGTCTTTTTCTCCATTGGTTAACCTTGCTCTTTGATAGACCTTTTCTCATTTGGGCCCCTTTACCATTGGCCCCGTGCTGAAATAGATCTATAAGCATATCTATATTTTAACCCTTGTTCCCATTTATTCTCCCACATTAAGTGATCGGTTTAATATGAGAAAATCATTTGGGTTGGTTAGATATTAGATTTTAAGAAATTACCTCTCTCTTGAAATCATAGTCGTCCTCGACTATGAGGGAGAAGAGATAAAGTCGTAGTCATTAGTCAATTTTACTTAGCGGGTAGAGGATCCCTTTTTACCCTACCACATCTTTCTAAGATGGATGACTAATCCATTTGGTGCTTGGGAGACATAGCTGCCGCAAGCATGTCTACTCTTTAGTCCATTTCATTCTCCCAAAGTAGAGTGACAATTTCTACTTGGTGTTTGAGAGACGTCGTCGTCACAAACATGATTCTAAGCATGCATACTATTTAAATTTGTGCACAATAAAAAGAGAATTATTCTTATAAGACAGAAACATGAGTCATTTAAAAGAAATTTTCACATTTTCTTACTCTAATGTAGCATTCTAAGCATTGACAAGGTTCATACTATCCTTAAGCTGTATTCCTTGCATCAATCTAGCCATCTTGAAAGATAATATGACCTAGGTATTAAATCTCTTGAAGGAAAAAATTGCTTTTCTTTTGGTTGATGAAAATCTTATTCTCCCTCAATGCTTGAAAAACCACTTGGATATGCTGCTTATGTTCCTCCAGAGACTTGGAGTAGATGATGATATCATCAAAGAACACTCTAGTGAATTTGCGGAATGGTCTAAAATTTTTCTCCATTAGACGATTGAATGTAGCTGGTGCATTAGTCAAACCGAAAGGCATGACTAAATATTCATAAAGAACAAACTTTGTGTGAAATAGGATCTTTGAGATATCTTCATCCACTATCCTTATTTGATGATAGCCACTCTTAAGGTTAATCCTACTGAAGTAGGTAGAGCCTTGTAGCTTATCAAACAGATCTTTTACCCAAGGCATGGGAAATCTGTTTTTGATAGTGATATGGTTTAACGCTCGATAGTCCACACACATGCAGTATGTACCATCTTTCTTTTGCACTAAAAGGACTAGAGAACAAAAGAGAGAGGAACTAGGCCTCACCATCCCTTTGCAACCGTGACATTCATTTTCGCATATATCACACTATGTACATTGTAGCATTTGGTCCCACACATCATAAAAATTAAGAGTGAGGTAGATATTTTAATTTCACATTATGAACATGACATGGCATGACACCATTTGATGAGCTCTTTGTACTTA
Organism: Adiantum capillus-veneris; assembly: GCF_014529385.1. Taxonomy (NCBI): domain Eukaryota; kingdom Viridiplantae; phylum Streptophyta; class Polypodiopsida; order Polypodiales; family Pteridaceae; genus Adiantum; species Adiantum capillus-veneris. The sequence goes on along the minus strand of NC_140939.1, from coordinate 95,387,497 downwards.
TGAGCTCATAGGGAGTAGAGCTACGCGTTAGGACCATATGCAACGAGAAATGGTAACCTGTATTTTGCTACCTATATTTATACAAGAGGTAGTTAGAGGTCGATACCGAGTCAAAATCCATAGGGTATTGATCTCGTGATAAGGAGATTATATCTTGTGAGTTTTGTGACATTTTGAATGCATTTGGTCTAGTTTCGGATAGCATGAGCATTGTATTGCTTTCACTAGTGCATAAGAACGCTTAGATTTGATTTCCTTGATTAGAGATTGTCTTAGAAGGTCAAGAAGGTGGTTGACACCCATCTTCTTGTTTCCATGCACCTATGGGTTAAGCTTCATCCTCGGCCGACATAGAGTTGTTGGTTTTGTTCCGATATGCTAGCGTCCACTCGTGGCGTACCCGCCCACATTGGCGCCACGGTCGGGGATCGAAGCCCTAGGTAGGTGACCTTAGACTAATCCTACGAGGTGAGAGTTCCTCTGGTGTGCGAGAGTATTATTTTCTATATTAGTTTCGTTAGGACCTTAAGAGAGGTGTTAGGAAGCGTATGTTTTGCCTTGGTCACCTATGTTGATGGTTTTAGTTTAGAATTGTATCGACTTTGGATGAGTGGTTGATGAGGTGATAAAGGCATTAGCTAGTCCGTGTGTGTCAGTTAAGTGCTTATCTTGTCACAATGGAAAAATCCCATTTTTTATGTTTAGGAGTAGCTTTAGGTAGATGATTTGATCTTGATCTAGAGCTGTCCATCAACGAAGGTTTGCTTGAGTTGATTGTTTGCATTGAAACCTTGAAAGAAGACTGAAAGTTCATATAAATGTTCTGCATAACTGAGGGTTTCTCAGAGCTTAAGAGGACATTTGAGAGGGCTTTGCACATAAAAATCTCATTTCTGAAAGGCTAGACTTATACGCATATAAAGTCTCCAGGGCTAAAAAGAGACCAAAATTGTGGAAACTGAATGTACGAGAGTGTTCAAAAGAGTCTTTATACCCTTGGGACACCTTAAGTGGGAAATTTTGGCATGGAATTGGGTACCAAAAGCCAGAAGACGGAGTGGTTGTGATGAAAAAAGGTAAAATGTTGTGATTGTGAGCACTTTTGAGCTTTACATTTTGTTGTAAACACATGTACAAGTTGTTCATAAATGGGGAAACCTAGGATAGAAATAGATTTGAAATCTGAGATGAAATACTTTATATGCATATAATGTCTCCAACTTAGATTTGGATAGTAATCTGCATGCTGGTTATCAACCAAAGTACTGGGAAGATAGCTATAAGCTTGATTGCAAGATTTCACACCATTTGGTCAGCCAACCTGACATTTGGAGAGAATTTTGCAAATTCTAACCAAAAACAAAGAAAAGTGTTGAATTGGTGAAACATTGGTATCAAAACCTGATTTTGAGCACATATGCTTTGTGTACACATAAAGGAGAACCTTAAACATAAAAATTTCTTCAATCTGGTCAAAAATACATTATACGTTGTTGGGAAACAAGCAAACTAAAACACTTGTATAGCGATGTCACCCAAGAGCGTTGAAAGAGAACTACAAGACACCAAAAGATTTGCAAAATCCTTTTGAAACACCACAAGTCCAATAGGAGTAGACCCTTGGGAATTTACTAGCCGTCGCCCACCCAAGAGACTATGTCACATAGGAGCAAAACCATGTCAAAGCACGGATTTACAGCACACACCGACCAATGCATATGAAGAAAAGAGAATTTCCTTTCACAATCAAACATCACAAACCCACAACTTCAACATCAATTCCACAATTCATAGATACATGCCCTTCGCATCTGTCTACACACAATTTTCCACTAGGCTACCATAGCCATAACCCTGCAGAGAACTAGTCGTAACCTGAAGAACACAATTCCAATTGGGGCACTTTAAATCTTGGAAAAAAGATTGAAAAATGAGTGGCGAGAAAGCTGAAGATGACCAAAATTGATTCCATATGCCGCTATGAGCAAAATTGACGTGAACAGAAAGCTGTCCCAGCACGACTACACGTAGAGAAGGCTAGTCGGGGCAAAAAATTGCATCCTAAAACCTGGAAATTTCTAATGTTTGGCTGAACTTTTTTAAGTTTGTACATGAGTTTTAGTTATATACAAGTCTCACTTCAAAAAACTCGCTCATGGGCACTTATAGTAGCCCGACAGTTGTCACTAGACTAGTGACTTGCAGTGCATGTACATGTGCTTGCTAAAGGAAGCTAAAAACCCCACAAAAAGAAATCCCACACACTCTTTTGACATCGGTCATCATGTCCATATGTAAAAATTTACAAAAAACGGGGTGTCAGAAATGCGCCCAACATAGTTTGCCACACCCCAGCCTACTAGATCATTCATGATCAGCAGCACAAAAGAGATTCTGTAAACCACATGAGAGAGTCTTCACTTCATCTTCATCATTAGCCACATGATCAAAAAATTCTTCAAAATAAGGCTCATCCTCGATCACAATCATCAACCTTGCAATATACTTCTTCAACCTGTAGTAGCCATTCACACGTGCTTTATGTGGGGTACCATCCAAGTCAGCAAGCTGATATGTGCCATTTGGAAACCTGTTTAAGACCAAGAAAGGACCTTACCACTTGATTTGAAATTTCTTTTGAAAAGTGCTATCAAGCTTACTATTGTAACGAAGCACCATGTCACCCTTCTTGATGTCCTTGTCCTTCACCTTCTCATTTGCCTTTGCTTGATTCTTCTTCAAGACCTGCTCATAATGCTCAAAAGCCAACAACCTATCCAACTGTACACATTGCAAATATAGAAGCCTTTTTTTTAATGCATCATTGGGCCCTTCTTCAAGCTTTATCATCATTTTCAAAGATGGTTTCTCCACCTCAATAGGAAGTAAAGCCTCTTTGCCGAAAACTAGATGGAAGGGAGAGAAACCAGTACCTGATTTGATGGCAGTCCTGTAAGCCCATAGAGCACAAGGTAGCTCTAAATCCCAAGTCTTCACATTGTTTCTTTTCATCTTTGTAAGCATCCTTATGAGCTCTCCATTAAACCTTTCATTCATGCCATTGCATTGGGGATAATATGGAGTAGTAAACCTGCGATGCACATGAAGCTTCTCACATAGATAATCCACCAACTCTCCCCTGAAACCTGGACCCTTGTGAGAAAGTAACTCCAATGGCATGCCAAATTTACAGCAAATATCTTCATATATAAATAAGGAAACATCTTTACTCGTGATGTGCTTAACAGCTTTGGCTTCAGCCCACCTGGATAGATAGTCAGCAGTAGTAAGTATGTAATATTTGCCTCTAGGTGTCATAGGTAGAGGACCTATTGCATCAATACCCCACTTCTCAAACACATCAAAAGCCACAATGGTGCCTCTAATTTCTGGTTTGATAACCCTATTTTCCATGCTTTGACACTCTTTACAACACCAATGATGAACATCACGTTGAATGCTTGGCCACACATACCCCTCCTGCAAGACTTTATGCAAAGTGATCTTTGAAGCAAAGTGACCACCACAAGAACCCTAATGATTCTCCTCTAAAATTTTGTAAATTTCCTCTTTCCAGGACACTTTTCTCATCACAAGATCAACCCCCTTCATATACAAGGCATCACCAAGTAGCACATACCTTTTGCCACGACGTACGAAGGCGTACTTTTTTGACTTCTCCAACTCTGATGGAAGCATACTTGTTTGTAGAAACTCTTCCTTCCTCTCTAAAGCTTCCCTTCCCAAATAAAGAGGAGAATCATCCCTAATCACATAAAATTGCCCAATTGAAGCTTGCGCTGCACCATCTGCTTCTTCATTTGAGACCTATCCACATACCTTAAACTCCAAGCTTCGAAATGTTTAAGTAGATTCTTCACTTGAAAACACATATTTTTCAGCCTTGGATTCTTACTTTTCCACACCCCAAGTACTTGCTTAACCACCAAAAGGTCATTACCTCTTACCCTCACACGACAGATGCCAAGCTCAAGGCAAAGGTTGAGACCTTTTTCCAAGGTAGCATACTCAGCTTCATTGTTGCTTTGTGCTGTAAGCTTCAAACTCCTTTTAGTTACCAACGCACCTTGAGGATCATAAATTACAAGACCTCCCAAAGCTTCACCATGCGCTTTCCTGTAAGATCCATAAAAAAACAATAGATAGGCATTGTCTATGTCAGGAGCTTCCATGTGCTGCTTCTTCACTGCATCTTCCTTAAGAAGAAGATGGATTTCCTTATAAGTAAGAAAATCAGCCAATGTAGCCCTTGTACTCTCCTCAACAAGAAAAGAGAATTGGAATTCATGTAGCTCCACAATCCAGTTCATGAGCCTCTTTGACAAAGTAGGGCTCTTCACCAATTGAGGTAAAAGAGTGTAGCTAGTGAAGAATGTGAATGGTTTAGGGAGAAGGTAGTGCCTAAACCTTCTACATGCATAAGTCACACTCACCATGATGAGCTCCACCTCGGTGTAGCCTCTTTCCACCTCTAGCTTCACCCTGCTAGCACAATAGATAGGCTTCATGTAGTGGGAATTTTTACCTCGTTGAAGAAGCATAGCTCCAATAGCATCCTCACCTACTGATGGATTCACATAAAACTCCTTATCCCAATTAGGAGCTTGCATAGTAGGAAGAGAACAAAGAACCTCTTTGATACCTTGAAAAACCTCTTCACATTCATTTGTCCATTGTAGAGGATCCAACCTTGCTACTTGTTGTAGAGGATACAGAAGGTGAGAGGACAAAGGAATGAACCTTGCCATATACTTCACCTTTTGAATAAAAGTAGAAATTTTCTTTGTATCTTTAGGTGATGGGAGGAGCACCAAAGCCTTCACTTTGTCAGGATCCGCTTCAATCCCATTCTCTGAGATCATATGCCCCAAAAACTTCACTCTTGGTTGAGCAAGATCCTAGGCCTTTGCAGATGGCGAGACTTACCAGCATATGTCTGGTTTCCTGTCAACCTTGCACATTGGAGACTTAACAGATTAATGCATGCATCATCAGCTTTGGAGTGATATCTGAAGGGATGTACGCCTGCCCACTATTCATCCTTAAGAGTTTACTCCCCATCCAATGAAGGCCATTGGGGATTTCCGTTCTTCTCAACAACAGTCTCAGCTTTGGAGTGATATCTGAAGGGATGTACGCCTGCCCACTATTCATTGTTAGGAGTTTACTCCCCATCCAATGAAGGCCATTGGGGATTTCCGTTCTTCCCAACAACGTGAGACTGTGTGAATAGAATGAAATATGAAACAATCTTGGGAAGGGAGTGAAAGGCTGGGAAAAACTTTATGTTTGGACCTCTATGGAATGAAAGCGCAATATGCTCAAAGAGTGCATCCATGGAGCAATTGATTTTGATGCAAACGTGACATCTACAGGGATGACGCATAGTCTACTTGCTATTGCCATTGGAGATACTTGTTCAAGGGCTTCGAAGTGCCGAATTTTCAGAGGCTGCTGGGTTGTTTCTCTCCTCTCTTTTGGTAGTTGGCTAGGCCGCTTTTTGCTCTTTTCAAGTTTTTTCCTACCCTATTTTGCCAAGTTTCAGCCCTTACAGTTTTGATGCATCAGCTCTTATAGTTGATGAGTCTTAATCTATGACCAAGCTCTTGGCGCACAGGTCTGTTGTATCATACCATAGTACTGCTCTCTTGTTAATACTGTAGCCTCTATTCACAAACATTGTGGGGCACTGTATGGGTAAGATATTAATTTGTTATTCCAAAATAAAAACAAATTATGGGATTGTTCCTGTGATGTTCAAACTTATCTTCTTCTTCATACGAGGAGTTGTGTTGTCTTTAGTAAACTCCTCGAGAAGAAGATACTTGTCCCACTCTTGGGATCAAAACAAAGTGCCTCGTCAATTTGGTCGTGGGCACTCAATATATAGCCATTTTGATTGAAAGGAAGGGTCTTTCAATGTTACTAGCTTGATTCAACAATTGCACCAAAATTATGACTTCATGTCTATTCTGCATCCATATAAGATCAATATAACAAGAATACTATGATGGATGCATCAATATGAGATCAATATAACAAGAATACTATGATGGTATAATCAGTATTTGGCATGGCTTAAGTAGTAACTTCATGAATATCGTAGTGTGCCCTACTAACATTCCTGATAAAACCTTTATTATGTGAATTTTCATTAATAATGAAAATTGACCACTTTTAAGAGAATTCTATTTGTCCTTCTTACCACTCTAGTCCTCCCTTATATACATTGTGAAAATGAATGGATTAAGCTTTGCATTTTGGTTGTGTTTTTTTGGCATGCCCAAAGAGCAAAGCCATAGTATTGCTTTATCTTTTGGACTGAAGTGATGCACCAAAATAGCTTCCCAACCTACGCCTCATTTATAAGTGGGAGATTGACAATTTAAAGATGTGAAGGACTCTCTCTCTCTCTCTCTCTTCCTGCAAAATAAGGTGTGGTAGTGCACTCTCTCCTCTTTTGCAGAATGAAGTGTGCAAAGGCTACACAGGCCTCATGTTTTTTTCATCACTTGTTCAAAGAGCAAGTCCATGCAAAGAATTATTGTAGACTTATTTAGCATTGTGTCTTCTCACGGTGTGGTTCGGGTTTCAATTTGGAGCCTTAATGACAGAAGAAACCCAGTTTATGCAATTTCCTTAATTAGTAGTGTACATGAGGATACCAACAAAAGTTTGAGAGGAATTTAACATGAAAAGATTTTGGATTTAGTCTATCTTGTCTCTATTAATTTCTGATCTAGAAAACTAGCAAATTGAGAGAGAGAGAGAGAGAGAGAGAGAGAGAGAGAGAGAGAGAGAGAGAGAGAGAGAGAGAGAGAGAGAGAGAGATTAGTTCAATATGACATATACATGTAATGTAGGAGACGGCTGTGAATATACAAGTTATATCCAAGGTCATTTGGAAGCGGGGAAGGAGGTGGAGGTGATGGAGGTGGAGGGGAGTAGCCCAACACCACGCCGTCCTCCTGCAATGAAGTTGTGGGGAGGATACCCATACTATAGCCTTCATTTATCATGCACCGCCGCACGGGCTGCGGTACCTTAGCACCATGTGGCAGCACCATATTTTGTGTCTCTCTCTCTCTCTCAAAGTCTGTCCAAGTGCCAAGTCCCAAGTCCCGACTCCCTCCATCCTTCCCTCTCTCTCTCTCTCTCTCTCTCTCTCTCTCTCTCTCTCTCTCTCTCTCTCTCTCTCTCTCTCTCTCTCTCTCACCTTTATAGGAGACCACGGATACGAGAAGTTGTTGTCTCGCTTTGCGAGTCGCGACCTTCCACTTCTCCCCGCCAACCAATAGACAAATTCCTAGCATGGAAATTTTCACAGTTGGCGATTTCTCCATCCGATCCATACATTTTAAGCAAACCTCTTTCGCGAGGTTTCTATCTCAGTCCCCATGTGTAACCTAATCTTTTGCTCAGTGTAGAGGGCATGCTTGCAACGCACTTTTGGCAGTTGGGGTTGAAGAAGTGGAAATATAGGGGTGGGGAAAGCCCAAACATTAGAAGCTAGGTGAGCATTGGGATCCAAACGAGGGCATTCATGTTCTCCACCGTCTCAGTCTTGGTCTCGATCTCGGTATCAATCTAAGAAGTGATTGCGATACTTTCACCTCTCTCTCTCTCTCTCTCTCTCAACCTGTAGCCTCGTACTCTTGTGATGATATGTAAGAAACACCATCGGTTTTTTTGTACCAACGACAACAAGCAATCTAATCTAGTACATTCCTATCCATATGTGTGTGTATTATTATTCAAAATAGGTATCCACTACCAAGGGAGAATGAATTGTTTAACTAGTTATATGGAGACTCATATTTTAAGAAAACAGATCTATGTTTAGGGCATCATCAAGTACGCATCATATGAGTTGTAGATATACCCAAAATTTCCTTTTAAACGCGGTTCAAGTGATACAATTTTTTGGTTCTGCCATTTGGCTGAACCCATGCCCCAAGTACATTATTGTCACTTACATGACATCCTATCTACAATGCTACCAAAGAGGAGCATTTAGAACCTCTTTGCAAAGTGGTTGACTTATTACAACAACACAATCTTGATGCCGAAGTGAGTATAATTTTCTTAAGACAAAATAACACTACCTTGGTGATATCATTTTTGTACACAGTATAGCAAAGGATACTTCCAAATTGGATGCTAGATTGGCTTCCTCCTATTAATATAGAAAAGATTCAAATTTTCCTAGGATTGGCATTACCATACATTTGCTAATTATGCAAAACTTATCGTGCCTGTGGAGAACCAAAGGCATCAAAGTCAATGTCAAAGCTTTCTTTTGGGGCCAAGGTCAACAACGTAGTTCTGACAAGCTCAAGGAAACTTTAGCATCAACACCTATACTTCCTACAGTTGAATCTTGATCCACAAAAACCATTTGTTCTAAAAGCAAATGCTAGTTCTAAAGTTATTGGTGCTCGGGGGGTTCACTCAAAAATATGTAGAATAGCATGTGAGTTCAACAGGAGGGCTTAATTTCTCTTATTAACTTACAGAAAATATACATACTGAAGGGTGTCTTAAATTGAAAAAGTAAAAATTTTGGTATATAAGGGGTCTTTTTATTGAGAAGAGTGGTACAAAGTGGTCTCTATATACCTCAAAAAATATAGAATAGAGGGTCCAAGTGAAGAAATATAAAAATATATACAATACTTTGTAAGACAGGGGTGACTAGAGCCTGAGAGTCCACCACCCAACCACCCTTTATATACGCATGCCCTTGGCCCTTTTCCCTAGTTGGACTCCCCGTTCCACACCGCCTAGCCCGGCTCTGCCTTATCTGGTCCGGCCTTGCTAGTGTCCTGACATTACTCCCCCCTTAAGAAGAGTTTTCATCCTTGAAAACAAAAGTGGGAAACTTCTTCTTAAGAACACTAATGTTTTCCCAATTGGAACCTTCTACAGGTTGGTCTTTCCACTTGATTAAGGCTTGTTGTCGTACGTGATGATGTGTACGCAACTCATGATAATCAAGAACACGTTCAGGTTCATGCGGTAGGGTAGGAGGTTCAATGTAATGAACCAAAACCTGTTGGTCAATGACATTGTCGTCCCCATGTAACCGCTTTCGTAGACGGCTTACATGAAACACCGGATGAATGCGAGAATGTGAAGGTAGTAATAGTTTGCAGGCACGATCACCTACTCGCTTGAGTATTTTGAAAGGATCACAATATCGGGGAGATAATTTAGGCGTCAGTCCAGTTTTTAGACTTTCTGAATGTTCTGGCTCACATAAAAATACTTCCTCCCCTTCTTCAAAGGTAACTTGCCGACGTTTCTCATCAACGTATTTCTTATACCAATCCTGTGCTTGCCGGACATTCTGGCGAGCAAGTTTCAGCATATCCATATGGTCTTTAAGAAAATCCTTAACCTGTTGGAGTTTTTTGATTGCCAACCCCACCATAACTGGTGACCTAGTTTGAATCCCGTACATTAGCATGAAAGGACTAAAGTCTGTTGTGACATGCTTAGCAGTGTTGTAGGAAAAATTGAGAATAGGTAAGTATTCTTCTCAATCTGAATGTTTTTTGCTGACGTATGCTCTTAGCATATCCTCTATCACTTGGTTGACCCATTCCGTTTGACCATCCGTTTTTAGATGATCAGCTGTACTGAGGTTTAGTTGGGTACCCAATACAGCTCTCCAAAAGTGGCTGTTAAACTTGGGATCATGGTCACTAACAATGTTACTTGGCAAACCATACAATTTGTATAGATTGTCCACAAGTAACTTGGCTAGTTCTGGTGTCAGAATAAACTTACATAGTTTAGTCAACCTGTCTACGACCACCCATACTGAGTCATGACCTTGTATAGTGGTTGGAAAACCTACAATAAAATCCATAGAGAGACTTTCCCATTTTCCATTGGGAATCTCCAAAGGATGTAAGAGTCCTCCTCCTTTCAGGCGCTCTGCCTTGTTAACTTTACATTTTTGCCCGTTCAAGACATAAGCTTGAACAAAGCCATGTATACCTAGCTAGTAAAACTGTCGTCGTATGAGAGCATAAGTTTTTCTAATCCCCGGGTGCCCTGCACTTGGACTATCATGACATTCATAAAGAATCTGGCGCCAAATGTCCGTGTCTGTCGGTACACAAACTCTCCCCTTGTGGAGTAGGTACCCATTGTCAATGGTAAAATTCTTCCATCACTGTAGTTCATCACTTGATAAAGGAGAACTAGGTGTGGAGGTTAAGTGTACACTACCGTCATTGGAGTGAGAAGGATCCCTCTTTTAAACATGGCTCCACACTTTGATATATGCTTCATCATGCTCATATTTTCCCTTGAGAGAATCTAAAAATTCACTACTAAGTTCCGTGAACAAGAGCGAATTGATCTCTGGTATTCTACTTAGAGCGTCTTCCACTACATTGTATCGGCCTTTGTGATACCTTAGCTTGGCGTCATATTTTTGAAGGATCTTGGCCCACCTGGCTTTTTGACCCTTTAAATCTGTTTCTTGTGTAAACCATTTGATGCTTTCATGGTCAAACACAATCTCGAACTGAGCACCATACAGATAATGCCACCATGTCTTTAAGGCAGACACTATTGCATAGAGTTCGCGTTCATAATCAGAATAGTTCTGCTGAGCTGCATCAAGCTTCTTACTTTCAAATGAAATCGGCCGTTCGTCTTGTAACAGGACTGCTCCAATAGCACAATCACTGGCATCTGTTTCCAAAATGAATGGTTTCAAAGGATCTACAATAGCCAGTATAGGAGTTGTAGCTAATGCATCCTTGAGTGTATCGAAACTGTGCTGTTGAGCGGATCCCCACTGAAAATATTTTCCTTTGCCTTTAAGTTGATCCATCATAGGAACAACAATTTGAGCATAGTTTTTAACGAACCTTCGGTAAAAACCTGCAAATCCTAAAAATATATGTAATTCTTCCAGATTTTTAGGAGGAGGCCATTTTCTGATGGTATCCACTTTGGATTGATCCATGTATAGGCCATGAGCTGAAATAACATGCCCTAAATAATGAATTTCATCTTTTAGAAAATCACGTTTAGATTCTTTGGCATATAACTTGTTTGTATGTAACAACTCAAACACCTGCCTGAGATGTTGTAAGTGCTCTTCTTCAGAAGCACTATAGACTAGGATGTCATCGAGGAAAACAATGATAAATTTGCCCAAATATGGCTTCAAGACACTATCCATAAGTGTCATGAATGTTGCGGGCACATTGGTTAACCCAAAGGGCATCACCAAAAACTCATAGTGTCCAAACCGTGTTTGGAATGCACTCTTAGGTATATCGGCAAGCCGAATACGGACTTGGTGATATCCTGACCGCAAGTCCATTTTCGTTAAAAATGCGAGCATGAGTTAGCTTATCAAATAACTCATCTACTCTTGGCAATGGATATTTGTTCTTAACCGTAATTGCATTTAAGCCCCGATAGTCTATGCACATGCACATACTGCCGTCCTTTTTCTTCGCTAAAAGGATAGGCAAAGCCCATGGTGAAGAACTGGGTTGTATAAACCCTTTGCTACGGTAGTCAGCAAGCTGACGTTCCATCTCAGCAGCCTTTAAGTAACTCATACGGTAAGGTGGTTTACTAACAGGTTTACAGCCTGCAGCCACTTCAATGCTATGTTGTACTGATCGTGTCGGCGGTAATCCTGATGGAAAATCATTAGGAAATACATCTTCGAATTCATTTAATAATTGTTGTAATTGACTAGCAACGTTTGCTTGTTTAGAATTAGCAATTGGTGGAATAGAGGAGAGAGAAGCATGCGGCGTTGAGGAATTTTCAGCAAACTCAATGTTAGAAAGAAAATGAGACAGTGAGTAACACAAGAAAACCTGATCTATTTCATTATCAGAACTCAGCGGTACAAATCAGTGATGATGAAGGTATATCCTTTTCTCCTAACAACAACACATGTGTGCCATGGGATTCAAACATCAAGCTGTTGTGCTCATAGCTAAGGTTCAGTGATGGTCCTAGGCTATGCAACCACTCCCTACCAAGAACCACATCAGCCCTTTCCATGTTCATAACCTGAAAATCCAAACAAGTAGAGTGCCCTTGTTCTTCCAATGGAACAACTCGGCATTGAGTATCCCATATTTCAGTATCATGTCCATTCATCATTGCTACCTTGTAGCGGTGAGTACTCGGAGTTTGAAGCAGTTTGAGCTTTTTCACCAATCCATAATTGATGAAATTATGAGTAGCACCGTCATCTACCAAGATGTGCACCTTGTGCCCTTGCATATATCTGTGCATACATACTTACTCATGTGGTCCAAAGGTTTGTTGCCACACGGAAGCTGTGAGACAGCATTCATGCACCACCTCAGTGTGTGTTACTTCCACTGTGGAGAATTTCGAGTAAGACTCAAGAGGTAGTAGTTGCACCGTGTGCACTGCTTTCTCCTTCCCTTGAGCAGCAGATTTCCCCTTGGGACAATCCTTTTTTCCATGACCTCTCCCTAAACATTGAAAACATAACTTCTCTTTCTTGGCTTTATCAAAATCCTCAGGAGAAAGAGGACCCTTGGGCCCCTTGGGTTTTTTAGATGCATCTGAATTAGCAACTAGAAATTTTCTTTTATTGTGCCCGTACTAAGTGCATGTATTACCATGTATACTAGCAAGCACATTGCTATTATGTATTTTCTTCTCATGAGGGTTATCATGAATATGTGCTTTCACTATGGCTTCCTCAAGTGTTTTAGGGTCTTGGGTCTTGACATACTTCTTAAGCTCATGTGTCAGGCCTCGTATGAACCCTCGTAATTGTTGAAAGGTATCCAAGCCTTCCAACTTGAGGATAACGTCCCGATAGTGAGAGATATATTCAAGGAGTGATGGGCATTGGCGCATGGAACATGTGTCCCAAGCCGTCCAATTTCGATTGGTCTCATTTGTAGGCAAAAATTCTTTGCTAAACATTGCTTCAAAGGCTGCCCAACTCTATGGTATGATGTTCTTCTCCTTGAGAGACATCCACCATTTGTAGGCCTTGCCTTCCAGAGTTAAGCTCGCTTGCAGAGCTCTGACTGCGTCTTGAGTATGCCTTAAGGCATAAATTCCATCCCATTTGCTGAGAAAGATGTTCACTGCGCATCCTTATTGCGGTCTCGATCTTCGCCCTTAAAGACTGGTGGTTTAAAGTTCTTTAACAAGTCATCCACCTCTATGGCAGTGAGAGTATGCACCGTATCATTAATTGGGCCTTGCCCTTGTGTGCCAACGTGCTCATGCATGTGGGTGTCAGCAGGACTCTTAGACTGCTGATGCATTAATTGAATTACTAATGTGAAAAGTTTAGTAACATTTTCATTTAAAGCTTTAAAATTTTCATGCATGACTGTCATGCGTGTTTGAAGTACACAAGATTCTTGAATATCGAGAAACTCATAAGTATCTTCTCCTGCCATAGCGTCACGGTTACTCTCCTTGAGAGGATCCGGCCGTGGGTCATCATTGGTAGGATCAGGAGTACTTTGCTCAAAATTGAATGTCATATTGATATCCAAATCCATGGCTACACAGTGCAGTGAAAGAAGTACTTAGAAAATATACCTGATATTGGGAGCACTCGCAAAGTAGAGTAGTCGTGCAAACTCCGTCAAAATTGATAGTAGTCTGATGTATATGGAACTCAGCAAGCTCTTGATAGTTGAATCAACTATGCTTGACGATGCTGACAAAAATTTGTACCACTTGAAACGTCGTTGACAACTGAATCTTCCCGAAGGAAGAAATTGCAATAGATATTCTTTCGAAACTTCAACTCCGTCAAACTTTAACTTCTATCGACTTCTGCAATTGCTGTAATTCTGACAGTTTGCCTAGAATTCGGTGGCCCCTTGCCTATGCTTGTGTCGGATCTCGGCCGACAACCGTCGAACACCCTAACTTGTGTATGGGGTGTGTGCCCGGGTGGACATGCACCCTAGCTTGAGATTTTTTTGATAAATTGCAAGGCCAAAGGCCTTTGGGCGCCTTGTGTGTGAATAAAAACCCCTGCAATCGGCTATGGTGACCACGACACTACCGCGAGGGCGAGGGAGAGAGAGAACTACCCGTCGGTTGTGTTCTGGGCGTCGCTCTAGTGACGTAAACCCCTCCCCTCCGCAGCGCGCATCCGCCGGGCTAAGCCGTGCAGCATAGGCGGAGGTCGAGGTTGTATAGCAAAAAGTATAAAAATATATACCTCTTCCAAGTGAAGAAATTTCCTAAACGTTTTTAGTGCGCGATGATGGATAGTTACCTGACTAATCAAGTCTACCCGTCCATGATTGACAACCTTAGTCAATCCCCACTTACCACCTCATACTCACACACGATTCTTTTTTTTTTAATTACTACCACATTCTTTTGACATTTAAAATAATGTTTTCCTTTTTAACTTTCCCGTATAGTAATTCGTTAAGACAAGTCATGAAAATCAACATTAAAAACAGTCTTTCAAAAAACAAACATCTTTATACTTAAGACAAGGTACGGTTACTTATAATATTTTTTGACAACCTTGACACGTACTCCACTTGTCTCAAGCGTACCTATACATGGGTGAAACAAACATCACCCTTCCTTATTTATAATCCGGGTGGAAACCCATCACCCAAATTTTGGGACATCCATATGCCAAATTAGTTGCCCATAGAACAGGGGAATTCCCCTAGGATAAAACAGTATCCTAAGTAATATCCACAAACAAACACATGTAGGGGTAAAGACTCCATGTACAAGGGAAAAACCGACTCATCCATAGCTGACAAGCCATCATTACTCATTATCACCTGAAGTGAAAATATTCAAAGAAATTAGAGGTGTCTTAAGACAAATTGTTTTAAGGATGACCAATCATTCTTTCCTAAGTCAATCAATCTTAACCAAAACAATTCTTTCATAATTTACCAACAATTGTACGCTGGTTTCTTGAAAGATGCCTTTTGTTTTTAGCTAGTTTCACTTTTCCTAATTCCTTACACCCTCTTTTACGTTTTCAATGTTAATACTTAAAGAAGAGCTTGAATTATTCATCTTAAATTATAATGAAGACCCATCTGGGACTAGTCGGACATTTTTTGCAGTGCATCATGTATTGTACATCTATCTCCACAAATTTGACTACAAGACCAAATCTAGCACGTGCAGATACAGACAAAAGATTCTTCTTGATCCTAGGTAAATAAAGTGCATCAATAAGTGTGAAAGAACTCCCATTTGTAGCAGTAAGCACAATCTTTCCAACTCCCTGAACCGGATAAGAGGCATTGCTGGCACAAGTGACTGAATTTCCATGAGGGACAGACTCGAGAGAGGTGAACAATTGATGATGTGGGGCAATGTGCTTTGTAACTGCACCACTATTGAAATACCACACATGTGAATATGCAGCAACTGACATGCGTGCATCATGGACAACAGGATTGTAAGTGCACTCTACACTAAAAGACCATTCTACATAAACATCAGAATCACAATCTCCTTTCACAGAAGACTCAACAATAGCTACATTTGTAGTGGAACCATCATTTGCAGTGGAACCACCCTCCTTCTTCTTAGCCTCTTTGGACTTCAACTTAGAACACTACTTGATCAAGTGATCATTAGCTTTACAATAATGGAAACACATCTTCTTTTTTCCCTTATCACCAAAATTTCCAGACAAATTTCTACCAGTAGCAGAAGCATTAGGAACATGTGATTTTCCGCTCGTAGAAGAACCATAAGAAGTGGTTGCATTGCTGTTACCACGCTTTCTTTGAGCAATAATAAAATCCTGTTCAATTGCATGTTGTCTAGTCTTATTTTTTTGGGAAAGTGATTCTTGTAACAGCAATGTGCACCATGCATCAAACTTGGAAACTTCAGGATTTCCTTGGGTCATAAGTCTCCAAGTACTAGCAAAAGTTTGGTAAGAATTTGGTAAGGCATCAAGAACAATCTGCACAAGGGAACTTTCTGAAATGACTTCACCTACAGAAAAAAGTTGCTTATTGATATCATTGAGACCATTAAGGAAAGTGCCCATATCATCTTTCTCATGCATAATCTTCGACTCCAGCTCTTTATCCAGCAATGCAATTTTTGCCTCGTTGCGGCTTGCATAAAGACCAGCCAGAATATCCCAAGCCCGTTTTTTAGATTTCATTGAACAAATGTGAGGAGTAATGGTGCACTTCATAGAAAACACAATCAATGCATGAGCTTGCGCATCCTTTGCATCCCAACGAGCTTGTTCTATCATAGGCAAAACAACTCTAACATCAGCAATTCTTGCAGTAAGAACTGCAACATCGTCAACATCGCCTACGTCCTCAGAACCAGGACGTACATCAATTCCCTACACAATATTCCAAATGTTCTTTGACATAAGAACATGTTGCATAATGTAAGCCCACATAGGGTAATTTTCCCCCATCCAATCTGTCCTCAACAGCAAGCATCTTGAACACACTTATGTTGTTGTCAACCATAATGAATGATGCACCTAATGTGAAAACTGTCCAAAAAGAGGAGAAACAAAGCAAAAACAGCACATTCTATATATCACAAACCGTAGAAGACTATAAGGGACTTGTCATGCAAAAAATGGCTCTAACAAATTACGAAATAGCTTGTGCAATACTTCCTGTAGTAGAAACGAAGGCCAAAATGAGACCGAATCAGAAATTTGAGAAGACTGAGCTCTATGAGATCTCCCGAAATTTTTTTTGACCTGCGAAGGCTTGCCAAATCTCACAAACATCAAAGAAAGTGAGCAAGCATGTGCTAGAGCTGCTCGCGACAAGGCTTGAGATGACGCAACCTGCTCTGATACCAATTGTTGGAATTAGGGTTACATGGAAATGCACACAGCTTAGAGAAGACGAAGGAAGCTCAAGGCCCACAATAGAGAGTGTATTACTTAGTGTGCAATGGAAAGATAGACAACCCTAGAATGAATGGGCGTATACAATGCACGGGGGAAAAAACCTTCTAAAGAGGGAAAAAATGCCCCGGTAGTCCTAAGTGTGTTCACACACATCACTACCACATGTGTATGGTAACAAGGTCATGAGTTGGATAGTTCAACTCATGAAGCCTTAATTTTCTAAAAGTGTAGGCAAGTGGTCGGCCTTCCTGTGTTAAGACTCCTCCTACAATTAGTCCACTCGCATTTGTTACCAACTCAAAATCTTGAGTAAAATCAGGGAGCTTGAGTACAGGAGCAGAGGTGATATTGTTTCAGTTGTTAAACAAAACCTTCTTGTTCTCTCTCCCATGTAAGCTTGGAGGATTTCTTGAGTAGCTGAATCAAGGGTGTAGCAATGAGTGCATAATCTCTAACGAATATTGTATACCATCCTGTAATACCTAGAAAACCTTGAATTTCACTGGTAGTTTTGGGTTGTGACCATTCTATTATGTCCTTTACCTTTGCAAGATCCCCTTAGAAGATATAATAAACCCAAGATAACTGACATCAAGAGTACAAAAGACACATTTTCTCATCTTTGCATATATTTGATGTTGTCGAAGGATACTCAAGACCTTGCATACATGTTCCTCATGCTCCTTAGCATCTTTTGAATAGACCAATATATCATCAAAGAATACAAGAAAAAAATCATCCACTTATCCTTGAAATACTTCCTGCATGAGCCAATTAAAAGTTGCTAGCGCATTTGTAAGGCCAAAGGGCATGGCTATGAACTCATAGTGCCCATATCGAGTGTTGAATGCAGTGTTATATAGTCTGCTTCTTTGATCCAGATTTGATGATATCCTGATCTAAGATCCATTTTTGTGAACATTTGTGCCCCGTGCAATCTATCTAAAAGTTCGTCTATGCTAGGGATAGGATACTTGTTCTTTACGGATAGCTACTTAATAAGGCCTTGGTAATCTATGCAGAGGTGAAAGGACCCAAACAAAATAGGTGTTCCCCATGGAGAAATAGTTGTTGGGCTGAACCCCTACTCAATTAGTTGTTAAAGCCGTTCTTTGAGCTCTATGGCTTCAAGGTAGAGACATCTTGTAAGGTCTTTTGGAAATAGGTTCACTACATTGGAAATGTTTCTATGTCCCTTGGGGGAGGTAAATTTGAGAGGTCCTCTGGAAACACATCTGAAATTTTCTTAAGCCACTTTGGAAGCTGGTTGGCCTCTGAATCTTTGTCCTTGTTTAGTTTTACTATGAAAATTTGTTGTCCCTTACTTAAACCTTTAATAAGTATACTAGCCTTAACTAGATGGGTTTTTTTCCCATTATGTACCTAAACTAAAATTTCCTCTTCTAACGGATAAACTACCCTTTTTGACCTTAGGATTAGGAGGTGGTTGAGCCATTGGGATATGCTAAGGTACTCTCCTAGTTCTTTTCCTAGTCGATATTTGTAGTGGGTCAAACTGGAGTCTTCTTCTACTTCTTGCAAGTATTCTTGTCAAGAGTAATGGCCCTAAGAGTTGCCTCATCTTCCTTCCCTCTTGTGCTCTTGAACTCTCCCCTCCCTAGTTCACTTGGTGTGGGATTCAAGGAGAGATTCTTCTCTTGATTTACCTATGACTTGCTCATAATTGAAAGGATCAATATTTCCTGCATGTGCTTGAGCCCTAGTGTAACAAACTTTGGATAATAGTTTTGGTCTCTCTGACATGCATCATCTCTCAAATGAAACACAACATACAAATCACATCGTGCTGGAACAGAAACTCATCAAGCACAACAGACAAATAGACATAGCGGGATTGCCAAATGTGTTGGGGCTCATCAACACACAAAAGAGTAGCTCTCAAACACCATTTTGCATCATGAAACAACAGAACAAAAACTTCACATACAATAAAATATATACAGATACAAATTCAGAATGAACAGAAGAAAACATAATATAAGTCTGAGTCATGAAAGAAAGTACATCATCTCAAAATGCGACTACACGACCTTTCCTAATTCCCCACAAGGCACAATCTAATCCCATGAAGTAGCTAGTACAAAATAGTTTCAACTACCGAAATAAGTTCTTGGAAAATTATTTGACTGAGAAAATCTGACACAGAAGATTTGATGCAGCTATTTTGAACCAGTAAACCCAATTTAACAAACAATGTCTAGTCAGCACACACCACAATGGACCACAATTTATTTTTTGTATAGAGGAGACCTTCTTTTATAGGAAAAAGAGCCTCTATGGTCTACCCTCTCTCATGAGAGAGATCCATCCATGTGTCCATGTGTAGCCGCCCTTGTGTAGGAAAGTCCAACTAGAAGTCGACCACTGATTGTTGAACGCCGGCCATCGGTCATTGAGTTTTGACCACTGACTGACCATCCACCATTAACTATCAACCATTGACTTGACCATCGACCAACCAACCATTGAATATCGGCCAACCAGCCATTGACTATTGACCATCAACAAACCTACCATTGACTACCGGCCAATCGACCATTGATCACCAGCCATTGCCGTTTTTTGGTCACTTTTTGACCACTGCGTTTGGACAAGGTATTTCACTTTTTGACCGCCGTGTTTGAACAAGGTATTTTAGTGAAAAAGAATGTGAATTTTTGGGTTTTTTGACAAGTGATTTTTCTCATGAACAATGGCTTTGCTCATAACGAGGGCCTTACAAATGTACATTTTTTAAAATAAAAGCTACAAGGGGTGAATCATGTTGCATACTTAGCAATCTCCCACTTGGAGACTAATCTCCACACCAAACCTGTGACTGTCTTCCATTCTGACTTCTTATCCTTGAATGCCAATTGCATATGAGAAAAAGATTACTTATCCTTGTTAACCACCTTTGTTAACATGTCTGCAAAATTCTCGCTTGTGTGCACCTTTCCAAGCTTTAGTTTTCCCTCTTCCAAAAGAGTTTGTATGAAGTGATATCTCACTTTGATATGCTTTGTCTTTGAGTGAAAGGATGATTTCTTCACAAGATGAATGGCGATTTGATGGTCGCTATATAAGACACAATTGTCTTGCTTGTATCCAAGCTCCTCCAAGAATTTGTGAAGCCACAAAATCTCTTTGCTTGCCTCCGTGAAAGCTACATATTCTACTTCCGTGTTAGAAAATGATCCCACTTTTTTGAAACTTTGAAGCCTAACTTATCGTTGTGCCTCTAGCTGTGAAGACGTAGCTAGTAGTTCTCCTTTGAGTATCTTTAAACCCGTGCCATATCTGCATCAACATATCCTTACAAGAAAATATCAGTGTCTTCAAAACACAAATCATTTGTGATTGTACCCTTTATATGCCTTAGTATCCACTTCTTTACTTAGACTATCCATGAATATACTCACAACTTCCGCTGCATGTGCAATATCTAACCTTATCCATACCATAGCATATATTAGAGAACCGATAGTTGCAGCATATGGAACTTTAGACATGCACATTATCTCCTCTTGTGTCTTTGCACACAAATCTTTTATTAGTTTAAAGTGACTCGCCAAAGGTGTAGAAACCGGCTTTGCATCTTGCATTGCAAACCTTTTTAGTGAGTAGCGTTAAATGGTAACCTTGCATTTGAACTACATTTCTACTCAAATGTATATATTTTTTATCAAAGTTTTAACCTAGTGTTCATTCTCTCTTTCCGTAATAGCCTTTTTCCATACAAGCACCTTACCCTTCTTAGATCTTTATGCATTTACATCATATTTCTCTCTTCATGCTAAATGTAAATAGTAAACTTAATTCTACTCTCCTAGTTTTTTTACTGCATATTCTTTTAACTAATTACCTTTACTAATTTAAATAACTATCTACATCCCATAATTTGTAAATAAATAGTTTATGGGCACTTATCTTACCCATCTTCTCTCAAGGGCAGGGTTAACCTTGTAGGCCTTTCCTTCCCCACCACTATGTGACCCAAATCTTGGATCATTTACTTGTGTTGGTCAACAAATCTTAAATATAATGTATATCCCCAATAAATCAAACTTTATTGGAGCCTACCTCATTTGTTTAAGGTGGATTCTCTTTTGAAAAAAGCATGCTACACCTTGGATGCATGCTAAAGGGCCCCCTACAAGGAGACTTGGTTCAAAAGGTGTTTTGGATGCATCTTGAACGCTTTAGCTCGTGGGTATACTTGAGGAACACTCCAAAATCAGCTTAAACACTTTGAAAAGGTCAACTTTGCCTTTTACAGCACCCAATTCTGAGTTACAGGCTGAAAGTTATGGTGAAAACAAGGTGTTGCGGACACTGTTACTGCAGGTCAAAGTTACAATCAGGTAAACCACAAAGGTGAAAAGTTTTCTTGACTTATCCAACATTCTAAAATACCAATGGGGAGTTAAAAACCACTTGCATGTGGATGGGTCGGCTCAAGATGCTTCCAGAGACACAACAAACAGGATGGGGACACTCTTCAGGAGCCACTGGAGGGACATCATGGTGGGGCCCACATACATTATCAACCCTTATGGAGCCTCCACGACTTAAAAGGCTATTTTTAATGAAAAAATAAGTCCCTTATTTTCATAATTGAAGGAATGGTCAAAAGGGAACCTAACTATGGTTAATTACCTACCCTAGTCAAGTTTAACCTAACCCAAGGTCTTGTACAGCTATAAAAAGGCCCTTTGGCAAGCACAAAAATACACACACCTACTCCTGTCACGGCTAGGGACTTGCTACGCGCTGTGTGCGAGCCACAAAGGCTCCTAGCACACAGTCATACAACAGACAAGCTCACAAGGAAGAATGGTGTGTCACTCACCTTCCTGCGTAGTTGCGAATGAAGGATTCCCGCGTCGCGAAGAAGAGGGAGACGCCGCTACGCCGCGCTCAACCGCCTTGCCGCCGTTGTGCCGCCACAACGCTCGATCACACACACACTCTCACACTCTCTCTCACACGTACACACACACACACACAAGGAGATGGTGAAGGAGAAGGTGGAGATGGAGCAAGAGCGGCTTCTATTGCACAATGAGAGAATGAGTAAAAATTAGGTTTAGTGGCTTTTATATGAGCTCACCCCATTCACACTTGGGCGCCCATACTTAGCCAACTAACTCCTTGAATATTCCAGTTAGAGTGCGCCTGTCATCGGCGATCACCCTTACCCTATTCCTATTGGTCCGACAAGCCTGGTACCTGACTCTAAATAATACAACGTTTATAGATCATAGGGTGTCCGTGTACCGTGAGGGTTAACAACTCCATTGCTGAAAATAAGCTCCTCTAAGGTTAGGGAAGCCCTAATCTCTCTCTCCTCTTGTCTCCCTATCCATTTCCTAAGCTCGCTATCATAAGCGGCACCATAGAGAGAGCATCAATATGCTATTGCTACCATTCTCTTGCAAACATTTCTCTTACCATACTCATCCCTAAATAAGGATTGTAGATTCTATATGAGAGCAAGGATATCAAGTTCAATGATCTATCTCATGGTTTGATCAACAAATTGTTGCAATTGGGGTGTCGTCGTCACACTTTTGCTCTAAACGCATGTAAAATTGGTAAGCATATCTTGGCAGCTTCTCATATTTTGTGCTCATTGGGTTTCTTGTTTTTTGAGAAAGTTTTTTGTGCACCATGGTGTCTATTTGCTTGGCTTCTCTCCTTATGTTGTGTGTAAGTAATTCTTGGGGCTGCATAGATGGAGAAGAGCTCTCTATGCATGCTGCCTTCTGTGTGTAAGTAGTCTCTTCTTTTGGGAAAGGAAAGGAGTTGTCAAGTATTTGTGCATTATGGTGTTTTGAGTTTTGAGGTTTTGTGCTTGCTTTTCTTAGAAGTATATGAGCACTAATATGGTGAAGGTCAATCTTTGCATGTGAGTTTTTGCAGTGTTCAAAGGGATTGCTTAAGGAGTGTGTGTTGAATGGTTGAAGGGCATTTTGTGTTGAAGCACATAAGGAAGGTGTGAGAGTGTGTGTGTGTGTGTTGTATATGGTTTGTTTTGGTTTCCTTCTTTCTCCATAAAAGAGGGTGGTGCCCCTAAGAAATATGCGTGTGTAGGGTCTCACGGAGTGGTTGTCTGGTGGGAGCCTTGAGTTGAGACCCATCTCAAAAAATCCGCTCTCATTAGTACCTTCTTGATGTAATCCTCTTGAGATACCTTTCATGTCTTCTTCTCCCTTCCCCTTGATATCTTCATACCAAGTATCCGCTTTCCAACACCTAAATATTTAATTTAAAAATATTTAGACAACTCCTCTTTTAAATCTCTAATATCCTACACATTAGCACTTGCAATTAGCATATATCATCAACATACAACATTAGTATGATAAAATTTCCATCTCCCAAATTCTTCGTGTACACACAATGATTTGAGTTGAATTTTTTGAATCCATGATCCAGCATACATTGGTTGAACTTTATATAACACTAACTTGATGTTTGGTTTAGACCATACAAGATCTTCTTAACCTGCAAACAATTTTCTCCTTACCCTTTTCTTCATACCCCTTCGGTTGAAGCATGCAAATATCCTCCTCCAAATCACCATGAGGGAACACCGTGTTTACATCCATTTTCTCAAGATTCAAGTCATGAGAATCCACAAGGCTTAAGACAAGGTAATGGACCTCATTTTTATGATAGGAGAAAATATTTAATTGAAGTCAATTACTTTCTTATGAGAAAACCCCTCTACAAGCCTGGACATGTACATCTTTTTCCTGCATTCTTCTTCGTTTAGCTTGTACATCCATTTTTTTGCAGTTCTTGCTTACCTTTTGGAAAATCAACCAACTCCCATGTTTGGTTGCGATGCAATGATTCCATCTCTGCTTACATGCTCTTCATCCATTCTTTTTTGGATTTGTGTTGCATGAATTATTCGTATGATTTTGACTCTCCACAATCTAAGACCAAGAGATGGTTGAAGGAAGGAATGAAGCTCTTTTGAGGTCTACTTAATCTTGTAGATCTGTGTGGCATAGGTTGAGGTTCCTCATCCAGTTGACATTGTTGCAAGCTATCACCATTTTCCCTCCTTGAGTCTTCACTATCCTCAAGCTCCATGTACTCACCAGCTATACCTTTTCTTTGTTTTCTTCCCAAGTAATCTTTGTACATATTTTGTTTGTTGCAAATTACATCCCTAGTCCTAAAGAGCCATCCTCAAGCTCCATGTACTCACCAGATATACCTTTTCTTTGTTTTCTTTCCAAGTAATCTTTGTACATATTTTGTTTGTTGAAAATTGCATCCCTAGTCCTAAAGAATTTATTGTCTTTAGGATCTATAGGTTATACCCAAAGCCCGCTTCTCCATAGCCAATGAAGAAACACTTCTTGGACTTTGCATCTAGCTTTGACCTTAGACTTCTATCTATGTGAATTAAATCCTCACATCCAAACACTTTCATAAATGCATAATTAATCGGTATACCTATCTACACTTCTTGTGTAGTCCCTCCATCCAGTGCCGTTGAGGGTGATCAGTTGTTCAAGTACAGAGATATACTTACTACTTCTACCCAAATCTCAAGCGTCTGGTCTACATGTACTGCATGCTTGGTACTTGCTCCATAATTGTCATGATTACTTGTAGGTCCGCATGTAGCCTCATGATTTGTGCTCACTACATGATTGTCCTGTTCATCTTTTCAAAAACTCTATTTTGTTGAGGTGTCCTTGGGGTTTTCCTCTATCTCCAAAAGCCATTGCTAGCACAAAAGCTTTCAAAATCTTGGCTGCATTAGTCACCTTCATTGATGGATGTGAGGCATCTAAGATTATTACTTGCTTCTTTTCATCTTTGAAATATGAAAAACAAATCAATTATTTTTTTCATTACATAAACCCATGTTTTCCTAGTTGCATCGTCTATGAATGTTACATAGTACAATGAACCACCAAGGGATAGTGTACTCTCAGGACCCCATAGATTAGAATGAACTAATTCAAGCTTTTTTTCTTGAATTTTCTACTTTTAGATATTTCACCCTCTTTTGTTTATCATTAACACAATCTTCATAGAATTCCAATTCCACTTCTTTCAAACCTGGTAGAAATTTATTTGATTCAAGGATATGAATTCCTTTAGCACTCATATGCCCAAGCTGATAGTGCCATACCACACCATCAACTTTTGTAGTTGTTGCATAAATTACGCGCTAACCATACACAAGTATAGTGTAGACACCTTGTCTTGTTTTGCAGCCACCATAGATCCTTTTAAGATCTTCCAATGTTTGTTTTTGAATGTGATGTTGTGACCTTCCATGTCCAATTGACCTGTAGAAATCAAGTTTTTGCAAAGAAAAGTACATGCCTAACATCATTTAGCTTCCATACATTTCAATTTGTAGTTTTAACACAAATTGTACCTTTGCCAACAATTTCATAAGCTTCATCATCTCCTAAGTATACATACCCAAAATTACCTTTGGTGTAATCTTGGAAATACTTATTGTAGGGTGTGGAATGAAGTCCTAGAGTATACTATCAAAGAATTGGACACATTGTTTAATGAAAGAATTAGAGAATCTTGTTGCACTTTACCTACCACATTGGCCTCCAATGTTGTTGTATTTTCTTGAGACTCCAACTCCTGCTTCTTCTTGGACCATCGCTCCTTCTTGACGTGGCCTCTTCTTGCCGTAGTTCCAACACTCAAGAATTGGCTTTGTGCATGAATTGCTCTGCCTTGAGCGATCAAAACTTCTTTGGATTTTGAACCTCTTCTTTCGTCTTCCTCTCGTTTCCAATGATATTGCAACACTTGATGATTCACCTATGCTTCTCCTTTGCATTTCCTCACTTAAGAGAACACACAATATATCATCAAATTCAAGAGTATTTGAGCCAAATATTGAGCTACTTACAACCATCATAAGGTTTTTCCAACTATTCGACAAACACAATAGTATTAGGAGAGCTCACACCTCATCGTTGAAGTTAATCTTCACCGAATGAAGCTGACTTATGATGGTCTTGAAGTTGTTTAGGTGTTATGCAATTGAACCACTCTTTGCCATTTTTATATTGAACAATTGCTTCATGAGAAATATCTTATTGGATGCCGATGGTTTCTTGTAGAGGCTGTCAAGCAACCTTATCAAGTCTTTCGTGGTATTCATCTCAAAACATTGAAGGCCACCAATGAACCCAAACATAGCCGGATTGTTCCCAATGGCTTTCAATCAAGGAAATTCCAAACTTCATACGCCATTGTTGCTTTGCAAGACCGCCTAGTGGCAAATAAAGGTCCTTTTGGTAGAGGTAGTCTTCAATCTGTATCTTCTAGTGTTGGTATTTTTTTCGTTGAAATTCTCAATCTTGAGCTTACCTTCCTCTACCATCACTCCCATTCAATTCAAGGAATCCTTTTCTTAGGATATTTTAGCTACTACAAGAAAACCCCGCTTTGAAACCAATTTTCAGAAATAAAGGTGTAGCTAAGTAGAGGTTAGAGTGGTTTACTTAATGGAGAGAGATAATATTCACACACAAGAGAGATAAGAGAGAGAGAGAGAGAGAGAGAGAGAGAGAGAGAGAGAGAGAGAGAGAGAGAGAGAGATTTATACCCTAGCCAAGATTTAAGAAATGGATTCCTAGCTAACTGGGCTCAATGATAAGTCTTAGGATGCATTTGATTACAATTTTGGAAGCCCTTGGCCCCTTTACACTCTTTGACAATCAATGATAATACAATAGCTTTGGACTTTTACAGGATTTCTCATTAATAATGAGGTTTTGATACAATCAATAGGGATGGAAAATAAGGGAGTTTTCCTTTTGATTCTTTTATTAGCTGAGCAGCTAACATTCCCCCCTCCATGATTGTGTCGTCCGCAACACAACTACTTAGGGTGCTAAGTCGTGTTCGGGCTTTCTGGCTTCTGTCTTTTTTGCGTGTTGTTTCAATCCCTATTGATACTTGAGCCGAAGTTCTTTGTCTTCTATAGACATGAGCTGCATGGTGATTTTGTTATTTTGCTCAATGGTTGAATAGCTACCAAAGCGAGCTTGCAGATTTGTGATGACTTGGGCAAAGATTTTTCTTTTGTAGGTAAAGAGGCCCGTATAGAATGCTTGTTTGAAAGACTGCACGTAGCAAGAGTGTAAGAACATTACCCTAACGTAGAAGCCATGGAGCAGTTCCTCCAAAGGTTGCCCTGACAAATTGTAGCATAGACATTTATTGCATTTGAGGAAGCACATCTAGGCAACATCTATCAGCTCTGCGTGATAGAAGGTCTATAGACATGTAAGGAGAATCTTTGAGATCTTGACCAACATAATGCAGGCCAAGTCCTATATATCCACAGAAGAGTTGTATTGGAGGGGAGATTTTTCACCATGTAGTCTTTAATGGGCTTGTCATTTGGTGGTGGTGGGAGCCTTGGGTAGTTGAGTCACGTTGGCCTCTTTTACTATATAATAGATTTTTACTACCAGCTACAGACTCTTGGAACCAAACACTGCACATAATCTTGTTAGGGCAGTTAGCCCAAAGACTACTTTTTGAAAGCTCAAAGGAAAGATATGCCATGCTAGCAAAAAGACACAAAGACACAAATGAGATTGCGACTTTAGATCGTGACTTTTCATTCTCTCTCTCTCTCTCTCTCTCTCTCTCTCTCTCTCTCTCTCTCTCTCTCTCTCTCTCTCTCTCTCTCTCTCTCTCTCTCTCTCTCTCTCTCTCTTTCTCACCCGACGTTCAATTTTGAACTTCTTCTGCAAAGATACTGGCTTCCAATCTCTTACATAGGTACAAGTCTCTCTCTCTCTCTCTCTCTCTCTCTCTCTCTCTCTCTCTCTTTCTCTCTCTCTCTCTCTCTCTCTCTCTCTCTCTCTCTCTCTCTCTCTCTCTCTCTCTCTCTCTCTCTCACACACACACACACACACACACACACACACAATTACGTGCACACACCTACAACTCTGTGTGTGTGTGTGTGTGTGTCGTGCGCATATGCACCCTCTGAAATCAATGATGATGTGATCGTCAATGAGCTACAAGGTGTACATATTTTTCCTTTAATCGCTATAATTTGTGCATTTGGTCATTTGGTGGCTACATCTAAGCATCTTTGTAGATGGGCGAAGCTGCTGTCAAGTATGATGAGGTATCCCCAAGTTGTCAAATTTTTGGAAATCTTGATCAAGCCGCAATTGAGCGTCGGTTAATTAGTATATCTGGCTTACATATGATTAGTTGATTAGGTGTACAAATGTTGTGTTCCGTCATTGACGTCTGTCTGCAGTGGAGCATTTAACTGATCCGACTAAATGTAGCCTCCCATTAATACTGACAAGGATCAATGGCCACAAGACTCTGGGTTAATTAAGTAGGCCATTTATCCTTAGGCTAGTAATCCTTGGGGTCATCGTGATCCGTACAAGGCTTCCCATCATGAGGGGAGTATATGGCATGTCACAATTCCTTGACCAATTTTCCCTACTACTTCAAAGCTCTGAAATGCCATTTCACAAAAGAGTCGTAGTAAGGATTCATGTATGTGGTGATGAATGATCGATGACAATCAACATCGGCACCAAGATATTTGAGATCTCCAATGGCATTGTCAGGAAAGTAAGTCAGCAAATATGTTGGATGGTGAAATTTGGAATTTCATTTGCCGGGATGCCAAGAGATGACATAATCCTCCATTGCTAGGCCTCACCACCAGATTTTTCCTCTGCTTTAGATTTTCGGCTTTTGTACTCTTTCTCTTACTTGACCTGGGAAAATAATTACCAAGATGAGTATTCACCACCTCAGCTTCTATGTGCAAGGCTCCCTTTGATACTTTTGTACATGGGGCCATGCTACATTTGTCTATTGATCTGCAAAATCTTCAGTTTCTTGATCGGAGGGAAACTGAGGAGGATTACCAAACTACTCAATCTCACGCTTGTCTGCACAAAGCCTTGATGGGCATGCCATTGCAGTGGAATCCAAAAGGATTCATAACAATGTGACCACACAATTGGTAATAAAAAGAGACAAACATGATCTTGGAAAAAGAGAAGGCATGGCCGATATGGGGGCATCGTACATCATCTCAAATCCTCCACACCACATAAGAGCATAAAAAATTGCGAGAAGAGCACTTTGAATAAATTAGAAGAAATTGAATGTTGGGTGCAGAGAAAGAGTGAGAAAGTGGGAGGAAGAAAATTCACCTATGCTTGCACCTTGAAGGCATGTGGCCCTACACAAGATCTTCACATGGGTGAGATAACTCATGATTAGATTTCTAGCCAAGGGGTGTTGGAAACACATGTGCCAAATGTGTTGCCCTTGCGAAACAACTTGATGAGGTCTTTGTACAAACTATTGTGTTTAGGAACCAAGGATATGCCCAACATGGTTGTGGCAAGAAAGCTTTGTGGTGTTTTCCTTGGATGCGAAGGGAGGGACTCTCTACAGATACAATCACCTATGCTTGCAACTTCAAGGCATGTGCCCTTGTGTTGCCCAATATGGTGTGGCAAGGAATGTTCTCTAAACCCAAAAAAATGCGAAATGTGGTGCCACTATCAAAGTATGGAAAGTTCTGCTGATGAGATTTCTGTCCAAGATTGCGTCTCTTGGAACAGGTTCCTTGCAGATTATGTACAACAGAGCTGTTGCAAAGAAGCTTGAGGATGTTTTAACCGGATCCAAAGGGAAGACCTTTCTCCAAATGCAATCACCTATGCTTGCACCTTGAAAGGTTTGTGACCCTACATAGACCTTCACATGGGTGAAAAAGTTCATGATGAGATTGCTAGTTAGGGGTTTTTGGAAAAGCATGTTGTGATTGGCAATGCCTTGGTCTATATGTATGCCAAAGGAGGTGGCAAATGCAATCACCTATGATTTCACCTTGAAGTCATGTTTCCTTATGCTACTGAGTATGGTGTGGCAAGGAAGCTCAATTAACCGGATGTAAATGCCAAATGTGGTTCCCTGTTCAAAGCACAAGAAGCTATTGATTAACTTTTTGTCCAAGATGTCATCTCTTGGAACACATTTGTGGAAGGATATACCTAAATATGATATGGCAAGAAAGCTCTTGGATGTTTTATGCAGGCTCAAATGGAAGGCCTCTCTCCAAGGCCTTATGCAAGACCTTGACATGGGTGAGTGAATTCAAGATGGGATGCTAGTCCGGGGCTGTTGAAGAATGATGTTGTGTTTTCGAATGCATTATTGATATGTACGACAAATATGGTGCCCTAATGAGAACAAAAACCTTTTGATGAGCTTTCTATCCAAAATGTCACCTGTTGATTACAAGATATTCCCAACTTGGTTGTGGCAAGGAACCTCTGTGCTGCTTTAACCGGATGCAAAGGGAAGAACTTTCTCCAGATGCTATCATCTTTGTTTGAAATTATGCCCAACTTGGATCTAAGAAGGAATCTCCGGGCTACTTTCATTGGTTGTGAACAAAAGGTCTCTCTCTAGATGCAATCACTTATGGTTGCACCTTGAAAGACATGGCCTCTGTTTAGAATCTATCACCTATGTGTTACACCTTAAAGGCCTAAGGTCAAGATGTATACTAGATGTGGTGCCTTTATGAAGGAGAAAAAAGATGTTGATGAGCTTTCTTTCTGTACAAAATGTGGTCTCTTGGGCACAGATTGATTGTTGCAAGGCTCACATTTGATTTAGGATTATTTGCTTGCAAGATTTTAGCATGGGCGATTTTAATCTACACTATTGAAATATACATGCAACCATTGTTGCCTTTTGCTACCCACCTGCATCATTTTCCATTATTGCTTGTTCTTTGCAAATGTATTGTTTTGTGGGCTTTGGGCGATAGAACATGGATCCTCAAGTATGCTTGTTCTATTGTATTGGAAGTTGATTCTTTCTTGAAGTGAAAATAAAGTTGAAATTGACATCACCGGGACACAAGAATAGGTGTCCTAGACCCGCTTGATTATGAACCTTGATGGCTCAAGAGCCCCTTTTTGAGCCTCAAGTAGAGGACTTGTGATAGGTATGAAGATTGAGTGCTATTGGGATTATGAGAGTTGTGGCCAAGGCTAGCTCTTCTTTTGGCCAATGAGCTCACCCAGTGGGCATGAAATAGGGCTGAGAGAGGCCTAATGATGGTGGAAAAATGCGAGGTTTTTTTTATATACGATCATGAGGATCTGGTGTGTGATAGTGGGAGTCTTGAAGTTGAGACGATGACTCGTCGAGCTAGGTTATGCGAGAAATACCATGGGCATAAAGGCCTAGTATGGGATTTGGGGAAAGGGCCTTATGATTGATTGTAGGTACAATGACAGTGCAATACAAAGAGACCAGGATGTATGAGAAAGTGGAAGCGAAAGGGACACTAAGCATGATCAGATGAAGCAGGGCTAAGCCAGGAAAATTAGAGTTTCTTGCTGGTTTTTTGAAGCCTGATGTGGGCTCACGTAGGTCATGCCACATAGAACATCGGAGTATGCTATTGATGCAGCCATAGATGGTCGATGGGGTCACCCCTTGACAATAGGATCGAGATGATAATGTGATGCATACATTAATGGACAAATTAGGGTTGAGCAAAGCTCTTTCAAAACTGCCGCTCTGCACACACAAGGCACTATGGCAGGATCTATTTATGGTTTTCTTGTTGTTTTAGCATCCAAAGACTTACCTTTTCTAGCTTGACTGCTCTAATACCGTGGGTGATTTTCACAAGCTTCATCAGAGAGAGCAAGCTTTATGGGTTTTTTGGTGCAATGTCAGCCTTTACTGGTGGTGTGGTCATACTAGCTAGGACCAACAAAGATTCAAGTGATGAGTCAGTTACAGTAATTGGATTGTAGAAGCATTCATGGGCATGGCTAGCTTCATTGTAGTTGAGCTGCTTGTTATGCCTTGCAAGGCTGCAAGGGTAGTCAAAATTGAGATGATCTCAGATGAAAAACCATGTGACTACCATGCTGTTGATGTTTTCAGAGTTGCGGTGTGCGAAGTGATGCGCCTGAGCAATGGTTGACTTGAAGGTACTACAAAAGTCATTAAGGCGCTTACTTGCCTACGTGAAAGAGTAGATAAAGGAAGCAGCACAAGAGCCACAAATTTGGTACTTAGCTTTCCCTTCAAGTGCCTACACAAAGTTGTTAGAAATATAGGGCCAAATGGTGGATTTACTGCATTTCAGTGTATGCGCATTTCACACAATTGTGGAAACTCTTAGAAATGTAGACATGGGCACTCAAGAGCTGATCATCAGATCTCAACCATACTTCTACTACTTTTTTCTCTATTTTCAGCCCACCAAGGGCTTTGAAATTGACTCCCCATCCTCCCTACACCCTATACACTATTTCAAAATTTGATGGGAGAGTACGAGCACGCTGAAAATTGCTAGAAAGTAGCGTTTTCATCACCTGGTAGTTGTGTTTTTGGGTAAGATTTCTCCTTATCTTAGATTACCCTACCTACTAACAAGACACCATCCAGTGGTGATCCGTATGGTCTTTCGGGGATTGCTGCAACTTACTCTAGCTTCTATAGTGCAGACTGTTTGGTCCCACTTTCCTTATTTCAGAGAAGTTAATGTTGCAGATTGCTACATCTCGCCTTCCTAGAGTTTTACGCATCTTAGCCACCTGGTGACCTTGAGTTGAAAATTCATGCGTTGACAAGGTTCCGATCATACTCATGATGGTTCCTGGCTTCCCCATTTCTCCAGACGGTTTGACTAGAAACACCACAGATCCTTTTGGGCAGGACACTTGCAACTCTATTGGCACTTTTTTTATGACAGGAGTTGTTTTCACATTTAGTTCAAAACCTTCATGCAATATCTTCACCCTATATTGGTGGAGTACAATAGTTTGCTACACTACTCGCGACGACACTTTACCATAGTGATGTCTCTAGGTGGGATAACGGGTACAATATTAAACCCCTTACCTGATGATGTTCGCAATTTGGCTGGTGATTTCTATGATGAGAGCACGGTAAAAATCAGAGTGCAACTATGGAAGAGAGGCTACAAGTATTATTAGTGGCATTGAAGGAAATGTATGGCCAGACGAACTTCTTTTGTGCCGACTTATCGATGAAGAGTAGACAATTCTGTATGTGCAAAGGTGCGTAATGATCGATGATGACCTTATGGAAAGCCTAACTCAGCTGATGATACTCGTTTTTTTGAGCCTAAATAGTACCACATGCAATGACATTGCTCAATCTGCTATCCTTAGGAGCTAACAATTAGCCACACAAACCCGCGTGTTTCATGCGGAGCAACCAATGTACTCACTTTAATCGCATATCTTGGAACCTCCCCAGGTTACAATAATCCTCAAAAAACATGATCATTCGGCGGTGCATATTTCATAGCTTTGTGTTTCCCACTTTCCTTTGTGGAGAGGATATCCATCGACCGTTCGTGGACGACATCAGCCCCAAATTCAGCACTTCTCTTTCCTGATAGTGCTTACATTGATCTATCGCATGTGTCTCAAACCACTCCAACTAATCTGATACTTTTCAAGTACTTTTGTCGTATACTTTTCATCGCAATGCATAAATCCGAAATGAGTTGCCTCAAAATCCTTCTTCACTTAGAGTTGCACAAAAAACCAAGCGTGCTAGATCAAAATTGAGCCCCACCATCTTCCATTTACAGATGTGTTATGTTTTTATAATTAAAACAATCATTAAAAAATACAATTATAATTTCTTTGGTAATTAGCATCAAATTATCTAAAACTCTGTATTTTACCTTATTAAGTTTTACCATTTGCTAGTTTACAAGAAGCTCTTTAACATTTACAAAGCAACTTAACAGTTGACTATAACACAAGGTATGCCGTATTTAAGAATATTTTAAAGACCTATAAAAAAAAGATTTTAATATTAATATATTAATAACCACAATAACATCAAAGAGAATTTCTTTCCAAATCAGAATATTAGGCTAAGCTCAATAGAAATAATATACATATCAATATAGATATAATGAAATTTTAAGGTCACCAGATACACAAAATAATAATAAAGAATATGTAATTGAAGATGAAAACAATTAAACTATTATCTATAAAAAAGCATCCAAACTAAATTAAAAGCAAAGCATACCAAGATGATAAGACATCTACATAGAAAAACAAACTTACTTCCAACTTTTGACATTTCTAATTTTAATTTTGATTCATGGATAAATATTTGTTCTAATTCAATCAAATCATATAAATACTATTCGAAACTTATTTTTGAGTATGAAAAACAAAACTTGAAATATATAGAAAAAACAAATACCTATTTAAAAGGATATGAATTTTATCTAGCATCATTTCAAAATAAGAAACAAGACAATATAGAAATTTATAACTGCTCCAGATGTTTTTAAAACAACATTAGAGAAAAGTACTGGGTAACTTATCACC
Organism: Adiantum capillus-veneris; assembly: GCF_014529385.1. Taxonomy (NCBI): domain Eukaryota; kingdom Viridiplantae; phylum Streptophyta; class Polypodiopsida; order Polypodiales; family Pteridaceae; genus Adiantum; species Adiantum capillus-veneris. Next base: position 95,353,147 of record NC_140939.1, on the reverse strand, counting down.
CGAACTTATATAAAAAATTTATTAACAATGAATATACATGAAGTACAAATGCTATCCACTTTAGATATTTTTTTAAATATCAGTAAAAGATAATATCTATAGCCATATGTAATATAGAACAAAGATCATTATTAGATAATCTTCTATTTTCATATCAAAATAGTAATGATTTATTAAATATTCTAAACAAAAAACTCACATGATATAAACATACTATTGCTCTTTTTACTAAAAATTAATCCATTAGCCAAAAAATTATATTTTATATATGAACAAACACAAAAAACTTTAGCAATTTCTATAATAATTTTTAATGCAATTATTACTTTACTAAATAAACATGCATCATCTTCTCCTTATGAAATTAATGGTAGTAGCACAAATACAAATTATTTAGGTATCTTAGATCAAGTAAACAATACAAAACTAGAATCACAATACAAAATAGGTAAGTTATTTTATGGTGGGGTTATGTATGAAAGACTAAATAATAAAAAATCATTAACTTATATGCAAGTTTAGACGGGGTATCTAATTTAGAAGATATTACAATAGAGAAAACCCTATTTCCATTAGGATATGGAGCTCATGATGGAGCTAAAATTTCATACATATCTGAAAATGATAATAACTTCATTCTTCTCAATATTCACTTTATACAAGCCATACTTATTGATGATGTACCAATTACGTCAAGCTTTGATAATAACAGATTCAACAAATTTAGCAATGCTACAATCAGATATAGATAAATTCAAACTTAAAAATACACATGTAATTGATCTAGATGCCATACATTATGTCATAAAACATAATATCTCTGATTAAATTCCAGGCTCTCTGTCATGTTATCGTAAGAATTTAAAAGATTTATTATGCATGGTAGAGTCATTTGGTTTACCTAACTTCTTCTTAACCCTAACTTATGACGAAGTATCCTCTAGTAGATGGTAGATATAAAAGATTTAGAAAAAATTATCCAAAAGATAGACTTAAAACTTAATTGGACAGGTTGTTTAGCCGAGTGCATGATGATTACATACATTTTAAAATAAATACATATTAATTCCTAACGGATTACTAGGTACCATCAATCACTATATAATACGATATGTACCTATAATACTATGGGTAGATTTAAATGATATCGATTGAATATCTTTAGAGATAGATGGCCATATACCATATTTACATACAATAAATAAATTTGATCCAACATCGATTGAATATAAACTACATAACTTAGTTATCAAAAAAAAATACATAACTGTAAGAATCTTGTAAAATATAATTACAAAATAAAAATAATTAAATGTAAATATGGATTTCTATACAATATCCAAAGTAATCCTAAGCCAATTATTCATGAACAAACTGAACGATGGCTTTATTATAGACCAACATTAGAATACAAAAATGTGCTCCCTTATCATGCAGGACTATTATTATTATGGCAAGCCTACATGATTATCATATTACTTATCAGAACCTATAAGAAAAAATAGATATCGACTTAGAAACAACAAAAACATTAGGACTAGATAATATTGATGATGCAAAACTCAAACTAATATCTTCTTATGTATTAACAAAACCGATAACAACAACCGAAGAAGCCATGATGCGTTTAGAGATACCAGTCATTAAAAAATCACAAAAAGTAACTTATATAGATTGTTCACCTCCTAAAAAAAGGCAAAAATATATACAATTTTTTTTTAATCTCTTTACTACATCCAATTGAAAAATATACGTCAAGACCATTAGAATTGAAGAGCTTAACATTTTATGCATACTTTTGTCAATATAGAATCAACAAAAGACTAAAGCATACAACAAAGAACATATATAAAATGCATGATTTATTTGGGAATGAAATAGAAGAGCATAAACAATTAGTAAGATTTATCAATTTTCACCCTGTCCATCAAATGGAAGGTTTTTTTTTACTATTCTATTAAAACATATACATTTTTGTAATTGAAAAAATCAATCTCAATTAACAACATAAAAAAATCTTACTTTTTAAATTATCGAATACAACAAATAATAAAGAATGAAGAAGACATAGAGAACCTAGTTGGAAATTATTCTCAATTACATCTATTAATCGATGAATGTAGACAAAAAATTATAAATCATATACTTCAAATGCATCCCATACATAACATAACATAACATTTATCGTCAAACAGTTTTATAGAAAAACAAACCAATATTAAAACTCTGAGAGAGAATCATTATGATCTAATAATACATCTACAAGAGCTTAAACAGATAGAAAATACAACTCTGACTAAAGAGCAAGAACTAATATATATTATATATTTTTTTTAAAACAAAATTGGGTGGATTAAATATAATAAATGGAACACCTGGATTTGAGAAAACTTTTTTAATTCAATATATCACATTTAAATGTATTATCACAAACATAGAAGTCGTCCTTACAGTAACCACAGTGTCGTAGCTACAAGACCTAGTCGATTAGCACGTACTTTACATTGATTTTTTGGTTTACCCAATAAAAATAAATTATTTTGTTCTAATTTAGAACCAAATGATATTTCTTCAATTAGAATAAGATATTTTGATGTAATTATAATTGAAAAATTCTCAATGATGACGTCACAAATGTTACATACAATTATACTCCAAATTTTAGAAGCTTCTAATTTATCTATGCTAGAGATCTTTAACAATAAAACACTAATTTTATTTGGAGATATAGCGCAAAAACCAAATGATATTTGTTCAATTAAAATAGGATCTTTTGATGTTAATATAATTGATGAATGCTCAATGGTGACATCACACATGCTACATAGACTTCTACTCTAAATTTTAGAAGCTTGTAATTTATCTATGCTAGAGATCTTCAACACTAAAAAAATACTTTTAGTTGGAGATTCTAGGGGTTTTGTTTGGGCCTAGACCTGCTACTCGACAACATAGAAATTTTCTTTTATGAGTTTAGAACTTACGCCTCATGTCTCGTGTGAAACAACACTGAAAATGGGCGACCATGGACTCCGGAAATCGCACGCGAAGAAAGTAGAGAGCTCTCTTCTCCAAGAGTGACTAGTGGAAATGAGGTGATTTGGGCTACCTAAGATATCTATAGTCAAACATCCAAAACTACTTTTCCCCAAATTTCCTTGCTAGTCCTACAAGGTCGTGAAATCTATGTTAGACTTAAAAACTTCCTCAATTGGACTCTAGCATATTCTGCAACAATTTGGAAAAACAAGCCATGGCGGACAAATTTAGGCCTCCCGCTTCCCTCTGTCGTTTTTGTTGATTTTTTTTTTGCATGTCCGTCTTGTTTCTCTGATCATCAATATATCTTCAGTTTCTCCATTTGAGCTCATTTGCTATTTATTATTGATATGTGACTTGTTTATAAAAAAAATCAAAGAAAATAATAACATTCATTTTTATTTTTTTAAAGATCAAAATTATGAAAATTCATTGAGAAACATTATTTTAATACTTTTTGGTGGATTTCTCTATTTTTAAGCTCCAATATCAAAAACATTTGCTGAAAAAAGCAAAAAGACTATTTTTTTATGTACTTGTAGATAGTATATACACTATTTACACTCATCAGGAAGTTGTTATCATTCAAATTCCCCTATTGATGATTTGAAGGGCATTATTAGGCACTTTTGTAAAAACCCACACATTAACATCCAACTTTTTCCTCCCTCTTCAAACATTGCCCTTAATTAATGAAGTTTCCTTCCTGTTTTCTTCTCTTAGATGGAGTACTCAGGGATGACTGTGTGCCTGGGTTGAACAATTGTGTCTATGCATAGCCATGGTTGGGTCTATCATGCTTTGAAGGTCAATACAATTCAAACCAGTATGCGGTGCAAGACTTGGGTCTTGAGTAGTTAACTCAAGGGTTTTCGTGGTCGATGTTTCTTGTTAATGTTTTCTAAATAGCACATTTTGTAATTTGTGTGCTCTTTGTCTGATTGTACCATATAGATGCTTTGGCACAGTGATTTCCTGAGCTGTAGGTATCAATGATGACGGTTGATGACATTTAACTCTCCATTGGTATTTTTGTTTTCCGTTGATGAACTGTTGTCTTTGATTTTTTTGAGATTAACTTTCCACTAGTTCATCGGCTTTAGAGTTTGTGGAGAAGATAAATGCTCCTTTGGTTTCCAAACCCATCTAGTGTTAGTTTCTCGTTTGAAAGATGTTTTCTCTGAGTTGTTAGATGTGAAACTTACTTCAATATGGTAGATGAGTTTTTGGGCACCCAAAATTTGAGACGGATTGTCCTCAAGTTTTGCTTTCGGTACCCAAATCTGCCTTACTCCTTGCATGCTACTTGTAGCATTTGCTTGTTTAGAAGTTGACATAGATTGATTCTTCCCTGGTTTCTTTTCCTCTTTGCTTGGTGCAATTAAAACTAAGACCTGTCCTACTTTAAATAATAGCTTGCGTTGGTTGGTGTCCCAATCTGGTACTGCCTTGTATGTCCGCATCCATCAGATTCCAAGAATCATTGTTTCATTCATATGTTCATATGGTATGCATACAAAATGATGAGGGCATGAAAATCCATTTACTATCACATTCAAGTTAACCACTTCCAATGTGGTTGTTGGGTTTTTGTTGTATCCTTTGACGGCAGATATTCCCGATGCTAAAGACCGATTCATAGCTTTCTTGTAAGTGGAATAACTATTTGCATTCATTTGAGCTATGGTATCTACTAATGCATTTGTGCTTTGATTGTGCAATTTTACTATGATGCAGACATCAATCCCATCCAACCAATCATCATCTGTTGATACAACATGATTCTCGAAAGCAGCTTCCCTCTTGAGTACTCGAAGTCAAGCTTCCTCTTCAACTTCATCAATTACCTGCTATTGTTAAATATTTCTTTGCTTTGTTGTATGCATTTTCTTTATCAAGTCATTGGTTAGTGGAAAAGGCTACTTCTTAAGGCGACATCCACTAATCTAGTTAGCCATTGGTTCACTATCTATAGTGGACAACTTAATTGCTCCACTTGGGGATACGTCTTCAATGATAAATGGTCGATTTCCCTTTTTCTTGAATTTGGGAATGGTGTTGCTTAAGGGAATAAACTAAAACTCGGTCCCCTTTCTTGAAGATTTTTGTGACAAGATGTGAATCAAAAAATTGTTCTTGCTTCCATTTCTGTGCATAGATGTGAGCTACTGATGTTAGCCTTTGTTAATCAAGCTTTTTTAAATCTTCAAGCCTCTTTGAAAATTCATGTCTAGTCCACTCAAGATCTTTAGCTACCCTTAGTGTTGGCAATACAAATTCTATCAATAGTATGACATTGAGGCCATAAACAAGGTTAAAGGGTGTAGTATTTAAAGCTCTCTTGAATGAAACTCTATAAGCCCATAGAGCGGCATGTAGATTCATTTCTCAATCAATTTGTCTTGAACTAACCACTTTAGTCAATACCAAGCTAAGAGTTTTATTCATGTGCTCAACTTGTCTATTTGCTTGTGGATGATATGGAGTGGATTAAAGAAACTACTTTTATTTGGAGATATAGCGCAAAAACCAAATGATATTTGTTCAATTAAAATAAGATCTTTTGATGTTAATATAATTGATGACTTGTCAATGGTGACGTCACACATGCTACGTACACTCTAAATTTTAGAAGCTTGTAATTTATCTATGCTAGAGATCCTCAACACTAAAAAACTACTTTTATTTGGAGATTCTAGGGTTTTTGTTTGGGCCTAGACCTGCTACTCGACAACATAGAAATGTTCTTTCACGAGTTTAGAACTTACCCCTCATGTCTCATGTGAAACAACACTGAAAATGGGCGACCATGGACTCCGGAAATCGCACGCGAAGAAAGTAGAGAGCTCTCTTCTCCAAGAGTGACTAGTGGAAATGAGGTGATTTGGGCTACCTAAGATATCTATAGTCAAACATCCAAAACTACTTCTCCCCAAATTTCCCTGCTAGTCCTACTAGGTCGCGAAATCTATGTTAGACTGAAAAATTTCCTCAATCGGGGACTCTAGCATATTCTACAACAATTTGTAAAAACAAGCTATGGCGGACAATTTAGGCCTCCCGCTTCCCTCTGTCGTTTTTATTGATTTTTTTTTTGCATGAGGTCTTGTTTCTCTGATCATCAATGTATCTTCAGTTTCTCCATTTGAGCTCATTTGCTATTTATTATTGATTTGTGACTTGTTTATCAAAAAATCAAAGAAAATAATAACATGCATATTTTTTTCAAAAAAAGATCAAAATTATGAAAATCCATTGAAAAACACTATTTTAATACATTTTGGTGGATTTCTCTATTTTTAAGCTCCAATATCAAAAACATTTGCTGAAAAAAGCGAAAAGGCTATATTTTGATCTACTTGTTGATAGTATATACACTATTTTCACTCATCGGGGAGATGTTATCATTCAAATTCCCCTATTGATGATTTGAAGGGCATTATTAGGCAATTTTGTAAAAACCCACACGGTAACATCCAACTTTTTCCTCCCTCTTCAAACATTGCCCTTAATTAATGAAGTTTCCTTCCTGTTTTCTTCTCTTAGATGGAGTACTCAGGGATGACTGTGTGCCTGGGTTGAACAATTGTGTCTATGCATAGCCATGGTTGGGTCTATCATGCTTTGAAGGTCAATACAATTCAAACCAGTATGCGGTGCAAGAGTTGGGTCTTGAGTAGTTAACTCAAGGGTTTTCGTGGTCGAGGTTTCTTGTTAAGTTTTCTAAATAGCACATTTTGTAATTTGTGTTCTCTTTGTCTAATTGTACCATATGGATGCTTTGGCACAGTGATTTCCTGAGCTGTAGGTATCAATGATGACGGTTGATGACATTTAACTCTCCATTGGTATTTTTGTTTTCCGTTGATGAACTGTTGTGTTTGAGTTTTTTGAGATTAACTTTCCACTAGTTCATCGGCTTTAGAGTTTGTGGAGAAGATAAATGCTCCTTTGGTTTCCAAACCCATCTAGTGTTAGTTTCTCGTTTGAAAGATGTTTTCTCTGAGTTGTTAGATGTGAAACTTACTTCAATATGGTAGATGAGTTTTTGGGCACCCAAAATTTGAGACGGATTGTCCTCAAGTTTTGCTTTCGGTACCCAAATCTGCCTTACTCCTTGCATGCTACTTGTAGCATTTGCTTGTTTAGAGGTTGACATAGATTGATTCTTCCCTGGTTTCTTTTGTGGGAAACCTCTTTTCCATTCCTCTTTGCTTGGTGCAATTAAAACTAAGACCTGTACTAATTTAAATGATAGCTTGCGTTGATTGGTGTCCCAATCTGGTACTGCCTTGTATGTCCGCATCCATCAGATTCCAAGAATCATTGTTTCATTCATATGTTCATATGGTATGCATACAAAATGATGAGGGCATGAAAATCAATTTACTCTCACATTCAAGTTAACCACTTCCAATGTGGTTGGTCGGTTTTTGTTGTATCCTTTGACGGCAGATATTCCCGATGCTAAAGACCGATTCATATCTTTCTTGTAAGTGGAATAACTATTTGCATTCATTTGAGCTATGGTATCTAATAATGCATTTGTGCTTTGATTGTGCAATTCTAATATGATGCAAAGATCAATTCCATCCAACCAATCATCATCTGTTGATACAGCATGATTCTCGAAAGCAGCTTCCCTCTTGAGTACTCGAAGTCAAGCTTCCTCTTCAACTTCATCAATTACCTGCTATTGTTAAATATTTCTTTGCTTCGTTGTATGCATTTTCTCTATTAAATTATTGGTTAGTGGAAAAGGCTACTTCTTTAAGCGACATCCACTAATCTAGTTAGCCATTGGTTCACTATCTATAGTGGACAACTTAACTGCTCCACTTGGGGATACGTCTTTAATGATAAACAGTCCAATTCCCTTTTTCTTGAATTTGGGAATGGTGTTGCTTAAGGGAATAAACTAAAACTCGGTCCCCTTTCTTGAAGATTTTTGTGACAAGATGTGAATCAAAAAAATTTTCTTGCTTCCATTTTTGTGCATAAATGTGAGCTACTGATGTTAGCCTTTGTTCATCAAGCTTTTTTAAATCTTCAAGCCTCTTTGACAATTCATGTCTGGTCCACTCAAGATCTTTAGCTACCCTTAGTGTTGGCAATACAAATTCATCAAGCTTTTTTAAATCTTCAAGCCTCTTTGACAATTCATGTCTGGTCCACTCAAGATCTTTAGCTACCCTTAGTGTTGGCAATACAAATTCTATCAATAGTATGACATTGAGGCCATAAACAAGGTTAAAGGATGTAGTATTTAAAGCTATCTTGAATGAAACTCTATAAGCCCATAGAGCGGCATGTAGATTCATTTCTCAATCAATTTGTCTTGAACTAACCACTTTAGTCAATACCAAGCTAAGAGTTTTATTCATGTGCTCAACTTGTCTATTTGCTTGTGGATGATATGGAGCGTATTTGTTATGCATGACCATAAATTCATTCAGAAGATACTCAATTATCTCATTGAGGAAATGAGTTCCCCTATTACTGACAATTTCTTCTGGAAGTCCATATCTTGTGAATACATTCTGATACAAGAATTCACTTGTGATTATAGCATCATTCTTTCTGGTTGCCTTAGCCGTTGCCCACTTGGTCAAATAGTCCAAAGCTACAATGATATATTGAGCTTGAGTTCTACAAGCAGGTGGTTTATATTGGTCCGACAAAGTCTATTCCCCATTTTGCAAAATCTCTAGCTCCCATCATTGGTCTTAAGGCATGCTATCTACCCTGGTTGGCATTTTTGCTTGCTGTCATGCATCACATCTTTGAACATATCCTTTGGCATCTACAAAAAGTGTTGGCCACCATATGCCTTCCATTAAAATTGCTCTGCCAGTGGTTTCACTACAAAAGTGAACTCCAGCTAATCCAACATGTGCTTGTTCTAGACTAGGTGTATATTCATCTTCATCTGCACAAAGATGCAAATGTTGATCCTTTCCTCTCTGATACAATTGGTTTCCAATAAGAGCATAGTCTCTTGCTTCAAATTTAATAGGCTTTTGGTGGAGTTTAATCATATCCTTGAAAAATGTTCTGCTTGATAAGTAACTATATAGTTACTCCACTTAGGAACAAGTGAAAATAGAAATAATGTCACATGAGGTATGGGTGTTTGTTTTTGGCATTGAAGATAGTTTTTCACAAATGAGTGAATATCACTCCTCATGGTTGGCCAAAATATTCCAAGTCTCAAGCTCCGTTGCATAGTTTGATCTTTTGCAAAGTGAAGTCCTACTATGGTAATGTGTGCTTGGCTTAGGGATTGGGTTTTCTCCTTAAGATTAATACACAAAAGCAATATTCCATCTCGATATCTTTTGTATAGTCTTCTAGCTAGTAGTTGATACATAGCTGATTGTCCAATTAATCTTGGTCCAATAGGAAGTGATATTTGAGAATCCATTTGAGCTATAGTCATCAATGAAACCATATTTTCTGACCAACAAGGTATCATCTCCACGCAGACTAGATCTGCATCTAGTAGATCATTGTCTATCCCTTTTGGTGGTTCTCCGGGAATAATCCTTGATAAATTATCTGATCTTTGGTGTGTAGTGCCCTTCGGTTTTGCTATAACCTCAAGCTTGGGTTCTTGTTTTTCCGTATTTCTTGACTCATTCTTACCAAATTTTGATAAGCTTCAAGCTTAGCTGCTTCCATGTCTAGAGAAGGATAGTTTTCCCATTTGTTTTCCATATTCTGGCATGATTTAAGTCCTATTCGGAAAGCTTCCAAGTCTGCATTGATTGGCTCTAAAATTCTGTCTACCAAAATTGATTCTCCAGATTTTATTTTGGTTTCCTTGATTTCACTTCCAGTTTCTTTCACTTTTTCTTGGAATAGTTTTTTGGATTTTTCCTCAATTTCCTCCTTTTGTTTTTGTTTTCTCAACTTATATCTTTGACGTCTTCTCTCTTGGTCTATTGCGAGGAATTCTTATTATCCTCTGATTCATCAGAGGAGATATGTTTCTTTTTCTTAGCTTGGGCTCTAGTGATCACCTCGATTGGAACAATAGGTTCACTTCTTGAAGAGCTACTAGTAGGTATTACTTGGACTACATTCACCACAGCTTTTGGATTTTTTGGACAGTCTTCAGGGAAGTGTCCACCTTTTGCAACATTGTGTACAAAAAGCTTAAACTGGCTTAATGTTCTTGTCAAGTTCTGGGCATTCATTTTTCCAATGATCATCTGCACCACAATAAAGGTAGTTTTCAGTCTTTGGCTTAATCATGGGTCTTACCATTGGAGTTCTAACACCTTGATTAGCTACAAAGTACATTGGCGTAAGCTCTAGTGTAGAATAAGTCTCGGGTTCTTCCATTGAAGGTGGATGTGAATTACACCACTCTCCTTCTACCATTACTGTAGATGGACTAGGCTCAACATAAGGTGTAACAGACAATACTACTTTTTCATATATGAATCCTTTTGAATGCATGTACTTTAGAGGCATTGCATTATGTACACGGAATGGAGGTTGTACATTGGTTGTGGTCTTTCCATACCCATCGATGCTCTTTGTGCTGGGGCCATATTAGGTTGATATTTGTACATGGGTTGTCCTTGTGGTCTCAGAGGCACATATCGAACATTTCCATCGTACTTTGGTTGGTAATAACACTCATTGGTCTCATGGTTAGTCCATTTACCCTCAATAGCACACCGTTTTTGCGGCCTAATTGGTTGTCCATGTTAAGGTATCCCTTGCCCAGGTCCTCTAACAGGAGCTTTCTGCATATTATTCATCATTTTGAGCATGTCTTCTATGGCTATGAGTGGTGCTAGAGCAGCTTTTCCCACTTTTGTTGTTTTTGTGGATGTTGTTTTCTCACTCTAAGTATCCTTAGAATGATATCCTTCATTGAAAATATCACAATCGTCACCCAAGTCAATAGCATCTGATACACACTCTTCTAGGGTTGTATACTTCTTGCTATACAATATAGCATAAAGTTCTTTGTGTAGCAATCCTTCTAGAAACAATGACACTAACCTTTCTTCTGTTAGTATTTCTAATTCTGGACATCTTGCAATGTATTGCTTCATCCTAGTTGCACAATCCCAAACAGACTCACCTTGTTTTTGCTTGAAGCTATACATACATGAGCTAATGTATTTAAATTCTTGATTGACCTTGGTGGAATGTTTTGGAATCAAGTCAAATATTTCTCTTCTAATGTCACTCCAAACCCCTCGAATTGAGTGTGGAAATCAAATATGTGTTCTTCTCTAAGCACTTGCATGAAGCTAGCTTAAGTGGTCATATGGATCCTTTGATCCAATGTATGACCCGTTTTTGAAAATCAGTTGGTCTGACACATATGTTTGGTTCAGCTCCAACTCTTCTGGCAATTGGTTTTGTCTTGAGTCCTTCAAACCAATCTGTTGGAAATAGTGACTCATGTAGCCGTGCACTGGCTCTAATGTCACTCAATTTTCTTCGTGATGAGGTAGGTTTGGGTTGCTTAACATTGCTCCCAAAATATCTCTCTCGAGGTTCCTCTCTCGGAGTAGGATCAGGTCCTTGCCCCAATATCCAATCATTTACAGAGTACCCTTGGTATCTAGTTTGTTCTACCTCCTCAAGACTCATCATAACAAAGTTATTGTTATAACAATCCCTAAATAGGTAAGATGGTAGATTTGTTGAACCCTTGTCTTTGATATTGAAGATATAGATGATCTTGATGGGTACTAACTGCCATGGCTTGGCATGACAAGTGCATAAAAAGATCCTTGACGTTTCTATCCTCCAAACAATAGACTCCAATCCTAGGATTATCAGTACTAAGCCGTTTCAAAGGTTTCAGATCAACTTGATCGTATCCCTCGAATTCTAAAGTTGGTGGACATTCTTTTGCTTCCATATCTGAAATTATTGTATTCACTTCTATCCCCCATTTGTCTATCACATTAGGATTTTCAACGTTTACATATTGAGTCCTGTTTTTATCCATATACAATTTTCCTTGTTTGTTTGCTCTTATTTCCTCTTCAAACTCTATGTCATGGTCACCAATAGGAATGGCATACTCTTCATTAGGATCCAGGTAAACCTAAGCTCCATGGACATTAGTCTTAAAAAGGGTGAGTATGTACTTCTATCACACTATTGTTCCAGTTCCAGACAGAGAAAAATATGAAGACATTTCATATGTCGATTCACAATAAGTGTCTAGAACTTCTTCAAAGAAAGTGCCCAATTGATCACCTCGATTCACACTCTCTTCGGCAGATACACTACTAGTGGTCTCTCCAAATATGCCTTGATTTGCTAGTATACAACCAGATCTAGGGTTCATATAGACTTGTTAAGCCCTAGATAGAGTACTAGCTTACCGATGGATTAGACTGTTATCCATTTTTCTAGCTGACTTGAATTCAACTCCTGTCAAGCTCTCAATTCTTTGCCTCCAACCTAGTTCCTTTATCAATTTTAACCAAGCTAGCTGCTTTCTCTCAAAGACTGTACAATTTTTGTTAACTATTGATATTGATCTATGTATATCACTTAAAATATAAGATAAGTGAGCAAGCAAATGAGACTTCCAGATTATACCCTTGTAACCTGGAAACTGCATTGATATATACTAATTTGGATCCGATCGAACCCAAACTTGACTTCCAATTTTTTGGATTTTTTTGCCATATATACACCTTGTTATAGTCTCTGGACAAGTTTCACTGATTTTGAACAAGATTTGCCCAAGTTATTAACTGTTTAATGTCTGCAGACTCAGTTTTCTAGAATTTGGCTTAAGTCTCACTTTTGTGATCCAAATTCCACCAAATTTGATATGAGTAGTCTACTTGATATGCTTGACCTTGTGGTATATTCAATTGCGCAAAAATTCAAAATTTTGGAGCAAATTATCTACTTATGGAATTTCAAAGCAAGTTTTTGCCAAAATGTTGATACAAACAGGTAAAGCAACTCAACTTAATCTCTTTAGCAAAGTTTCACCAAGCTTCAATAAACTCTGCTCAATTTGTCAATAGTTTTGTGTATGCAGATTGACGTTAAAAATTTGGCCACAATTTTTACTTTATAGATCCAAATCTTATCAAATTTGATATGAGTGCTCAATACAACATGATAGAACTTGTGGTATGTTTGGTTGGCCAAAAAAGTTTAAAAATTGGACAAAAGTAAATAATCACGATTATTTACTTATGATAAATTTTATCATATTTTTTATCATCGGAGCATACACACATGTTGAATACTACAAACTAAGCCTCTCAGTCAAGTTTCACCAAATTTGAGCAAGATTTATCAAGTCAAACTTAATTTCTCGACGATTAATACATATTCTAAAATTTTCCAAGTTTTTGGTTTATTTTGTGATCCAAATTCTATGAGCCTTCACAAAAGATGTTTATAATCATGCATAGAGTCTCTGGTAACAACCTTGATTAATTGTGAGCTAAACTGAGACTAGCCACTGAGACAAATCCGAGAAATGTGTAAGTGCCATTGGGAGAGGGATTAAGAGTATGGGTAACGAAAGGGGTAGGGGGAACGAAAGAGGATGCAAGGGGGGTTTGGGTGCTTAAAGGGTTAGCTACAAGGATGGTGGAGGGAAGACTTATCGGTGGAGCACCGGAGGCCCCCTCGACCACCATGGCCGTGGGAATAGGGACTAAGGGAGTGGAAGAGGGTGGGAAAGAGGTTTCCATAATGGACTATTTTTGTGACTGCCTTGTTAGGCGAGTGTTTGTAGAGTCTTAGCCCTCGTGTGGGTCTTAACACTAGGTTGGTAATGGGACACTTTTATGTCCTAGGACACTTTTATGTCCTGTTAAGTGACCATTTTCTTTGAATTATGTCAAGAGTTTCAAAATGGATTTTGAGGTGCTATCTGTCTAGAAAGTTGTCTCATGAGCTGAAAAAAACTCGACATTTTTTTGGAATATCAATTCCATCTTTAACCTTGTCCTTGCACAACATTTCACAACCTAAACTGTGTGAAAAGACAGGTCCTGTTTTTGGCTTTTTTCAACTTTTTGCAACTATACCACTCTAGAATTCATGTTTGTGAGGTCTATAATGCTAGAGAACTATCTTTAGTAGTCCTCAACATGTCCTGATGCTTCTAGGGAGAAATAAATGTTAAAGTTGTAAGTTATGACCAAATTACAAAAATTGTCAAATCCTGTTTTTTAGCCAATTTTAGCTCTTCTATGATTTTTTTGGTGGCTTTCATGATATCCAAATGCAGTTTTGATTTTCTGTGTCGCGTATTGTAACATAAAGCTAATATTCCTTGAGTTTTGGGACACCTAATACCCTATTTTGCATAGTAGGCAACGATGGTTGATTTTTTCAATTAGAGAAGAAAATGAAACATTTTAATTATATATCAAGTATAGCTTTTTAAATATTGTTAGTTTATTGTGACAACTACATGCATTTTGTAGATAGTAACCATATCTAGTCATAAGGATCAAATTTGGTTAGATATTGAATAGTTTCTATGGGATTCTACAACTCATAATGTTGAACCCAGTTTTTTCATGTTTGCTATATTTATCACTTCATCTTTGTCCCCAAGATTCCCCTTGGTAAGAGATGTATTATTCTTTTGACATGCTCCATGGCTCCTTATGAACCTAAAGGACAATAGGGAACTAAGAAAACATACATATATTATTTGTATTGAGCGTGGCTATAGAAACTTTGATGATAGGTTTGCAGAATAGTAAAAATTCAACTTTTTTGTACCTATTTCTTTTGGCAAAACAAAAAATAGTGAGTGAGAAGCAATCATATGTTCTGATCACCAACCCATTGAAGTTAACTAAAGAATTTATCTCAAGTCCTACAAAAATCCCTAATCTTATTTTTATGCAACAAAACGTAAATAATAACTGTTTTGATGAAAATGTACTGGTCCATCAACTTTGGAGACTTGGTGTGACCAAAAGATGAAAAATTTTACAAGTTTCTTATTTTTTCCATGTGTAGCAAGCCTTGAACTATAGCCTCATGAAAGGATTTTACAAAATGAGTGGATCCACTATGGTTTTGGAGGCTTTTTTCAAAACCCTGAAAGGACACTTTTATGTCCTGTTAGGTTACCAACCTAGTGTTATGGCTCAAAGGGCGGTGTGGGTCTTCAAGCACAAAACACGGCCGCCAGTGTTTACGACTACGCGGGAAGGTAGTCTTCAAGCACAAAACACGGTGGCCAGTGTTTAGAATTGCAAGCAACGTTAGGTGACGACCACGCCAGTAAGTAGTTGCCCAGTAGGTAGCTGCCCAGCAGGCGATCGCCATTCGTCAAGCGGGCGTCGTTCAGCAGGTGGTCGTCGTCGCTGTAGAGAGGTCGCACGTATGCATACACCCCGTAGTATTTGATAGCAGTAAACGACAGTGCCTTCTGGAGGGCAGTCGCCAACACCTTTTACAGAGCAGTCCCCGTCGATGCGCGGAAAAATGCAAGCGCCATCAAAAGAGGAGCCCCATATTTATGCAAAGGCCAGTCGCTATCTAGAGAGCGATCACCGTTTCCGCCAAGCCCGTAGACGTCAGCTTCATTGATAGAGCAATCGTCAGTGTCGGAGACGGAGCCGTAAACGCCCAGAGTGTGAAGAGTGTCCGGGTTGGAGTCGAAAGCTTTGAGAGTGTAGAGGGTGCAGCGAGGTGCCGTTGAGAGTGTATGGAGTGCGGAGGGAGTAGACAGTTGTAGTCAAGTGAGCAAGACTGCAGAATAAGCCGCGATTGAGGGGGAAATACTGCAGCGTAAGCCGCGGCTTCAAGCCTTCAACAGAGGGCGTGTCTTCAGAGGCCAGCACCAGCATGAAGAGTCATGCTGCCGTGGAGAGCTTGTCTGCAGCAGTAGTTTAATTGTTTTGAGCGGCGTTGTAGAGCGGGCCTCAGTAGCTTGTTGATTAAACTTGTAACAGGTACCATGGTGCCGGTGTCGTAGCCATCTGAAAGCGCCCTCTGTAGAAGGCCTGAGTGGAGAGGTTATTAGGTGTTGGAGAAAAGAGTAAAGGGGAAAGAGAAAGAGAAATAGGGAAGCAGAGGGTGATGGCGGTGAAGGTGGGCGCTAGAGGCGGAAGCGGGCGCTAGCAGCATAGCCATGTGGTATTGTACTGCGAGCGCTGGGGGAGGAAGGAAAGAGGGCAAAGCAAGCGCAGCAATGAGGCAAGCGAGCGCAAGGGAAGAAGGTGTGTAGTGAGAGCACGTGCAATTACTTTAGGGGTGTAGAGGGAGATGTCGAGCGAGATTGTGTGGAGAGATGGCGAGAAGGTGTGTAGGGGGAGATGGTTGGTAGGGCAGTATAAAGGACGCGTCAAAAAACGGTAAGCAAAGGCTAGGAGTCGTTGCCAAAGTCTTGAGCAAGGCGGACAGAGCCGTAAAAACAGCCTTAAAAGCCTAGGAAAAAGGATTAATAAGTACAAGTGTTTTAAAATAAGAGTGGGTTCTTGTCGAGAATTAAAGAGAAAGGGGAGAATGGCAAGCGCTCCACTGGACATCATAGAGGAACAAGGGAGGATTCTCTAAACCAAAGTTTGATAACGTTTATCTAAGAACATAGTGAGTGAGACTTGCACACAAAAAGGGTGTGGGGGGGGGAAGGGGGGAGAAAAGGAAAAAGGTTGTCGGGACAGTGGGGGTGGGGTGGTAGTAGACACCAATTTTTTACACCAAACGCATTTTGCTTAGATTAGCTCATCACTCGTGCAAAACATTGGTGTAGGGAGGGGATATAAATAGGAGGACATGGTTCAAAAACCTGTAAAGGGTACTGTAATCAAGGAGGAGATATGGTCAGGTTTAAAGTTTGGGTTACCTCTATAAAAAAATATGAGGAGGTACTAAGAAGAAGGAAAAGGGTGTATCAAAAAACTTAGAGGCTGATTTAATGGATGTACAAAAAAGTAGGCTAATTTTACAGATACAGAAATTGGAGGCTAGTTAAAGGTATGAGGTGGTACGAAAAGAGGGAGGGGGGGGGGAGAGGTTGTCACGCGACACGGGAGAGTGAAATATATTGATAATAAACAAAGAATATACAGAGTATGTAAAGTAAACAAATGGAAATAAAGAGTCTGTATGGATACAAAGTAATCATTACAAGAAGAGCATAGCTCGTTTCATAACCTCCCGACCACCCCCGAGCTATCTCAATCACACTCTCACTCTCACTCTTAATTTCAATCTTGTGCACAATCTCAATCTCAATCACACTCTCACTCTCAATCTTGATCTCTTGATGACAACAACGATCATAATTGAAATTGCAACACGATCACAATCCCAATATCATGACACTCTGCATCGTCTACAAAATAGCCAAAAGAACATACTCGTGCAACCAAATCAATATGGTAATCAAATTCAAAACATCATTTTGTACCATCATAAAAGATTATAATCACTTCTTGATTGGATCAAACAAAAGAGATATTACCTGTGTATATCTGCTTATAAGCTAATCTGTTGCTGCTTGTAGGTTACCCTGTTGCTGCTGGCAATTTGTTTTTGTCATAACTTGATCAAACAAACTCAGAACATAGACTTCCAGGTACTCAAAACGACGAGAACAGGTCTGGTCTATAAGATTGCGCGAACAAAATTGCAAAAAACGTCTTTCTTTGGCTGAAAACTCTACTTTTAAGTCGCGACTCTTAAAAACACTATTTTTGAATCTCCACTTTTTCAACTTATTTTAAATCTACCCATGCATTTTAAGCTAAAACACATAAATATAACACATTGATACTAATAAAAATCTCAGTTTTAATTACGTTTTTATTATACTGTTCATAGACAAACTATCTGTTGTTCATTAATCTTTATGAAATATGTCTTTGGTGTAGTATTTGAAAAGAAGAGAGTATATTTTCTCTCTTAATATCTTAAACTCATTCATATCATCTGAAGCCTGAAGGTGAAAGAGTACCCTCTTCTCTGTCAAAACCACCACAATGGAGCCATCACATATTCATCCCCATAATATGCCTCTTGCAAGGGACTAAATGAATGGTCTGCGTGCTTGCTGCCCACCATGAAAAGCGTTTCACCATGTTTTGAGAGCGAAATGTTTCGAGCATTGAAATGTTTCGCTCCATCAGGTAACACCCATGCCATTTCAATGGCAAGATACTCTCATCCTTTCTACTTTTTCTACTTTTAAGGCTTCCCAAAATCCATCTATGCATGTTTCAGTATCATGTTTCGCTGTGCTCTGTCATAAGGCTGAAATGTTTCATTTTCGAACAACACCTCTGGAGGGTGAACTCTTATCATAAGACTAGAACCATTCATAGTGGAACAACATGTTTTGTGGGTGAAACACTTCGGCCTTGAAATGTTCGACGGAGAAACTGCTACGATGGACATGAGGGTTCCCAAGGCTTTAGTTTTCTTACATCAAACTACCACCTCAAGCATCTTCCATCCTTCATTGTCCATTCTCAGGGCCTGAATACTTTTAGCATCATCATGCATGCCAACAGCTGCATAAAGATCAGCCATCAGCAGATAAGCTGCGGTATTCTCTCTATCGAACTGTATTGCATGCTCAAATGCCCATCTCCCCACATTCACATCTCTCCATTTTCGACAAGCACCCAGAAGGATTGACCAGACCTCCAGATTATCAGAAAATGGCATCTTCTGAATCACTCCAACTGCCTTGTCAATGTGTCCAGAACGCCCGAAAAGATCGACCATGCAAGCGTAGTGCTCCACGTCCAGCTTGATGCTATACTTCTTACTCAGAAGTGTAAAATACAGGTGGCCATCATGTACTCGTCCCGAGTGACTACAAGCATTAAGCAAACTAGAAAATATGACTGCATCCGGAAAGAGGCCCTCTTGCTGCATCTGTTTGAGACAAGTCACAGCTTGTTCACACTGGCCCTGTTGAGCATATCCCATAATTAAGGCCGACCACGTGCTAATATCCCGCAACGGAAGCTCATCTAGCACTTTCTGTGCTTGTGCAAGAGCACCACACTTGGCATACATATCCACTAAAGCAGTGTCAAGAAGAAAATTGCTTCCCAGCAAACCTCGTCTAGCAATCTCATCATGAATTTGCTTCCCCTTTGCAACCGCTCCTAGAGCACCACAGGCCTTTAAGATGGAAGTAAAGGTTACTTCGTTGGGAGCAAGTCCCCCGTCTTGCATCTGTTCAAAAGTTTTCAATGCTTGCTCGCCCTGACCCTGTTGAGCATATCCTTCTATAAGTGTTGACCACGACGTGACATCCAGGTGAGGAAGATTCTCAAAGACTTGTTGTGCTTTTACAAGGACTCCACACTTGGCATACATATCCACCAAGGCAGTACCAAGCACAAAATCATTGGCCAACAATCCTTGTCTCGAAATCTCATTATGAATACAGTCACCCTTGTCTTTTTCCCCCATGTCACCACATGCTTTCAAGATGCAGGCAAAGGTCTTTGCATCAGGAAAAAGGCCCTCAGACTGCATTTGCTCATAGCATGCATATCCTTGCACGGCCTCCCCCTGTTGAGCATATCCTGTGATTAAAGCAGACCACGTGATAACATTCCGCGAAGAAAGATTCTGAAAAACTTGCCAAGCTTTTGCAGGAGCGCCGCATTTAGCATACATGTCTACAAGTGCGGTTCCAAGCATGACGTCATTTTCCAGCAATTCCTGATGAACGACTTCGTCGTGAACTCTCTCCCCTTGTCAGCTGCTCCTATAGAGCCATAGGCTTTCAATATGGAAGTAAAGGTCACCGCATCTGGAGACAGGCTTGCACGTTGCATCTTCTCGAAGCAATCCACCACCTCCTTGCCCAGCCCTTGCTGGGCGTATGCAGAGATAAGGGCGGTCCAAGAGAACAAATTCCTGCTTATATGTAACTCATGCAATTCTTTTGCTTTGGAAAGTGCCCCACATTTTGCATACATGGTGACTAAAGCATCTGAGCACTTCTCAAGCAAACCCATCTGCGTGATGTCATCGTGTACTCTAGTGCCTTTGCGCAGATCTTTGTTCTTGGCACAATTCCGCAATATGGGGAGAAAAGCAGTAGCATCTGGTGGAATTGTGTGATCGTTACAACGGTTGCCATCTTGAGCAAATCCATTCCTTGCAAGCTCTTCATCGAGCCAAGAAGGGGTGAACCAACTATCGAGACACAGAGATTCCATGGTGATGACGTGTTCGAAAGAAGGGGAAGAGGCAGGACCTCTGTGTAGAGAGCCCTTGACATCGCCATTCTTCCGAGTTCCTGGCTTTCTCAAGAGCTACCTTCTCGATGCCTTCAGATGTCTTGAGCTTGTTCTCTTCCATCATTCCGAGGTACCATAGCTGGCCGTGAGTTCCTGCCATCATTCCTTCCAAGGCGCGCGCGCACTCGCGCGAAAGCCTGATAGAATATGCCTCTCTCTCTCTCTCTCTCTCTCTCTCTCTCTCTCTCGAATAACAGGTCTTGAGTTCTACTCCTCGTCGGCTAGATCTTTAAGGTCTCTTGGGATGGTTTCCTACGACGTTAAAACTTTCTTCTTCTTCTTCTTCTCTCTCTCTCTCTTGTCATTGATTCAAAAATAAAAATTCTTTTAAAACATATTAAGTGCATAACGTTACTCGTTCAACTCTGAACTTATTAGCTGGAATTTTTACAGATTCCGATTCATCTACTCCCAGCAAGGGGCTCAGGAAGCAAAACAGCAGACCCCATCCACACAGCAAAATCGAACCGGGACCCCGATCAGCAGTATCACGGAGACGAAATATGATCTAACCATCTCGCCACTCCGGGCTTGGTGACTTCCTGCCGAACAAATAATTATAAGATAAAAATCAAGTTTCTGTTGTGTTTCCTCCTTGAGACCCGCATCCCCCTCCCTTTTCTTTATCTTACGCCTTCCCCCGTTGCCTGCGTGTCGGCCTCCTCTCCTCCTCCTTGCCTCGGATTTCCGGCTCATGAGTGCAACAACACCAACGCTATCGCTAATCGTATGAACTGAGAGAGAGAGAGAGAGAGAGAGAGAGAGAGAGAGAGAGAATCCGTTCAGATTCTCCTCTCCAGTTTTTTTTGGAATGTGTACGACATACGTGAAGGGTGAGTTTAGGAAATGAAAAGACAGATGAAGATGGAAAGGCAAAAGACGAATGAAGGTGGAAAGTCAAAAGACAAATGAAGATGAAAAGTCAAAAGACCTTTTGTGTCCATATAAATAGGTGTTTCTCTGCTCTTTCATTTTTCCTTTAGCGTTTTCTACTAAGTTCTCTTTAGCGTTTTCCTCTCTCTCTCTCTCTCTCTCGCTCTCTCGCGCGCGCGCGCTCTCAATGTTGTATTCATCTTTCTTAGGTAATATTGTTGCATATCTATGTGCTTCGTCATTGCTTGTCGTTAAGTGGTGTAGATTAATGCATTGTTTTTCTTGTTTCTGAGTGGAATCTTTGAATTAGTAGCACCTTTTAATTTCTTTGAAGCCATTAGGAATACCTTTTCATTTTTAAGAGCGGTGGTCAACGTGATGGCAAATGTTTGTCTAATAGTGTTTAGAGAATGCAACGAGCTACCACTTATCATTGACCCATAGGTCCAAGTTAGATGTGACCATAAAATGATAACATCTCACACACAAATTGGAAAGTTGGATTGCTTGAGGGAACGCGACAGTCAACACGATGGTAGAAGTAAATTTCATTAAAGACATATATACTTTACAATAAAATTGAACTTCCCACAAGCTTCATGTACTTCTTGATGTTAACCAAGGAAGAAGAATCCTTCATGGAGAGTATCCATTCACCTCCATTGGAGTGCTCACAGGTTTGCAACCCATCATCCCAAATTCTCTTAGAATTTCACTTGCATACTTTTGTTGAGAGATGAAGATGCCCTTTGTGGATTGTCAAACCTCGATCCTAATGTAAAAGTTTCAAAACTTTCCTTTCATACTCGGAGCCCAAATTCTTTCGAGTTTGTTGAATGAGCTCTTCATGATCATGTGTCATGCTCTTGGTTATTGCTTTAGGCCATATAAAGCCTTTTTCAATTTGCAAACCTTTTCTTCTGAATGGGGTGACTCAAACCCTTGTAGATGCTCTACATAAATCTCCTCCTTGAGAAGTCCATTCAAAAAGAAGGACACAACATTCATTTGGAAACAAACGAAGAAAAGATAGCAACAAGAATAAGTAAAAGTCAAATAGTGATCATGCGAGCTCTGAGGAAAAAGGTTTCACTCACATCAAACCCTTCAATGTGTGAAATAAGCTTATGCTATTAACCTTGCTTTCTTCTTTTCTAATGAGCCATTAGCTTTGTGTTTGACTTTGTAAACCCATTTGGTGCTCATGACCTTCTTCTTTGGTGGTCCGCTTTGGATCAGCCATGGCCTCTTTGACATAGGTTGGCTCCTTTATAGAGCCCACAATTTCAGTCATTAGAGTCATGTTGATGATGTGTTTGAAGGCTCAGTTTTTCTCCTCTATTCTCTTTGACCTTCGCAAACCATCCTCTTCTTCGCGAGGATTATGAACATGAGGATTTCGTTCATCAAAGAGCTATCAAGCCCACTTTGGTAGTGGCTTCTCCAACAATTCTACAATATTTTTTTGATGAGAAAGTGGACAAACTTGGTTTATACGATGAATATTGTGGCCCTTCTTCAAAGACCACATTGTGATTAGTGAATATCTTCTTTGTCTCTCGATCATAGATTTTGTATGTCTTAGACTCTTTACTATATCTTAGAAATACACACTTCTTGCTTTTGGTATATGAATTTGTCCTTTTGAAATCAAGTACCTATGCATACTACACGCTTATGCCACACTTTAAATTTTTCAAAAGCTTCAGACCTCTCTCGAATGAAACACACCCACATATTTCTACTAAATTATGGACTAACATCAACAAATACAAATATTCACTCAAAGAAGAAGGAGACATTTTACCATAGAAGATCCACAAGTACCAACTCTAGAGGAGACTGAGCTCGATTACTAGTCTCTCATAGAAATTCCTTCCTTTTTTCCTTGCCATCATGCAAGCCTCACATACTTCATTTATGTTTGAGATTTAGGGCATGTGTGCAACCATCCCAGATCTCTTTTAACACAACAATACTTAGGTGAACAAATCTCTCATGTTATAACTAAGCTGTACCTTTTTCTGTAATTACTATAAATGCAAAAATATCGTGAAGATTGTTGCATCTTACTCACTTTCCCATTGTATTTCCTTGAGCATCCAAGATTTCTATTGTAGTTTTTTTGAAAAAAAATTAAGACCGTGATCAGTGACCACTGTTATAGAATTGATATTTTATTATCTATTGCAGCTGAAATGTGGCAAGAGCATCAACAGATAATGGATTATGCAGAAGGATGTTACATTTTATGTATATTTGATTATTCAAGTGCTCCTTGTGAGCTTTGGCCAATTATGTCCGGCCGGCCAGTTTGTACTCACTTTGACCATTCAAGAATCTATAAATTAAATACGTGCAAGAGGGAAATGGTCACTCTTGCACGGGGGGAGATTGCACCCAGTGTCCGTCTCATTCTTCTCTCCTTTCTTCTCTTCTCTCTCGTCGTGCCAGGCGTAGCACTCCTCTCTAGGAGGTGCGCCTGCACATGTTCTCTTCCTCTCTCTCATTCGTTGTCTCTCTCTGTTCGCGTATATCGTTGATTATGTACCAGGTAAGCATATTTGTGTGTTTCATGGATTGCAATATATTGTATTTTAGTATTTTGCAGGGGCGCCATGCCTTCCGCTTGTAGCAGTGGTATCAGAGCATAGGCTACGCTCCAATTGGAGACTCAAACATTAACAAGCCGCAGCTAAGTATTTTGCTTTCTTATGTTTGTAGATTCCACTAATTGCGTCAATTTATAGTAATCTATGTTGGATGCATGATCTAATTAGTGATTTATTTTTGGAATTAAAGAGATTCCTTATTTGTTTTCATGATATAGTGATTGTTAGTGTTATTTTGTATATAATTAAACATAATAATAATATGGATTAAACTAGATTATAGAGAGATACTGAACGAAAAAAAAAACTATAGTAATTTCCTTAGATTCGAGGGAGAAGATAACTAAAATTGTAAGAAGAAGAAGAAGGAATTAGGAGAATTATGATGATCAATTGGCTTTAAGTTCTTTCCGACGAGTCTTGAAAACTCAACGCTAGGAAGGATGATTAATCCTTAGTCGTGTATAATACACTTGCTTATATGTTTGTAGACTACATAGCATGTGAGATAATCGGGGGATATTTAAAGTAAACCCCAATGCTCTCTATTGCCGAGAGGAAGGGGATGGCGAGGGGAGGGTGAGTAAGCAACAGGACCAGGAGAGGTCGACCTGGAGAGGTCTTGGATCATTGACGCCACCTGCGTCATCAAGGGCCGTTGATGAGGTGACGGAGAGAATCATGCCATGGCATGTGTCCGCAGAGAAAGTGTCCGCAGAGAAACTAGGTGCTCCTTGATGTGCTTGAACTCGCATGAGCTCCCGGTCACACACTTCTATTGTCCACTCCTGGTGCACCATGATTACACCCACCTTGGGGATTGTACCCACCTTGGAAATTACCCAGGAGGCGTGCTGCAATGGTCGTTGGATTAGTCAAACAAAGCTTTGTGTAGATATGCAAGCCCCCTTGCAGCGCCGAGTGCACATACACACAACTCAATCTCTCTCTCTCTCTCTTGCATGGATCCTGCTGTAAATCACTTCCAACCATAGCCTGCCTCTCCTTCTCTCAGTTGTGCCGCCATCTGACTGACTCTTCCTCTCCCCTCATGACTACACACATGAACACTACATTGCTTCTCTATTTGTAACTACCACTCTCGCTTCCCTGCAATAACCCTAGACCACTCACTTCAAAGCGCCAGGCAACCCTCAGCAACACTCTCTCTCTCTCTCTCTCTCTCTCTCTCTCTCTCTCTCTCTCTCTCTCTCTCTCTCTCTCTCTCTCTCTCTCTCTCTCTCTCTCCCCTACTCGTTTGCAAGGGACACCGTCTCTTTCTCCCTCTCCCTTTAGTTGGCAGCCACCCTTTTGGTGGTATACCACCCACCAACCCACTGCAACGTTCTGTGCCACCATCTCTCTTTCTCGTTTTCTCTCTCTACCCCTCGTCGTTGCAGAACAGTTGCGCACACACTGACTCCAACCACCACCAACTTGCATAACGACCCCGCGCACATACACACAGTTTCAGCCGCCAGTTCCCTCACAACGTACCATATCTTTTGCATGACGGCGCCAACTGCATATACCACCAGTTTCCACCAACCTTTGGGTCTGCATGGCGTCAACCCACCACCCAGAAATCTGTGGTGCCTGTAGTTCTATGGTGCCGCCGATCTACCTTGTGGCGCACACAATCTCTCTCTACCTCACCACAGCCGCCAACTCACTCTCTCCCTCTTGCATGGCAGCGGACAGAGATCCTGTGTCTTCCCTAGCCTTGCCATGCATTGGGCGCCCTCTTTTACTGCCCATAGTGAGCGACTGGAAACCAACCCTAGCCGCCAACCTTCATCCACGAGAGGTGCCCTCCCTTTATCTGTGGGGTGCTAACTCTCCCATGCACCACTCTCTCACGTTCGCTTCCTCAGTGGTACATACCCACATATGGCACGTCTCTCTCTCTCTCTCTCTCTCTCTATCTATCTCTCTCTCTCTCTCTCTCTCTCTCTCTCTCTCTCTCTCTCTCTCTCTCTCTCTCTCTCTCTCTCTCTCTCTCTCTCTCTCTCTCTCTCTCTCTTCCCTCTCGTACTGTAACAAACTCCCATGCGCACTCCTCTCTCCCATCACCACCATGCCTTGTCTATCTCTCATCTCTCCCTTTTTGATACCTTCAGAGCATGGTATGCCATCTGCTCCTTCACAAAGGCCTCCGCTGCACCATCGTGATACAACTTGAAGGTTTTGATAGCAAGAGGCACTCCAATGGCAGCCTTACCTTCAAGCACATTACTATATCTTCTCACTCCTGTGACATGACCTGTAAGACCAATATCTTTCCTGCTATATGCAGGCAGCTTGTGGAACCTCTCAGACGTGAAGACATCAAGACGTGGAAATTCGATATCTCAAGATTGCTTCTACCAAGACATACAAGAGTGCAGCAAGAGGAGTGGATCCAATTTTAACCACAAGAGGATATTCCAAGGTCTTCATAGTAGCATTTGCAGCTCTTTAAATATATATATATATATATATATATATATATATATATATATATATAAAATAATATGATTGTAATTGCTCACAAAGCCATACTTTGTCTCATCTAAAACCATATCACCAAACATCTGATGAATAGTGTCTGTGACCTTTTGACCTTCTTGGGGTTATTGAGGGCATTCTCAAGTTCCTCATTGTCCTCCATGTGAAATTGCCAGTTGCCCTTTTTCCTTCACCGTTCCCAAACACACGTACACACATACGGGTCTATCACATACCTCCTGCGCAACAGAGGTATCTAAAAGCACGATGTCTGTGCAACTGTATTTTCTTCCGCTTCCTGCACCCATAAACTTCAAGGAAATGTTCAAAAGATCAGCTAGAAAATCTATAGTGATAATAAATCCTCCAATGCATGGCGAATGTTTGTCCCGTCGGATGCAGGCCAAAGCGGTGCAAAGCGCTCCAGCGGAGAAAAATATGATAGTTGTTCATCATCCAAGGAAACCATCAATGCCCTAGCACCTTCCCAAAATCCAGGCCATCTCTCAAACGAAGACACCATTTGGGGAGAGACGGCCTGAATGCACGAGCGTGAAAACCGTTGGGAGACTCGAGGACGTATTTCCTTTTTGACTCAAATGTAATTTTGGCCTTTGAAGGTGTTTAATGTAACATTCTATTTCATTTCGTTTCTCCTCTTTCCCCCTCGTCTGTTGCATCTGACACCTCCACGGCCGAGGCCCCCCCCCGTCATAATTGCATTGACGATATGTCCCATCGACGATTACAATGCGACTAGATATTGACGACTGGTACAAATTTGCGGTGGGTAACAACACTAATTACGACAGAGAGTATTTGGAACACAACTACGAAATGATATGTTGGAGACGACTACAATCAAACTTCATAAAGTGATCATAAGACTTAGGTTTATATAACTCTAATATCTTCAATGAATTCCATCACACTATTTGCAGAGATTTTATTTTACTTATAATCTATGGATTTTTATGGCTTGATTTGCATGATCTTTCTTCGGTACGTAGCACAATATTTTAAATCCTTTGTGCTACCTAGCAATGTTGTTAGCATTTTATTTTCAGTTGATTAATGTTTTAATTAGCACAAGCTGGTACAAAATGTTTTATGCTCATACTCCTACTGCCAGCTTGCTCGGTGACCACTTTTTGGAACTTCATCTAATTCCGGCTAGGCTATATTGCATGCTCTTTTGTGATTCCTTCTGTCGACTGCGGTTGTCAAATGTCCCGCATTCTTCATTCGGGACTTGAAATTTGTAGGACTTACCAAATTGTGAAGATTTTATGGGTTTCGCTCCTCTTCAAATGGCTCATTATTTAATGCACAATAGCACTGCTCAACCCCCATACCTTTATTCGGTTTATCGTAATTTACAGAAAATTAAAATTATCTGTGTTGCTTAACTTTAATCAAATGATTTTTATTATAATCTTCAATTGTTTTTGTTACATTTCTCTACCTCATATAAGGATTCACAAAAACCGATGCAGACCATAATGCGAGGACATCAGATAAGTTATCTTTTAACTTTATTTTGCAACTTCATTCTTACGGCTTTTGTACTCATCTTCTCACTATATTTTATCTAGTTTTATGATACCCCCTACTCTGTTATCGATCCAATATCTATCCTCACCTAAACCTTACTACCTCCTGATTGATTATACTAACTCTATCATACAAGATTGTGCCACGCTCCTAGTTATGTTTACTGATACCATTCCAAGAGACAACACAACTCTCTTGACACACATAATCAAGTAGCCACTCTGGATCCTGCTAGTATGTACCTCGAATACGTCACTCCTCTTTTCTTTGCATTGTATTTGTCTCTGCATTGTATTTAAGCTGAATACTCAAACATTGCGAAGATTATGCCCTCTAATTGAATTCAAAGGAATTTTTGTGAGAAAATTTTGTTGAGATGCTTTGTCAATAAGCTATGCAGCTACTCATATGAGCTACAATACTCTGGGATAGTGCACAACAATTTGTAAGTGCTTTGATATACTGCATTGTGATGTCAACAACATAGTAATTTTTTTATTTTTATTTTTTTAAAATTTTTTTTCCTTTACGTCTTGCTTAGTCCATTGGTCACGCACACACAGATTCGCCGCTCTAGGCAGTGTGTAGATACTCATCTCGGTGCAGATCCGCAGATTTAGGCAGCACAATAATAAACTTATGATCTATAATTTTTAAACAATACCCAATGGAGATCCGCCGATTTAGGCAGCATTAGTGCAGATTCGCCGATTTAGGCAACACGTTTTATTGGTGCAGACTCGTCAGATGAGGCAACACCGAGCACAAAATCATGCTGCAGTGGCTGGCCACCACTGCAACTGGTATGATTTTGTTACTCGGGTACATAATGAAAGTGATTTGGATTTGGACTTATAGTGTGGAATTGGAATTGGATTGGGATTTGGTATCTGGTGATTATTATGGCAGTGTTTATGTGATGAGATTTGACATTATGAGATTGATGATGAGTGTGACCAATGATATCCTGATTCATCAGGGTATGACATATACTGCTTATTCTAGTGGTATGGGACACTAGAATAGGTAGTATGTGGATGACGGCAGGCATAAGCAATGTTGTCTAATTTTATGGGATTTTTATACTATTTGATACAGATTTCTAATCATTGTTTTTGGCAAGTATTGTTTGCAGATTTTTATCTTCGCAACTGAGGATAGTTGCTTTCCAACGGAGAGGTATGTTATAGAATTGATATTTTATTATCTATTGCAGCTGACATGTGGCAAGATCATCAACAGATAATGGATTATGCAGAAGGATGTTACATTTTATGTATATTTGATTATTCAAGTGCTCTTTGTGAGCTTTGGCCAATTATGTCCGGCCGGCCAGTTTGTACTCACTTTGACCATTCAAGAATCTATAAATTAAATACGTGCAAGAGGGAAATGGTCACTCTTGCACGGGGGGAGATTGCACCCAGTGTCCGTCTCATTCTTCTCTCCTTTCTTCTCTTCTCTCTCGTCGTGCCAGGCGTAGCACTCCTCTCTAGGAGGTGCGCCTGCACATGTTCTCTTCCTCTCTCTCATTCGTTGTCTCTCTCTGTTCGCGTATATCGTTGATTATGTACCAGGTAAGCATATTTGTGTGTTCATGGATTGCAATATATTGTATTTTAGTATTTTGCAGGGGCGCCATGCCTTCCGCTTGTAGCAACCACAACAATTGAGAGCAGATTCTTCTTGATTTCTGGCACGTACAACACATCAGAGAGTTTCTGAGTTTCACTTGTAGCTGTTAAAAAAGAAAGTATCCCAGATTCTTCTACCGAACATTTCGCATTATTCTCAAAAATTACATTGATGGGTTCCTATAGAGGCTTCAAGGAACTCTACCAATCTTTCTTACTAGTCACGTGTGGGGATGCTCCACTATCTAGAATCCAAGGACCATTAACAAACAGAATGTATACTAATGAGCATACCTCTTTAATGGTGGCCCAAAATTCAAGCTCTACCTCAACATTGTTGGTGGATTCTCTTGCCGTCTAAGATGCTTTTATGGTTTCACTCTTCTCATATGATTTCGGGATGCTTTCTTTAACATCATGACCTTTCATGTCACAATTAAAACACTACTTGTAAATTTCTTCTTCTTGGGCTTTGTCTTAGAGACATTTGATGTACTCCCCTTTTCTTTGGCACGGTTGTGAGAGCAACATCACTCACCCCCCTGCACCCCCCAGTTCCTGAATTGTAGCTCCTCTTCAAGCAACATTTCACTCAAATTTCAAATGTAAGAGGGGCTGGATGAGCCTCAATAAGTATCATAACAAGACCACCATATTTGGCTAGACGTATGAAAAAGTAGCACTAAGCTAAATCTTCAGGAGAAATAGCCACACCAACAATAGCTAATTGATCTTGGAGATCCTTAATTTCCTTGATATAGACCTCCATCTTCTCTTTGTCAGTCAGTTTCTTAACAATAAGTTGATTTTTTAAATTTTGAATCCTACTGTGATTATGCTCCTTATATGGTAGAGCCGATATGCTCCAAGATTCATGTGATTTAGTGGTATATTGAATCAAAGTGAGAATAGAATCACTTACACACATGACCGTGGTGGACAATGCATCTGCATTCCTTAACTTCCAAGCACGTAGAAGAGTAACATGTGGAGGAGTTAAAAGCCTTGGATTTTTTGGATCAATTGTCGTAGCACGCTCCAAGTTAGCACCATTTTTTCCCAACAGCATATCTAGAAATTCATACAAATCCAAAATTGCAGGTTTTTGAATTTCCACATAGTGTATTTGATTCCATCAAGCTGTGGATACCAACATGATGAGAGGGTTGATTTTGCAAGGTAATACAAGTACTTCTCGTTCAATTTTAGCTACAAGCACTTAATGCTCTAGTACCATGCAAGATGTAGAACAAAACAAAATCTTATGGCAAGGAGAGTATAGAGGGATATGATGCAAAGTAGATCAGTGGCAAATCAAAATTTAAATTAGAAATATTACAAAGTGATGGCGTCATCTACCCATGGGCTCTCAAGGTAGAGCTTAGATGGTGATATAGACAACTAGAGCTAGTAGGCAAGA
This sequence comes from Adiantum capillus-veneris, assembly GCF_014529385.1. NCBI lineage: Eukaryota > Viridiplantae > Streptophyta > Polypodiopsida > Polypodiales > Pteridaceae > Adiantum > Adiantum capillus-veneris. Next base: position 95,322,276 of record NC_140939.1, on the reverse strand, counting down.
ATATAAAAGACTGGTTATTCTTTAATAGGGATGCCATGGCTCATGGAGATGGCCTTCGTATATAGTGATATAGGTGGGCGGTAGATAAGTGTGCGTGTGTGTGGCATGTGTTGTATTGACTATGCCAAGCCACTATCCGCGGCCACCAACCATTGGCCATTGAACACCGGACTTCAACTAACATTCACAACCACCGGCCATCGGCCACAACCCACCACCCATGGACCACTGGCCAAAGTACTAATAACCCAGTATGGCATGGGATATTTATTCAAAAGTTTTCTCGTGGGCACTGCCCCCAAACCCTTTCCATCTAGGAGGACTAAAGTTGGGCTATTGAAGTTTCTCTATACCATCCACAATCACAAATAAAGACCTCATCCACGTCTAAGCTGGAATCCACCAAATACATGTGCATTATTCATATAGGGGCCTTACAAAATGTGCAATATATATATGGTGGGGAAAACTAACAAGTGGGCATTTCAAGTATACTAACAGCGGTGAGAGAGAGAGAGAGAAGGGTGCTTCGAGAGGAGGAAATTGATAAAGAAAGCGGGATTTTTGCTATTCTATGAAGAACAGAAACAATGTGTGGCATGATGGTGGATTGGACAAGCAACGATGATGGATCGACAAATACATATGCAACGGTGGAGAGATTTCTACTTCAGATCTTGTGTGTACTCGGAAGTCACTAAAATCAGCCATACAAGTGACATAAGCGACTCACACACTATGACGAACTATGCTCTCCACTAACTAGTCTACAACTAACTAAGTGTGTATTCTCTACTATCTCAAAATGAAAAAGAAGAAGTGAGTGCAACCATGACTGGAGATGCTTGATGTGTATATGAGTGTGTGGGCTTGTTTATTCTATACATTTGGTATCACAACAAGGTTGGAGTGAAGATTTGAGCATTCCAAATTCCGGCGATGCAAAAAGAGTGAACTCGTTTATGGTAGACTGCACAACATTAGTTCAGTTTTTTTAATCATATCTCTCATTTAGAGTGTTTGATTGATTCATGGTTTGGCTCTATAGAAAAACTACTTTGAATGCTACATTTTTTCAAAAGAAATCTACAACAAATCTTTATTTTTTTCAGCTTCAAAACATCAACTGAAAAGAGCTATTTTTTGCATATAGTTTTGCCCTAAATTGCTTGGTTGGCATCCGATAAGTAAAGAATGGCTAATGTAAAGTGTACGTAGCAAGTTGTGAACTTTTATGAATAAAATCCAAGATGTGTGTGCAGATCTAAGAGGTTGGAGAAATATTTTTTTCCACTTGAAGCTTATATATGAAGTTGTTGCTTATTGCACATACTTGCATAGAGATTGTGGAAGCAAAGAGACTTGCCTATGCATCATGCATTGATGGTATTTGTGGCTTGAACTATTTGAAGAAAGTATGGTTGATTCGTCTTTACAAACAACCCAAATTGTTGGTGAAAAGCTCACAAAAGACAACTACCATGTATGGACTGTCAGGCCAAGGGCCAAACCAATGGGATCACAGACTCGCGGCCAGGGGCCAGCTGCCAGTGGGAACGGGTTCAGGCAGGCTAGAAGCCTATAAAAGGGAGGTTGGCAGATGGACCGGGTCTGGCACTCCATTGGTTTGAGATTGGTATCAGAGCTTCAGGCTATCTTTAGAACTGAGGCACGTTTTTACTTTTGCTGCATGTTGCATGCAACCTCAAAGGGAAGAGGAAGACGAAGCCGAGGCCGTGGCATGCAGGAGCTCCAAGCCGAGAAGGGAAAAATTTTTGAATTGTGCAGAACTTCCCGAAGTTGGGCTTGGTTGAAGCGCAAGGGCAAGCTGAGAACAACTCGTCATAGTAGCGACATCAAATTCCTAAAAATTTGAGTGCTACTTGCTCCTTCTTGCATCGTGCAGGTCAGCAGGTTCTGTTGCAGTTCGAATTTGTTTAAAAAAAAAAATCCCTTCACATTGGCCAACCCTAGTGGCCTTGGTAAAGGGTGGTGCCCGCACAGAGTTGGCCGAAGCGCTTCCTCTATCTTCTATGGCTCTCTTCCTCAACTCCATGGCCGTCTACAAGCACTCATTGCTGTGATTATTGTGCGTTCAGCATTCCGAACCTGTTGCAAACCAGGTTTTGAAGCTTGGACAAACTCCAACTTGGTCACCAAGCTTCAACCGATTTGGTGGTTGCATACAATGCAAGCCACCTCGGCAGTGACTATACATTGATTTGTGTTTTCAACTTCCTCATCGGCTGCCTAAATTGTCGGCAACTTTCAAGTTTATTTGGTGTATTGCATACGACGCAAACCAGACTATTGGCAACTCGAATTTGCTCCGTGCTTTTGAGTGAATCATCCACTGCAGTTTTGCTCGTTGTTGTCAAGCTGGTAGTGGTCTTGGATTGAACTTCGCTTTCGAAGTCTGCATTCTTTCTTCTCAAAGGCGTAATTATACGGTTCCTTATCGCATACGGCTACGAGCTCGTTGGAATTCAGGTACGTCCACAGCATGGATTCGGACATAGATATGCATCATGCATTCGATTTCGAGTAGTCCGCACACGTTTCGTCTGCCGATGCCACGCGGACGGTTCCTCTCACGAAGGGTAATCGTGCCACAATGGTGACAGACGATGCGTATGAGTTGCTGAGATTTCCATGCATTGCAAACACGCATGACTGTGCTTGAAACGATTTTTTCACAATTAAATCAGAATGTCACAACATTATCCGATTTGATTAAGTTGCATATGCGGCAGCAGGCAACGGGCCTTGCTGGTCAGCAAAATCAAGAGCACGGTTCCACACCAGGCGAAGGGCCAGGTGCCGGGCAAGGCCCTTCTCTGGGACCGCTGCACTCTCTGACCCAAAAAGAGGTGGATGATTTGTTGAAAAATACAAAGCCACCAATTTTTTGGGGAGAAGAGCGTGAGCGAAACAAGGACACCGTGAATATTTTTCTCAGTAAGTGGGATGGTATTCATGACCTTAGACGTACCCCGGATGCAGCCAAGGCACTGCAGACAAGTCTGACTTTGGACATCAATGCCTACAAATGGTGGATGCCCTTCTTGGTGGATGTCTCTCAAGGAGAAGGGCATCCTACCACAGACTTAGGTAGCTTTTGAGACTGTCTTCAGGAAGGAATTTCTACCTACTAATGAAAAGGATAGAAGTTGGACCGCCTGGGACAAATGTTCTATGCGTCAGCATAAAACATTATTGGAATATATTTCCCATTATCGGGATGTGATCCTCAAGCTGGAAGGGATGGACACCTTTCAGCAGGTACGTGGGTTCATCCGTGGGTTAAATCCCGAGCTTAAGAAGCACGTTAAAACCCAGGATCCACAAACACTTGAGGAAGCAATAGTGCAAGCTCACATCCATGATGATCCCGATGATCGGGCATTGCATAGTTCGCATGTGCATGACACTACACCTGTTTCAACATGTCCACAGCATGTGTATCATAAAAGAAAATTTGCATCTGCTGCATCAGAGACCTCCAAAAAGCCCAAGGGGTCTAGAGGTCCTCTCTCAACCGAAGAGTTTGAGAAAGCCAAAAAAGAAAAGTTGTACTTTAAATGTTTGGGAACTGGACATAGCAAAAAGGATTGTCCCAAGGGAAAATCTGTTGCTCAAGACAAGGGGAAGGAAAAAGCAATGCACATGGTGCAGCTTTTACCTCTTGAATCCTCTTCCCAGTTTGCTAATGTGGAAGTAACACACACCGAGGCGGTGCATGAGTGCTCTATTGCGGCCTCCATGTGGCAGCAAACTTTCGGACCACATGAGTTGGTGCATATGCATGGCTCTATCCAAGGGCACAGGGTGCGGATCTTGGTAGACGATGGTGCGTTGCACTATTTCATCATTTATAAATTGGTGAAACGACTCAAATTGCCCCAAACCCCGAGCTCCCATCGCTACAAGGTAGCAATGATTAACGGCCATGATGCTGAGATATGGGAAACTCAGGTGAAAGATGTACCTCTGGAAATTCTAGGATATCGTACCTCTTTGGATTTCCAAGTCATGAATATGGAGAGGGCAGATGTGGTTCTTAGTCGTGAATGGTTGCATAGTTTAGGATCATCACTTAGACGTAGCCATGAGCATAATAGTCTAATGTTCGAATCCAATGGTGTGCACGTGCTGCTGTTGGGGGAGAAGGATGTACCTTCCTCACCACTTATTTGTACAGCTGAGCTTATGAAGCTCTCTTCTGATGATGCAATAGAAGAAATATTTTTGTGTTACTCACTGTGCCATTTTATTTCCAATGTGGATGATGTTTCTAATGTTGATAATGTTTTGAATAAAACTTCCTCAACGCCGCATTCTTCTGTCTCTCCTCTTCCAGCTATGCCTACTAATTCAAAACTAGCAAATGTTGCTAATGAATTAAAGGAACTTTTAAGGGAATTCAAGGCTGTTTTCCTAGCTGATTTACCACCAGGGCTACCGTCGACACGTTCTGTGCAACATGGCATAGACGTGGTTGCAGGCAGTAAGCCAGTGAGTAAACCACCTTACAGAATGAGTCATTCTGAGGCTGCTGAGGTGGAATGTCAGCTTGCTGACTATCTCAGTAGAGGGTTTATTCAACCAAGTTCTTCACCATGGGCCTCTCCCATTCTCTTGGTGAAGAAAAAGGATGGTAGTATGCGCATGTGCATAGATTACCGTGGATTAAATGCAGTTACTGTTAAGAACAAGTACCCATTGCCACGAGTGGATGAGCTGTTTGATAAACTCACCCACGCTCGTATATTTTCAAAGATTGATTTAAGATCTGGGTATCATCAAGTACGCATCAGGCTTGCGGATATACCCAAAACAGTGTTCCGAACAAGGTTTGGACATTATGAGTTTTTGGTGATGCCCTTTGGGTTAACCAATGCTCCAGCTACGTTCATTACACTCATGGATAGTGTCTCGAGACCGTACTTGGAAAAGTTTGTTATCGTTTTCCTCGATGACATTCTTGTATATAGTGCCTCTGAGGAAGAGAACTTAGCACATTTGAAACAAGTGTTTCATTTGCTACGCCAAAATCAATTATATGCCAAGGAATCCAAATGTGATTTCCTCAAAGAGGAAATTCACTACTTGGGGCATGTTATTTCGGCTGCAGGGTTACACATGGATCAATCCAAGGTGGATGCCATTCGGAGGTGGACCTCTCCCAAAAATGTGAAAGAGCTCCAGATTTTTTTAGGCTTTGCAGGTTTTTATCGTCGATTCGTTAAAAACTATGCCCATATTGCTGTTCCCATGACAGATCAGCTGAAAGCCAAGGGCTAAACCTTTCAGTGGGGATTAGAACAACAGCATAGTTTTGACAAACTTAAGGACACATTAGCCACAACTCCTGTTTTGGCTATTGTGGATCCTTTAAAGCCATTCGTTTTGGAAACGGATGCTAGTAATCGTGCGATTGGAGCAATCCTTCTGCAGGAGGGAAGGCCAATTGCATTTGAAAGCAAGAAGTGGATTCAGCACAGCAAAATTTCTCTGCTTACGAACGAGAGCTCTATGCAATAGTGTTTGCTTTAAGGACATGGCGACATTATTTGTATGGTGCACAGTTCGAGATTGTGTTTGACCATGAAAGCATCAAGTGGTTCATACAACAAAGTGATTTGAAGGGTCGCAAGGCCAGGTGTGCTGAGATTCTTCGGGAGTATGATGCCAATCTACGATATCGCAAAGGGCGGTACAATGTCGTGGCTGATGCTCTCAGCCGAATGCCAAAGATCAACTCTCTCCTTTTCACGGAATTGCGGAGTGAGTTTTTGGAATCTCTCAAAGGTAAGTGAGAGCATGATACTGCATAATCCAAGGTGTGGAGCTATGTTAGAAGGAGGGATCCTTCTCACTCCAATGTTGGTAGTGGTTTTGTTTCCTCCACACCCAGTTCTCGTCTTTCAAGTGATGAACTGCAGAGATGGAAGAATTTTTCCATAGATGATGGGTACCTACTCCACAAGGGGAGAGTGTGTGTACCGACGGACGCGGACATTTGGCGCCAAATTCTCTATGAATGTCACGATATTCCAAGTGCAGTGCACTCGAGAATTAAGAAAACTTATGCACTCGTAAGACGACAATTTTACTGGCCAGGTTTGCATGGGTATGTTCAAGACTATATCTTGTATTGCCAAAAATGTCAAGTTAATAAAGCAGAGCGCCTGAAAGTAGGAGGACTCTTACATCCTTTAGAGATTCCCAATGGTAAATGGGAAAGTATCTCCATGGATTTTATTGTGGGTTTACCAACCACTATTCGAGGACATGACTCGGTATGGGTGGTCGTAGATCGATTGACTAAACTTTGTCGGTTTATTCCAACCAAGTCAACCATTAAGACTCCAGAATTAGCTAAGTTATTTGTGGACAATCTTTACAGGTTGTATGGATTGCCAAAACATTGTGAGTCTTTCTCGTCAAAATTTTCGACAAGCACAGGTCGGTATAAGAAGTATGCTGATGAGAAACGTCGGCAAGTTACCTTCACGGAAGGGGAAGAGGTATTTTGGCATGTGCCAGAGCATTCAGAAAGTTTGAAGACTGGGCCTACACCCAAATTATCTCCACGTTATTGTGGGCCATTCAAGATACTCAAGCGAGTTGGTGATAGGGCCTACAAACTTTAGTTACCTGCACACTCTCGTGTCCATCCGGTATTTCATGTAAGTCGTTTACGTAAACTCTTGCATGGGGACGACAATGTTATCGGCCAGCAGATATTGGTTGATTTCACTGAACCTCCCATTCAACTGCATGAACCTGAACGCATTTTAGATTTTCATGAACTACGTACTCGTCAACATGTACGTAGTCAAGCTTTAGTCAAGTGGAAAGATCAACCTGAGGAAGGTGCCACTTGGGAAAACATTAGTGTTCTTAAGAAGAAATTCCCCACTTTTGTTTTTGAGGATGAAAACGCTTCTCCAAGGGGGGAGTAATGTCAGGCCAAGGGCCAAACCAATGGGTTCACGGACTCGGCCAGGGGCCGGCTGCCACCACCAGTGGGAACGGGTTCAGGCAGGCTGGCAGCCTATAAAAGGGAGGTTGGGCGGATGGACCGGGTCTGGTAGTCCATTGGTTTGAGATGGACATATCGGATGGAGAACTTCTTCATGGGCAAAGGTGTATGGGATTTTCTCACACATGAAGATGTATACCCGGAATTGTCGCTGGATCATTCCAAAGAGGAAAAGAATGTGTACAAATTTTGGATTGATAAATCACAAAAAGTGTTACATTGGATCTCCATATGTGTTTTGGAAAGCTTAATACATTGTATCAAGAAGACTAGTACACCGATGGATGCTTGGAATTTTATACATAAGATGTATAGTACAAGTGTTGAGACGCATAAGATTCAATTGAAGTAAAGGTTGGATGGAGTATGGAGAGAAAGCCGTATAATAATAAAATAGGTGGATGTACTCACTTCTTCTTCTTGATTGAATATCAGATATAAGTGATAGAAGGTCTACAAGTAGTTATGCATTCACATTTGGAAGTGTCATTATTAGCTAGAGTAGTAAGAAGCAACCTACAGTTGCATTGTCAAGCACATAAGCGAAGTATAGAGGAGCATCCCAATCCGCATCGGTAAATCCATACACACATCCTTCTACATTCTTCTAATAGAACAATCCATACTTACATGTTGTTTTCACATAAGAGGTGGTGCCCTTATGCAAAGAGATGGAATTGCAACTATTGTGGTAGATATAAACATTTTGAAAGAGATTGTTATCATAGATAAAATGAAATGTGTCGCATTAGAAGTCATGGTAGAGCACAATACTCTTGTTTTGTTGAAAGAGGTGGCTATAGTGGTGCGTATGGTGGTAATTCACATGGTCATTAAGCGACATGTTCTTAGAAGCATGTCCAAACCGGCAAGCGATAGAAGTTGGTATGTTGATTTTGGATGCACTAATCATATGACTTGTTATGGAGAATGGTTTAATGGAAAGCAACCTATGTCTAATGAGGAGTATGTGGCTACGGGAGTTGACATTATGCATGCAATTACACATGTAGATAATTTACATTGATAACAGAGAGTGGTATGAAAAATACTTTAGGAGATGTGTTGCATGTACTGACTATTTATAAAAGTCTTATTTCTATTGGACAAATGGCTGATCAAAACATGCATGTTACATTCATATAAATTTGGCTACTATAACACGTCTAAACTTGAATTATGCGGCTGGTGTGGTTTCATAGTTTATGAAAAATCCATGTAAGAGTCATTTGGATGTTTCTCGAAGGATTTTGAGGTATGTGAAAACAACATGTAGCTATGGGCTATTCTATAAGAATAATGTAGAAGGATATGTGTATGGATTTACTGACGCCCATTGGGCTAGAAATGTAAGTGATAGAAGGTCTACTACAAGTGGTTATGCATTCACATTCGGAAGTGTAGTTGTTAGTTGGCGTAGTAAGAAGCAACCTGCTGATTGCATTGTCAAGCACATAAGCGGAGTATAGAGGAGCATCCATAGCTACATGTAAAGCAATGTGGTTGAAGAATTTGTTGTATGACTTGGGAGTTGAAGTGGATGGCAAGGTTGTGATTTATTGTGACAATATGAGTAGCACGATGTTGGCAAAATAATCCGATTTATCATGCATGCACAAAATATATTGAGGTACATTATCGTTATGTACGCGAGAAGGTGATTGATGGTGAGATTGAGTTGGTTCATGTAGAGACGAATGATCAAGTTGTGAATATCTTTACAAAGGCGCTTGGAAGAGAGAAGTTTTCATACTTCAGAGAAGCATCGGGTGTGCATGATATGCAAGCTCATTATGAGCTTGAGGGGGAGAAATGAAGAACGAAAACAATGTGATCCATGATGGTCGATTCGACAAGCAACGGTGATGGATTGACAAATATATATGCTACGATGGAGAGATTTCTACTTCGTTTCTTGTGTGTACTTGAAAGTCACTAAAATTAGTCATACAAGTAATATAAGTGACTCACACACTATGACTAACTATATTCTCCAGTAACTAGTCTACTACTAAGAGTGTGTATTCTCTACTATCTTAATGAAGAAGAAGAAGTGAGTGCATCCATGCATTGAGATTCTTGGGTGTGTGTATGAGTGTGTGGGTTTGCTTATTCTCTACACTTTATATGTGTATATTTTTCATCACACAAAAGAGACCCCACAAATAACAATATTCTACATTCATAGAAGTAGTGAATATACATTTTTCATTAGTTCATCTGTTGATTTTATTGGTGCGGTTTCGGGCCTTGATTGTGGACCTAGTTGTCCCATGTCTTTGTTAGGAAATAGAGGGACACAGAGGCAAAGAAGAAGTTGAGTTTGAAATGGTGCTTTTGGCCTTCAGATCTCACAAATCTATAATTGGTAGGCAGTAGTCATATTTGATTTTAAGCACTTTAAAAAAACATATGTAGTTTGTAAACATAAAAAATTTTGGAAGTTTAAATTGGTTTCTAAGCTTGGACAAAATTATTGTTTTATAATGCATTTGTGATTGATTTTCAAATACCCAAAAAAATCATTTTGAATGGTCATTGCTTCATTTTAAAAAAAGCCTTAAGGCGTTAAGAGAGAGGCCAATCAAGATGTATTAAATTCATGAGACATATATTCCCCACCTCAATTTGAACAGAGGGTGCCCATAGTAATTTTGAGACATTTTCAGCCATACCTAGAAATTGAAGCACATAAACACTTTGGACTTTGCTTTAAGCGGATACACCCATGCATGCCTATAGTAATCATCAATGAAAGTTACAAAGTAAAGGTAACTGCCCATGGATGGAATTTGCATGGGCCCACAAACATCACTATGCACAAGCTGCAAGCTGCATGTGGCCTTAACTGAACCATCCTTTGGAAACTTCGAACGCTGCATCTTACCCAAAATAGTGTCTTCACAAACATGTTTGACAAATGCTTCAAGAGGCTGAAAAAAGAAGAAACCATATCAAATTTTTGCGAGTCCTACCGAATGGCGAGCGAATATTTTCAAGCAAGGCAATAATCGAGCAAGTTTCTCCCAAACAAGCTCAAGGGATTCAATTGCACAAAATTAGCCATACAATAGGATTTTTAATTACATTCTATGAGAACCACGAAGCCAAGATTTAATTGGCCACTTTTAGATGAAGATTTGGATGTTGCACCAACTATTGTGTCATCAACAAATATTCCACATGAAATCAATCATTGTCTAGACATGCATATGCAAGGCCTTGAGTCTTGAAAACTCTAATCAAATTCACTAACATAGTTGGGAAAGACATGCCCCTCAAGTTTTAACTACATCGAGGTACCTACCTATTGTCACTCGAATGCTACATGGATTCCATTGAAAGAAATCCCATCAACATACCCTCTGTCAGGATGTGGAAAAATTTAAATGGACAAGAATCTTCTATCGTCACAAAAGTCACCTTGTGTATCAGATGAGGGAAAACTTTGATTTTTGTGTAACAACATCGCTTTGTACAATTCACTAATGTAGTTGAGAAGAGCTATTGATTTGGGGCCCCATATGCCATTACACAACGTCTATGCCCCCGCTTGCCTCCTCTCTTTGTAGGAGATCCTATAGACCACGACTCTCACAATCGACCAACCACATGTGAAACGAACACATGTATACACTAATTTTTTGGAAAAACACACGTACCTTCAACGTTTTTAATCTCCCTCTCTTTGGGCTATTGTGATGCTATGCATGCTCATGACCTATTGACACGGCTCGTTATTGAACCCGCCCAAGCATCAACCACCTATCACCATGGTTCCCCACCTTTGTGGATATCACAACCCACTTGCTGACCCACTCACTTTGTAGCCTCTAATGTCAAACCCACTATTGTATCTTAGCCATGCCCACCGTCCCCGTGTTATCAACGGCCTTTGAGATACTAGCCATGACTCCCCAACTTCACAGACTGCTCATGTGACTAGTTGACCCCACTTGCCTGATGGCCTTATCCCATACAGCGCCTCTCTCTGGTGGTAGTCTCTTGCTCTGCCTCATCAAAACAAACTAATAGGGTCGAAAGTGGTTGTTAGGCGCGCGCGCGGGGGGGAGAGAGAGAGAGAGAGAGAGAGAGAGAGAGAGAGAGAGAGAGAGAGAGAGAGAGAGAGAGAGAGAGAGAGAGATAGAGAGAGAGAGAGAGAGAGAGAGAGAGAGAGAGAGAGAGAGAGAGAGAGAGAGAGAGAGAGAGAGATATTTCTAGTTGAAGGAAAGACTCCAGACTTCATCTACCTATAGCCATCCATGTTTAGGAAACCTGGCAAGTTGTAGGAAATATTCAAGGGGCTTCCATGCACACAATTCATGTGTCTAATAATAGCACGTTGCCATGTATTCACCATACTACATTGGTTCTGAGGCATTTTACACGGGATCTATTTATGGTTAAGTAGCAACCCCCGTCCCCCCAAATTGAGACCTCTGCCACTTTGTACTTGGGCTTTCACACATGCTTGAACCCTGCCATTTGATTGTAAACTGTAGGTTTTCAAACTGCTACTTGTATAAGACGACCTGCATTGTTCAACTTTAAACTCATTAATGGGAGGTGTGGCAGCTACCTCCACGCTCTACACTGCTCCATAGGGAAAGCCACAATGTGGGGTTAGCACAGTAAAACAAGAGAGAAATGCTCACCATGGAATGGCTCTCACATTGTTGCAGCACATGCAACTGCGTACAATAATTGTAGTGGTGGCCATGCAAATGCTCATGCAAGCACTATAGCATGGCTAGCGCAAAGGTTGTATAGCTACAATGTGGGACAGCATGGCTACATATGTAGTTGAAGCAAAGTATGTGCATATTTCCATGCAAAGGCCACTTGATTGGTTTCCTTGCGGTTGCTAGGGCCATGATCAACGGCACGATCAAGGTCCTTGATTGTTAGGCCCGAGCATCCTCAAATGGAATTTGAAGCTATACTTTGCCCTTTTGGAAGAAGTTGCAAAATTGGCCCAGGGTTGAACCCATCCATCAAGCGGTAGGAGTATCTTGACAAGCATTGGGAGCATTCCCACTGGCTAAGGTAGCCTAGAAATAGCACTACCACATACATGTCGATTGCTCATGCAGAGGCCCAGAACACATTCTACTTTGGAGCCTTGCTTGTCACATTCTCCATGCGATCAGTGATGGTGGCTAGCACCACCACGTGGTGTTGGTAGTATTGCACAAACCCATCATGTAAGTGGTGGCTAGCGAGAAGAAGGGTTGGTTGTCGTAGCGTAAGAAGTAGTGGTCCAAGCGAATACGAGATCCCATAGAAGTCGGGCACTCTTGCAGCAAGTGAGTGGTGACATTCAATGCCTGCATGATTGCATTGACTGGTCACCCCTACAATGGAAGACAATGTATAGACCTAAGTTCCTTATAGCTGCGCCATACTTGCTGCCTTGCAACGAGAGCGTGGTCAAATTGCACAGAGCTATGTTCAAATTGATTAGGAGCATGTTGCTGCTATGTGAGGTGGTGGCATTGTGCATGTAGTGGAGGTAGAGGGCATCTTGCCGTATGGAGAACCATCTACCAGCTTTAGTCCAAGATGTCCATGTGAAACCAGGCAAAATTGGAGTTGCGAGGGTTGAATTCGGTGCAAAACACCTCTCCTCCCTCCACAATACCTACCTCCATGACCGCATGCCAACGTGTTTTCCTACAAGGAGCATGTAATGCGCTGGCATTGATCATTTATCTAGAGGAAAACATTACTACTGCAATATTCAAGGGGCTCTCATGCACAAAATGTTAATGTGTTTAACACTAGCACAATATTTGCCTCCACGACAGCACGTCGACATGCATTCCTACAAGGAGCATGTAATGTGTTGACGTTGAGCGTTTGCCTAGAGGAATATATTACTCCTACAATATTCAAGGGGCTTCCATGCACACAATGTTGATTCCCTCCTTGCACAGTACTTGCCTCCATGATAACACGTTGGCGTGCATTGCTACAGGTAGCAGGTAATGCGCTCCTCCTCAGGCAGCTTGCTCGGGTGGTTGTGTGGCGCGAAGGTCGTCAAGGGCGAGAGACTGCACTCGTCACAGCCCGTCAAGGGCTATTTGCAACCTACATAACAGGGCTCGCATTCTAGTTTGCGTTGTGGGGCTACATCTATTGCACTCGTAGTGATGCGAGAGAGAGAGAGAGGATCCTGCAAACATAGTAGTGTTCGAGAAATGTGTGCCTTAGCTTAGCCTTCAGCCAATTGAAAAATCAGTTGAAGGAACAAGCAAAAGGAGAAAATCTGCTTATAGAATTTAAGAAAATAGAGTAAAATTGCAAAAAATGTCGATTATTTTGAAAATTTTCTTCTTTGAACCTCCCCTAAAGGAAATTTTGCATGTTTGTGAATTTGATTTTGCACTGGCTCGACATAGACACATGAGAGAGACAGACAGAGAGAGAAGGTCGACACAAGGGGGCGAGAGAGAGAGAGAAGTTTGCATGTTTGTGAATTTGATTTTGCACTGGCTCGACATAGACACATGAGAGAGATAGACAGAGAGAGAAGGTCGACACAAGGGGGCGAGCGAGAGAGAGAGAGAGAGAGAGAGAGAGAGAGAGAGAGAGAGAGAGAGAGAGAGAGAGAAGAGAGAATTTGCAAACGAATAAAGCTTCCATTCCTTCTTTAATAAACCTTCCATTTTCTTTTTTTTGTTGTTGTGGGCTACACATTGTGGCTCCTTCGGTGTTTTATGCAGTCTTTCAAAGGTTCCTCCCATTGCCAGCCTTACTTCCCAGTGCTAGCCTTCAAATTTGTACATGTTTCTATCTTAAAGGGAAGATGTAAGATTCGATTACGCATGGCTTCGAGAAGATACGCTTGATGATGGCTCTCATCCACGTGATCTTGTTGCACATGGCAACCCATACATTTATACAAAGTATGAACATGATCTTTTCGAACAGTAGCCAGCTCAACTGCATGCTCACTCGTAGCTCCCCGATGCAAGACTCTTAGCATTGCCTGGCACCTCGTAGCCCTCCTCATCTTTCCCCGCTTTAATTGGTGCCTCATGGACTTGCTTTGTCTGTGACAAGACAAAATTTAAAACAAAATGAAACCCAAAAATTTATTTATGTGGACCTTTTCCAATCTTCTCATGCCAAACTCTAGATCCGCCATTTTGTATGTTGTAAGTTATTACTGTTGTACGTTGTCGTTCCATGGCACGTTCATAATGTGAAATTAAAATATCTACCTCACTCTTAATTTTTATGATGTGTGGGACCAAATGCTACAATGTGCATAGTGTGATATATGCGAAAATGAATGTCACGGTTGCAGTCGTGTACATACCTTGCCGGGCGGGCGAGGCCCTACACGTGGCGCCATGGAATGATTTTCCACATAAATATATGCCTAATTTTCTTTAGGAATGTACAAATGTCAAGTGTTTAGAAGTAGCACGCTCGTTTTGCCTAGAAAGTTCAATGCGGGCAATCTCGGCCAAAAATAGCAGGTTTCGTGCGCTGGCGTGAAAGACGTGTCCAAAGTGCTTACCAAGTGGAAAAATGATGTTCAACATGAAATTTGAGCCAATGGGATTTTTCCACAATTTTTGGGGATTTTTCCCAGCTCGTTTGGGCATTTTACGGGCAAAAAGTGACATTTTTGGGCTAAAAATGGTCAAAAATAGCCTTAAAAATGCTCAAAATAGCTCAAAATGCCACATCAACAATGTTGGCGTTGTTGCTCAAGTTGTGTGGGAATTTTTAGAGCCAAGAATGAGCTCATTTGGGCACATGAGCAAGGAGATACAGCCATTCCTCTACAGGGTGCTAGTGCAGTTCCGTGCTGCTTCCACTACATGGTTGAGGCTGTAAGGCCTCCAATTAGGGTTTCCCCTCCTCAAATAACTACTTGGGCTTCTCCAATGAAGTACTGAAGCTTTCATGAAATGGTCATGACGAAGAATCGAAGCGTAAATTTAGGTTTTTAACAGGTCGAATGAGCACTGCATCTGTGCAATTGGGAGCGAGGCTACACCTAATCTTCACACACACAAGAGTTTTGAGTTATTATTGGTTCTTTTTCAAAGTGGAGCTTTCATGGATGGATTTTTGTTCTTTTCTAGTGTGTTTTTGGCTTCAAATCGTCTACGCCTTGCTTAATTTTGTTATGAATCCTCACAGTCAGAGGCCCGACGCTTTCCTAGTCGCACTGCGCACTTCTTGACACGTTTTTGGTGAACCCGACGTGAAATAGGCTAGGGTGAGGGTTCAAAAGCTTCATTGAAGGTATCAAAAGAAAGGTTTAAATCTATGGAGCAACAAGAGAAACAGGGGGCTCGGCTTGATCCAGTCACAATGCAAATGTTTCAAGCTTTTGCAGTGTTTATGCAGCAACAGCAAGCTGCAGAAAGGAGGGAGCTCTCCTCAACCAAAGCGCTTCAATCTGTGGTGAAGAAATTGGACGAATTTAAAGGCAAAGATGTAACAAATTATCTTTTGTGGATATGTAAAGGAGATGGAGCTTCATCGAGTGCCCAAAGCAGAGATGGTGCAAAGTTTTGAACTTGTTGTGGTTCCCGAGATCAGAGAGCATGTAAGGGGAATTAGAAATGAGCATGGGGCAACTTGGGAAGCATTCAAATAAGCCTTGAAGGAAGAGTATTTCATGGAGGACTCCGAAAGGGTAACAAAGAGGACTTTCTTAGAGTGGGTAGTTCGGCCAAAAGAGGGGCTCTCACCTACCGAACTACTAAGGGAATTCGAACGCCGTTATGATCAACTTTCAAGAACTGAAAAGGCTATCCTAAACTCGAAGAAGACAGAGCTCTTTTTGAAAGCCGCAGGTAAAGAGATTCAAGAGAAGTTAGAGCTACTACTTGAAGATAAGGATGTGGAACAGGGTTTGAAGACTGATTGGAATGAGGTCGAAGACGCCATTTCACTGCTAGCTAAGTGACAACGACGAAGAGACAAGATGATAGTCAACCCTACTCAATCTCCAAGTGTTTCCGAGAGTCCTATAAAGCCTGTGATTGTGGTTCCAAAGAGTGACAAATCCATCCTAGATGATATTGTCAAAGGAATGCAAGAGCTCAAGTTAAAGCTTACAAGGCTAGAAGAAAAGGGGCAACCATCAGGACAATCTACAGGGCAAAGGCCTCAAAACAGAGAAGGCTTTGTAAATAGATGCATATGGTGTGATAGTACTGACCATGGAAGGAGGGATTGTGAAAGTTTTAAAGATGCTTTGACAAAGGAGCTCGTTTTCTTTAAAGATGGAAAAATTCACTTAAGTGAAACAGGTAAGCTCTTGGGAACAAACTTTGGCAAAGGCGGGATGAAGAAACTTGTTGAGGACATGGCTACTAGCCATGCCATCTCAATGGTTGAGGCAGCCACCTATGGGTTGAAGGTGGATCCTATTAGAAGAAAAGGATCAATCAAGTTTGGAGAAGAGGAATCTAATGGCATTGGAGAGCTATGGCCATGCTATGAAGGGTAAAATGACTACAAAGGTTTTACATGAAGCTGGAGATTGCATTCGGCTTGAAAGAGGTTGGAATGACCCTGTGGACTCTTTGTCAGTGCATGCATATATTGCCAAATGTCAAGCAAATGAGGCCATTGTTGAAGAGAAACGTAGGCGTGAGAATGGGGATGAAGGGCCTTCAAAGCGGGCAACAAGGAGTGGAGGTAGAAATGACACAGTGCCTCCTAGATCACCTTCCCTGCAACAGATACCTGTCCCCGAAGTGCCTATGCAAGAGGCCTCTAAAGACAAGAAGAAGGATGCAACAAAATCCAAAGCAAAGGGTCCGTCCTACAAACTTCAATCCGATATAGAGGCAGCAACAATGGATCTCAAAAAGGTTTTGGAAGAGAGGATTCTAAACAGTAAGGTGGAATTTACCTTGGGTGAGGTCCTTGGTATATCAAAGCGGGAATTCCACGAAGAAATAATTGATATCATAAAGAGGAAGCGGCAGTCTCTTACTGAATCTATCCATGTACAGGGTGAAGAAGAGACTTTAAATTCACGGGGTGTACAGGTCTATGGCAAACAAGGTGATGAAACTATTTTTGGATGCTACAAGTCTAGGGGAGGAGTAAAACACGTTTGCTTCTTGGATGATGAAGATGAAGTGGAGACCACTCACAAGAGCTACTACTTGAATAGTCACTAGGCAAGAGCAACTACTAAGACGTTGGTAAAAGTGGGAGACTTAGAAGAGCCATACATTGCGTTGATAGATCATGGGTCGGAAATTAACCTCATGTCAAAGAGTCTTTATCAAAAAGGGAAATGGCCAATTGATATAAATCATGGATGGATGATTCGTGCAGCAAACAAATTATCAGGGGAGCTGTACGGAGCTTGTCCAAATGTAAAGGTGACTATTGGGGATGTGAAAGATGACCAAAATTTCTTTGTACAAGAGATGTCTACATATCCTCTTATCCTTGGGTAGCCATACATCACTGCTACTTGCATGGGAACCAAGGTGATGGATGATGGGTCAGCTTATGCAAGAATAAGGAGCAAGGATGGAAAACGTGCAGTACAATTCCTTACTGTTTGTGTGGACCATGAAAGGAACAGTGAAAGTCTTAGAGAGAAACCCTTGCCAAAGACAAATAAAGAATTCAAGGACTACAGGGATATGAGGGGTTTTGGCCATGTACCATTGTAGAGTGGGATTGCAGTGGTACAAGAAGAGAAAGGTTTTCTCATGATGTATATGCAAAGGATACATTTTCTACAGGTTTTGTAGGATTATCAGACTATGGATCTATTGCTTTTACAGAGTGTGAGGAATTAAAGCGGGGTGAACGACAACATGTAAATAGTGTACAAAGAGGTTTGAAGATGAATGGTTTGCTAGAAGATGAAGAATGCATTGCAGGTGTGTTTGATGAGTGCTCTTTTGTGGATACTATGCAAGATTTGGAGTCTTTAGTGGATTGCAATTTGAATAGGGGAAGTGAGGTCCTGAAAGTATGCTCAATAGAAATGTACAAAGTCATTCAGGATTTCAAAAACTCTCAAAGTGTTGATGTACGAGTGGATACTAAGTATAAGTCCGTGGCAAAGAAAGTGAAACCAGTGGCATTACCTCTACCAAAAGACTGCACAAATAAGATGGAACAAGCTGCTTTGCAACCTAGCCTTCGTGACCCAAGAAAGATTGGACACAAGTTCACAAAGGATTCTTTGAAAGAGTTAAAGGTTGGTTGCGAGGACAGTTTGACAAAAGATGAAAAGATATGCTTTGAAGACATGCTTGCCAAACACGGAAAAGCTTTTGCATTTGAGCCTTATGAGATAGGGTGTGTTGATCCATCCATTGTTGCTCCTATGGTGATATTCACTATCCCTCATGTACCTTGAAACTTGAGACCTATTCCTATTCCAAAGGCTCATTTGCCAAAACTCATTGAGTTGCTTAATGAAAAGATCAAGATGGGTATCTTGGAGCCTTCTTGTGCTCCATATTGAAACAGGTGGTTCACTGTTCCAAAGAAAAATGGTTCTTTACGCTTTATTTAGGATATGCAACCTGTAAACAAGGTGACAATCAGAAATGTGGGTATAGGGCCAATTGTCGATGAGTTTGCGGAGGCATTTGCAAGAAGGGCAATATATTCTATGGGAGATTTGTACTCAGGGTATGATCAGTTCCAACTAGCAATGGAAAGCAGGGACCTGACTACCATGAGGACACCCTTGGGTTTAGTAAGGATGTGCACCTTACCTCAGGGGGCAAAGAATTCAGTTGCACACATGATGAATGGTATGAACAAAGTCCTACGTGACTTCATACCGCAAACTACAATGCCTTTCCTTGATGATGTGCCAATCAAAGGATGTGATGTAAGTGATAAAGATGTGGCTCTAGACTCGAGGGGGTGCCAAAAGTATGTGGCAAACCATATCAATGATTGTGATAATATCTTGTCAAGGTTGGAAGAGGTGAACCTTACCTTGTCTGGCCAAAAGTCAGTGTTTGGTGTGAATGAAGTTCTTATTGTGGGACATATGTGCGGGCCATATGGTACAAGGCCTTGTCCTGCAAAGATTGATGTAATCCAGAGAATGAAAGAGAAATGTATAAATGTCACTGAGGTTCGAAGGTTCTTGGGTGCATGCGTGTTTTATGTTATCTGGATTCCGCATTATGCACATGTAGTAGAACCTTTGTATCAGCTTTTGAGAAAGAACAAAATGTTTCAATGGGAAGAAGTGCATACACATGCCATGAGGAAATCAAAGAAGTTGTTGCTTATGTCTCCAACTTTGAGAAAAGCAAACTATGAATGTGGAAGATATGTGATTGTGACAGTGGATACTAGCCCCACAGGAACTGGATGGGCGATTGGGCAAGATGATAATGATGGCAAGCGAAATGTGGTGAGGTTTGGAGATAAAGTCCTAAGTGCTCATCAACGCAACTATCCACAGGTAAAAAGAGAGTTATGGGGAGTAGTCACAGCTTTGAAATGTGACAAAGAGTATTTGATAGGAGCAAATGTAATAGTGGAGACTAATTGTCTACCCCTTCTTGGAATGATAACAAGTTGCTCAACTCCCGACATTGCTATGTTGAGATGGATTGCCTACATAAAGTCCTTGAACCCAGAATTTAAGCATATTGCAGGGAAATATAATCCAGTTGCGGATATGCTTTCAAGAGCAAGGTATGAAAAAGAAGAAGACATGGTTCTCGAGGGCAATGATGTAAGCACACAGTTCTATAGTATCTCTCATACCAAGGGTGATCATGTTTTCCTATCAAATGCACTTGAGTCGTTTACAGAGGACCTGTATCAAGGTGACTGGTTGCTCATTGGACGCTATCTGAGCACTTTGACAAGGCAAGAAGGGGTGGCTGATCAAGAGTTCAAAAGAATGCAGAGAAAGGCCTATGGATATTTTTTGAAAGATGGGTACTTGTGGAAGCGTCCAAAACAAAGAAATGGAATGCCAATGAGAGTCGTGAATGATAAGGACGCTCAAAATGAGCTTATGAAAAAGTTTCATGAGAGTCTTTATGCTGGACATAGAGGTGTATGGGACACCTTTACTAAAATGAAAGAGAGGTATTGGTGGAAAGGTATGTATAAAGATGTATCTCACTTTGTGGAGTCCTGTGAAACCTGTCAAATGTATTCAAATGTACGTCATCGTGATGGGTTTCACCCTACTTACCCGTTGGCCATGCATTACAAGTGGGTAGTAGATCTGGTTACAATGCCATTGGGCTTATAGAAAATGAGATACATAGTGCTTGCACGAGAAGATTTAACCAACCAAGTTGAAGGTCATGCTCTAAGAACGAAAAGCACAGAAGGGGTATGTAAGTTCCTCTTGGATGATGTAATTAGCCGTTATGGTTGTGTTGGGAAAATAACAGCGGACAGGGGTGAGTTGGATGCTGACAAAGCAAGGAAGTTTTTCTCTAGATTGGGCATTAAACTTGCTCTCACTACTGCATATAATCCTGAGGGAAATGGAAAATCGGAGCGTGGGCATCCTCCTATCATTAAAGCTTTGGCTAAGGCCTGCAAAGGTAAAATGGGAGAGTGGCCTAGGTTATTGCCTTATGCTTTATGGGCTGATCGTACAACTCATAGCTCAGTTACTGGTTATATGCCTTTTGAGTTGATGTATGGTCAAAAACCGATAATGCCGATTGAGGATGTAATTCCCACATGGAATGTATTACCTTGGGAAGATGGAATGAGTAGGGAAGACCTTCTTGCTTTGTGCATACAACAGTTAGAAAGAAGGCCCCAAGATATTGAGATTGCAGTAGCACGATTAAAAGATGCAAGGTTAAAGAATAAGTACAGATTTGACAAGAGGCATAGGCTGAGACCTAAAGCTATTGAGGAAGGTGATTGGGTGTTGGTGTATGACAGTAGTCTTGAAAACCAACATTCAACAATAAGAAATATTTCAAAGATATGGTTTGGTCCTTATGTGGTTCAACATGTACATGGGAATGCGACTTATACCTTGCATGAATTAGATGGGACAAAAATGAAGATTCCCATTGCAGGGAAAGAATCAAGTTATTCAAAAGAAGAGGTGATACAGATCCCTTTGATTCATACGAAGGTCAAAATGAAGGCTCTGATGAAAATGATATGGTTGTGAATGATGAACAAGAGGATAATGCGTTAGATTTTGTTGCAAGCGATGATGAAATTGACATGTATGTTGACTTAAATGAAGACTGAACCTGCAAAAGATATCTGTGGCACATGCCGGAGGATGTGCAGGTTTAGAGGGGGTGGATGTCGTGCCATGTCACGTTCATAATGTGAAATTAAAATATCTACCTCACTCTTAATGTTTATGATGTGTGGGACCAAATGCTACAATGTGCATAGTGTGATATATGCGAAAATGAATGTCACGGTTGCAGTCGTGTACATACCTTGTCGGGCGGGCGAGGCCCTACACGTGGCGCCATGGAATGCTTTTTCACATAAATATATGCCTAATTTGCTTTAGGAATGTACAAATGTCAAGTGTTTCGAAGTAGCACGCTCGTTTTGCCTAGAAAGTTCAATGCGGGCAATCTCGGCCAAAAATAGCAGGTTTCGTGCGCTGGCGTGAAAGACGTGTCCAAAGTGCTTACCAAGTGGAAAAATGATGTTCAACATGAAATTTGAGCCAATGGGATTTTTCCACAATTTTAGGGATTTTTCCCAGCTCGTTTGGGCTTTTTACGGGCAAAAAGTGACATTTTTGGACTAAAAATGGTCAAAAATAGCCTTAAAAATGCTCCAAATGCCACATCAACGATGTTGGCGTTGTTTCTCAAGTTGTGTGGGAATTTTTAGAGCCAAGAATGAGGTCATTTGGGCACATGAGCAAGGAGATACAGCCATTCCTCTACAGGGTGCTAGTGCAGTCCCGTGCTGCTTCCACTACATGGTTGAGGCTGTAAGGCCTCCAATTAGGGTTTCCCCTCCTCAAATAACTACTTGGGCTTCTCCAATGAAGTACTGAAGCTTTCATGAAATGGTCACGACGAAGAATCGAAGCGTAAATGTAGGGTTTTTAACAGGTCGAATGAGCACTGCATCTGTGCAATTGGGAGCGAGGCTACACCTAATCTTCACACACACAAGAGTTTTGAGTTATTATTGGTTCTTTTTCAAAGTGGAGCTTTCATGGCTAGAGTTTTGTTCTTTTCTAGTGTGTTTTTGGATTCAAATCGTCTATGCCTTGCTTAATTTTGGTACGAATCCTCACAGTCAGAGGCCCGGCGCTTTCCTAGTCTCACTGCGCACTTCTTGACAACGTACGGAGAGAAGTGAGTATTAGGTTGATTTCTATGAACCTTAGTATGGTCAAAAGCTTCTATGAAGATATCTTGGTATAGTATTTAGATTGTAGGTGGGCTTGTTTCTAAGAGTTTAGGCGATGGTCATGTGAGGCTTAGTTCCCACTTACATCACTTGACCATCTCTGATAGTAGAGAATTGTCCACCAACATAGTTGTGTTACTATGATTAATAAGACACATTTTTTTTACTATGCCTAAAAAGGCACAATTTTCAAACTATGACAGTCCCTTGCCGGTCAATTCTCCTTTTCTCTCTTATATCTGTGCCTCGCTCTACCTCTCACTACTTGTTGCTGCCTGTGATGTTGTGAGCCTCTGTATAGGCTATCGTGGTCAGAACCTACCAAGGCTTACTGATAACTAAGCTGACCATGCCCTTATTGACTATGTCTTTAACTTTTGGGTTTTGCATTGTAAGAGAACAGTTAAGCAATAAAGTATTTAAAATAAGATTGGCCATATTTTGAATTGCAAAGTTTGAGAGTTTATAAGCTTCATATCCTAACTCTTAGCTTTGCCTTATAAGAGCCGTACTAATCTATATGGTTGACTAGATATAGGAAACTTCTGAGATTTAAAGCTGTGGATCTAAGTGCTATGTTGGATATCCCTTGATCCAAAATTGAGAAGGAAAGGATCAGTTTTTTTAATGATGATAAGTACGCATATCCTTAAATTTTTTGTTTTTATTGGCTCAGATTATTGCTTGCTGGGAAATATTCACTTGAGGCTTGGGATCCCTCAATTTTTGCAAACGCAACAAAATGGGAAAATTAAAATGCCCAAAACGTGCATGCCAAAGTTTTGCATCTGAATTAGCCTCAAAATCCTCAACAAAATTTGCAAAATTCTCGCTACACTTGTCATACAAAGTGAGCTTATATAGCCCACGACATAAAATGCCTGATGCAACAATTCCTTCACCAGAATTGAGATCATGTAATGTACATCTGTCATCCACAAATTTGACTACAAGACCAAGTCTAGCAAGTGCAGATAGAGACAAAAGATTCTTCTTGATCCCAGGTACATACAGTCCATCAACAAGTGTGAAAGAACTACCATTTGCAGTGATAAGCATAAGATTTCCAACTCCCTTAACTGGATAAGAGGCATTGTTAGCACAAGTGACTCAATTTCCATGAGGGATAGACCAAGAGAGGTAAACAAATCACAATGTGAGGTAATGTGCTTTGTAGCACCATTGTCAAAATACCAGACATGTGAATCTATAGCAACTGGCATGCATGCATCATCATGGAAATAGGATCATAAGTGCACTCTGCACTAAAAGCCCATTCTGCATCAACATCAACATCACAATCCCGTTTCACAGAAGACTCAACAATAGCTACATTTGTAGTGGAGCTAGCATTTGTAGTGGAACCAAACTCTTTTTTCTTAGCTTCTTTTGCCTTCAACTTAGGACACTGCTTGATCAAGTGATCATTAGCTTTATAATAATGCCAACGCATCTTCTTTTTGCCCTTATCACCAAAACTCCCACATGAATTGCTACCAACAAAAGCATTAGCAACATGTGACTTACCACATGTAGAAGAACCATGAGGAGTGGCTACATTGTTGTTACCACATTTTCTTTGAGAAACAATAAAGACATGTTCAACTGCATGCTTCTTAGTCCTATTTTTTCTCAAAAGTGACTCTTGCAACAGCAATGTGCATAAAGCATCAAACTTGACAACTTCCAGATTTCCTTGGGTCATAAGTCTCCAAGTACTAGCAAACGTTTGATAAGAATCTAGCAAGGCATGATGAACAGCCTGCACAAGGGAACTATCAGAAATGACTTCACCTACAGAAATAAGTTTCTCATTGATATCCTTGACACCAGCAAGGAAAGTGTCCATATCATCTTCCTCATGCATAATCTTGGACTCCAGTTATAGACCTATCAATGCAATTTCTTCCTCATTGTGACTTGCATAAAGACCAGCTAGAGTATACCAAGTCTGTTTTGCAGATTTCACTGAACGAATGTAAGGAGTAATGGTGCACTTCACAGACAATGCAATCAATGTATGATCCTGCACATCTTTTACATCCCAACGAGCTTGCTCAGTCGTAGGAAAAACAACTCTAGGAGCAACAACCCTGCCACCAAAACCTTTAACATCCTCAACATCGCCTACATCCTCAGAACCAGGATGTACATCAATGCCCTGCACAATATTCTAGACACCCTTCGACACAAGGACATGTTGCAACATACATTAGGAAGAGGATGGGGTCTAGGAGGGCCTTTTTATTTGCCATGAGATTATGAAGGTGATTAATATTTGGACAAATAGATACATGCCATGTGTGCAAGAATGTTGGTTGTGTAAGAGAGGTATAAGAGTGGTCAAAGGATGCACTTTGGGAGGACAAATTGATGAATTTTGCCTTCCATAACTCCTACATATGATCTCCAATTTGAGCAAAGATTATTGATCTAGAATCTACACGCTGGAGAGGGGGAATGGGAAACACGCTGTGAGCGGGATGAAAACAAACACAACGCCTCTATAATCACCCGACACACACTCTTGGGATGATACACACACACACACACACACACACTATGGGGCACCACTCGGCTTACACAACCCACCTGGCCAAGACGAGGAACACACGAATGGAGTGAGAGGAGAGAGACTATCCATTTGCCCACTCAACATAGACACAGCCACACACACACACACACACCCAAAAAACTCAGCTCAAAAGAGGAATATTTTTTATGTTTATATACAATTGATCTTGGGCCAACACCAATGGGGCGAATAGCTCACACAATATGGATGAAATATGCCATATACAATCACAAATTGGAGCTGAGGCTTCGCTCAAAGGAGAAACTTACACAGCCAAAACAACAGAAAAACAATGAGGAATTTGGCAAAATGGACAGCGTAATCGCGTTTAGAATGGCCCAAAACCCCAGTCTAGAATATCAAAGTGCTCAAATCCGACCTCGGATGAGCAGTTTATGGCCAAAACAAGTTGCAAAAACAGGAAAAACTGAGTTGCGGCTGTTCTTCCTTTTTTCTCCACACTTTACTGGGTTTTTTTCTCAGGTTTTTCATGTCCACACTTCACTTTATCCCTTGGGCACCTTTGGCCTTTTAATTGACCTTGAACGGACCCTGAACAAGCCAAAAAATGGCCACGCAGCGCATTTTTGTCACCCTCTACATCCATCCGCACACCTGGCACTCAACCTTTTTCAATAATGCATCCCTCAATCACGTGAAGTGGCCCCAAATATAGTTCTCATGATGAAATTTTCCATGATTCATCACAAGAAAACACCCACGTTGTGTCCATATTTATCCACGTGCAAGTCTTGACCCCATTCGACCTCCTGACGCCATTGGACGTCATCTGACGCACCTGCTTACCTCATGGCGTGTGCCTGCCGATATCTTCCTTGAGAAGTTTTACGTGCTAACAACTCCTCATTATTATAGAAAAAACACACTGGTACTGGTGACAATGAAAATCGATGTACTATGTACACACTGTCCTACTTGTACACATGTGGGGCCCACGTAAACACCTGGCTCTGGAAAATGGGCAAACCTTTATTTGATGCAACATACATGTGTATGTACATATGCGCAATCACTTCTTCTATCAAACTCCTAATATAATTTTCACATCCCCTAGCTTGCTAGATCATTCATGATCAGCAGGCAACAAAAAGAGATATGAGACTCGCCGCGTCACAGGTCTCCTCATCCCTCACATACGAGTGCTCAAAGCATACATCTATCAAGAAGGAGTTCTCAAAGTATACACACAGGGTATGGGTGAGCACACCAGCAAGAGTGCTCAAAGCATACATATATCATTGCATGGATAAAAAATAGACCTAAATCTTATAGGTTGTCCAGACTATTAGAGATTTGTGGACCTCCCAAAAGGGTAGGTGAGTTCCCAATTGTGTACAATGGCAAAAAAAAATTTGAGCTTTCTCTAGCACGCAAAAGTAAAAGGTTATTTGAAATGGAGTAGAAGTACGACAATCATCTATGGTCTCGATTGACATCAAGCAACATGGCCATAGAATGCACAGTGTGCTTGAGCTATTGTATATGATGTGTTCAATGTTACAAGGTCACATGCCCCTTTTACATGAGTGAAAGAAGATACAATAATGCATTCTTTCATGGTCATATGAATAGGAAGGGGCTATCCTGCAATGAAAAAAGAGGAGTAGACCATGGAGTATACAACTTGATAGAGAGGATAATGAAGAGATATATGTTAGTGATAATGAAGTGAAAGAAATCATATTAGTGGAGCAAGGAGCGAGTCCAGAAAACTGTATCCAAGAGCTGAAAGTGGCATGCAAAGAGCGGGATTTCTGAAGGATGCCAATCATTTGCGTGGGGTTGGTTGCACCGTGTTTTTGGTTCGAGAGAGCCTTTAAAGATTTGACCATTGCACAGTGGGTATGTTTCTGCAATCATGACACAAGACATACACAAGGCGTACTGAGGGATGTTAAATTCTCACCTATTGTTCTTAAGTTGTGGCCAGTGGGTGGATGTTGGAGAAAATTTATATAAGGAAGAGAGTGACAATCTAGTGAGAAGTGGTTTTCAATCTATAGATTTTGCAACACCACCATGAAATATTAACAATCTGTTTGTTGCTTCTACGGAAGGAGGTCCAAGTGAAGGCATGGTATTTCCAAAGAGGCACAAAAGAGATCGGAGTCAGCTCCATGCATGGTTGCAATGTTCTTGGAAGAGAAGGTGGAAAATGGATGGCACATGTTTTTTGAGACTAGATAGAGAGTTGTTATGATGTACACATAAAGGCAAAACCTAGATGCACCTGCTCCAATTTATATAAGAGAGAATCTATGTATAAAGCCTTTCTAGCATGTGAGCACATGTATTATGTATATGTACACATATTTAGTTCAACCGAAAGAGCACATGGTCATTTATCAGCTTACACTAACTCCCATGGACCTTGCATTTGTATTGGGGCTGACAAACATGCAGGATACAACCTATAGTGTAGTGAATCTTTGGAAAAACAAAGTGGTCTAGAGCTGTGCATTGAAGGAGCCATCTCTTACGTATGAGCTGCAAAATTACTTCTCTCTACCCTTTGAAGTTGTTGTTGAATCCCCTCTTGTTATAGATGTATGCTTTGCAATTTATATCTTGATAGATGTTCGCGCTCAAAGTTAGGAATTTTAGAATCTTATGCATATTTTTTTGGTGTGTATCGTATGAGTAATGGCTAATTTTTTGGTTTTCTTTTTGTATCGTTAGAAAAGGGTCCAAATTTAAAGTCAAAAAACCTCGTAAAAATGGTTTTCATTGCAAAATCTCAAAATTAGAAGCTCGCAAAAAAAAAACACAGTCCTTCACAATTATGATTGATGCATTATTTACTTGGTGAGCCAAAGCTCCTTTTTTCAAATAAGGCCAGGGTATTGAGCCACTCAGTTCAATCCCAACCATAGATCTGCAATCAAAAAAAAAAGACAAGCTTTTTCTCACACAACGTTATAAAACTAGAGTCTGTGTTGCTATTTAAAAAACTACCATGGATTAATTTACTCAACCTCACCTCAATTTAGCACAGGCTCTGTTCTTACAGGTGCTAGAAAAATTTGTCATCAATCTTGTATAGAAGACTGAAATGCACGTGGAAGGCATTATTGATAAACCATGGCACTATGATTGCATGGGCAGACCCAAGATTTAATTTAGCCCCTAAATTACCAGCTTCTCTCTCTAAGCGCCCAGTGATGGCAACCTAAAATTGCCCACTATCATTGCCTATCACCTCTCTTTCTCTCTAAGCAGGACACCTGCTACAGATCAACATCGTCGACTTCATCAGAACTTGATGCAGAATATCAATTACACACAATAAGCTCTAATTAATTGAGCTTAGCAAGCTTCATCAATAACTATGATAAATCTAGCTATGCAAGAAGCTCGATTGCAACAACTTTAGACTCTTCTCAAGTAAGCAAAACATAAAGACAATCACGCATGTGCCATCCAAGTGAATGGTAAGAGTGCTTTTGAATGGCATTGAACCCTTCAAAAATGAGCCTTGTCCAAAATCCATGGCTATCCCTCACACATTGGATCATACAGTGCATGTTTGGTAGTCGATCTATCTGCAATTAGCTGGATGCCATGAGGTCTTTAATGACATAGATCGGTGGGATCAATGGTGGGTAGAGAATCAAGTGCCCACAACCCTCAAGGAGGTTGGTTGACTCACAAACGATTCAGTGTGCTCACCATCGCGATGTCACTGAGCAACTCCTTTTTCAGCAGATGTTCACTACTTGCTAAGCCTAATGAGGTTTTTGGCTTCTTGAGCCTACACATTGCCACTTGGCATGATCAAGGCCTTTCCTCTCGCCCCAAATTGCTCAGACTGAAGCTTATGTGCGTGCTTTTGTTGATCACCTTAGAAGCTATTTTGACAAAGCATTAGCACAGGTGATACTTATATAAAGGAGATTCAATGCTTTTTGTCGATCGCTTGTGTTGGGAGCTGAAAGTCAACATCGGTTGTTCTCATCATATAGAGCATCACTTCACACCAAGCGATGTTGTGTGGGATATGATCATCCACCATCGTTGGTAGAATGTTGTCATACCAATGCATTCTTCTTCAATTATGGGCTTTTTGAGGATATCCGCTTGATGTGGTGTAGCCGTTCACCTCACACTGTTCAATAGTGTCATTCTTGCTTCCTCGACCTCATTTGATTGTCGTTCTTCTTTCTCTCGCACATAGATCCTGAAGTCCGTGGTTGCAAAGCTTAGTTGCAATGTCCATCACCAAGAGGAGGAGGAAAGGGGAGGCAAGATTGGAAACAAGGTGAGATCAAGGATTAGTGGTTGAAAGAGGTTAGGAATCTCATCCTCTCATCAATCGAATGAACTTTATGTGGCGATTGAGAGAGAGTTCAAAAGACTTGGGATTTACAATGAAAGGAAAGTTGGTGTGCAATATGAGTCAAACATCATCACACTAGAGTCCTTGAATAAACATATAAAGGATAGCCTGAAATCCTGTATCAGATTGATTTCTCAAAATATACTACAGAGATAGACGATAGGTCATTTTCTCCTCGTCACCACCATAATTTTCATGGACATTATCACGATCAATAGTATACCCTACACCATCTATAATGTAGAACATAAAGTTATCCATGGCTCTATTTAAGTGTAATCTATTACCTGGATCTTTTGTATTTGTATCAACACGTGTTTTGTGTCTGACAGGGAGGACATATATTCACAACAATAGACGTTTTGATTACACATTGAGCACAACTCTAGCTTGACAACACTGCAAGGTCCATTATCTTCATCCAATTGGCCATGCCTATGTGGTTGCGTGGCGCAACACATAAATACTAAGGGGCAGGGCACAAATTTTGTTTCTTATAGTATTTGGAGAGACCACAATGCCAACTCTCCACCATACTTTTTTATGGTGCTTCTGCATGATGTGCGCTGTATAATTATCATTTTCATACTCTGTGATGCTTCATTGCAAGGCAAAATGTAAATTAACTATTCACATTGGTTTTATGTAGCTTGACACAAAAATTGTCCTCTAGCTTGGACACTTGGACAACACTCATACACAATTATCAGGTCAGTAGTGCAGCTTAATTTTTAAAGTTTGTTGATGATTTTTGTATTTTTTGAGTTTGTCAAATCTTTCTTAAGTTTAGTTTCGCTACATGTTTTCTCACTAGTACATGCTCAATCTCGATCATCGTATCAAGTTCCTCTTGCTTTTTGCGTTTAAATTTAAATATGGACATGATTTTTTGGATACGTAGAGCAAGTGCTTTGACAATTTACCGGATATAAGATCACAGTTCTGGTTGGTAACGTCAAACTCTGATGTATCCATGCCTAAGCAATTGTGCAAGGCACGTACAACATCGGCTCAAACTATTGAGACCATCACTGAAGCCAAGGGCTTATGAAAGCCAAGGGTTTATCACACTAGTTTTCTCCTATGCATACATGTAATGCTGGTACAATGGGATTTATTTTAT
This sequence comes from Adiantum capillus-veneris, assembly GCF_014529385.1. Classification (NCBI taxonomy): domain Eukaryota; kingdom Viridiplantae; phylum Streptophyta; class Polypodiopsida; order Polypodiales; family Pteridaceae; genus Adiantum; species Adiantum capillus-veneris. The sequence continues at coordinate 95,291,813 of NC_140939.1, read as the reverse complement.
CAGATCCTTATTTACAATTTCTCTATCACATTAGCTACTCTATTCAAGAAGAATTGAGGTTGGTAGATTTACTTTTGAGCATTGTATATGACTACAATAGCAAAAAAAATTTGTTCACAAGGTGGTTGAAATACAAATGATGCTTTTTGCGGATAGCAAGTAGAAATGGCCTCGCTATCAAGCAAATAGTTCATGGGATGACATGAATATACTAAGAGAGCCTCTAAGCAAGTAATTTCTTGTTTAAACACCCTCAAAAATTTAGTATGGCTACCATTGTTTGGGGTGTTAGATGTCTTTCTCTTCTGCTCATAGCAAGAGAAACTTATTTCAAGTTCTAGTTGTGAATAAGATTCCAATTTTTTTGTTGCTTAGTTGCAACATTAATTGTATCTCTAGGAGTGATATTTTCAGGGAGATGACCCAGCTGATACACAATCACTCCATAGTTGTTTAGGATCATAGTTTCATCTCATCACAATTGTAATTTCAAGGAAAGAAGACCACAATCTGCCAAGGGATAGTGGACAAGTTCAACTTCCAAAGTTGATTTCAATCACTATTAGACATGGTAGACTGTGTTGGTCACCGTTGGCTACTAGGTTGAGCAATTTTCATATAGAGTCTAACCAAGGGGTTTGGATTACAAAGGCAACACCCAAGGTTACTAGTTCAATATTGCTTGATTTTCACTAATCTTTCAATTAGTGTTTCTAGGCCTTCTCAGGTAGCAGATTTGGTCATGTGCATTTAACTATGGATAAGTGAACACCATGTTCAACCTCCAGGTATGCATATGATTTGGTTTTATTATTGAATATGTTTTGATCAAAATTTTCCAAGTAGGATGTATACGCTTCTATGCTTTCATCCATGTTGCTCTTCAAAGACATGACACGATCATGTATGAGCAAAGTAATTTGGGCTATAGTGTCCAAATATACATTTTTACATTATGCAATTATGGACCTTTATGTAAGGTTTGGTTTGGTACATGTTGTCATATGGGATACAACATGGTATAGGAACTCAAGGAGTTTAGTTCATCCAGTGTGGAGTAAGGATAACGAGGGTCCCTCTCACTCATGTCGTAGACTGTTTACAGTTACCTACACCCGCAAGTACATCTTGTACATAGGATGCTCTTTTTTGGACATCCCTATGTATGACATATTCCACATGTGGAGAATATGAGTCTCTGGGACTGGTATTGTCTCCCATCATTTAAAGTATGTGTTGCGACTAAGTCCCTAGTGTTGGGGTATAAAGCCCAATGTGGTCGCCCAGGTAAGTGGGCGGGCCGCCAGGTATGTACACATATTCTTTTGTTAAAACCTAATAAGAACTCACTATGCTCTACACATTACAGTAGAGCGAGTTCACCATATCGTCGTGCTCTTCTTCTCACACTCTCTCTCACGTCGCACTTCTGCTCGTACTCCTTCAACTGGTATCAGAGCTCAGATCGAGGCTCAGGGCAGCACTGCAGGAGGCTAGAGTCACTAGCTCAGATTGGAGTGAAATTCGACAGGCGAAGACACGGCCCCAAATCTCGTGGGAGCGCCTGAAGGGCTTGGTGTTGTCAAAATTTCATTCTGAGGTCATCTCGGCCACCGTTCGGCTTCGACAAAGATCAGCGCAGGCCATTTTCGACTACGTGGTCTCGACGGGTGCAGATTCGACTCTGCAAATTTGGGGTTTTCGGCCTACAACTGCAGGTGCTGAGGATATCGACACTCCCAGAGTGTTGATTTGTGGCTGTCTACACATCGAAGGACGGCTCACAGTTCTTAGAGGCGTGTCACATACGACACGGACGCATCTACACACAGACTGTAGGCGACATCCACTAGTTCATCAGGTAGCTTGTGGTTGCTGCTTGATATTCCAGATTTCATCCTGACATTGCAGGTACTTCCACATGGGATGTATTGTCAGAGATGATGTATGTCTGTTGAGGGTTTACTGGCTGTGTGTCACGCAGCAAACAACCGCCGCAACGGTTACAGCATACAGTGGGAAATTTGTGGATGTATGACTTTGTGGGAAGTCTATGTACTGTCATATTTACTGCAGCCTTTGTTGAGGGTCGAGTGAGGTTTTATTGAGCTGGGGGATTCTCGAATTTTGAGATCCTTTGGTGATACAGGTCTTGGAGCGATCCCTCGAGCACCCTTAGATAGGCAGCTAGGATGTATTGACTGTGAGTTAGACAGTTGGGATTGCATCTTTGCTTTACTGCCGTTGAGGCATTGTCGTAGTCTATGCTTATAGGACAGTGACAGGACAGTGAGAGACAGTACAGGTGCAGGACAGGTTTACCCGCAGCTTACAGTGTCAGAGAGACAGTGTTTTTAGTACACCAGAGCCATTTTACAAAGGAGACTCTGCCAAAATTTCTGCAGAATCTGAAGCTTTCTTGGTTCATTTGACAGGTTGATATTGGTTCAGAGGTCAGTTTACAGGGGGAACTCTGCCGAATTTTTCCCAGAAAAGTAAACTACTGTGAAGCGTAGCTATGGCTGGATCACAGGACACTGCTCTTTACAATATCAAGAAGCTGGATGGAACCAATTTCCCATTGTGGAAGAAGCAGATTTGGCACGTGTTGGTACAAAAGAAGCAGATAAAACCTATAAAGCTCAAGGGGATAAAACCAAAAGATATGGACGAAGATGAATGGAGCGAAATGGATGAATTGGCACTTTCTACCATTATGCTGACTTTGGCAGAAAGCGTTTACTTCAATGTAGCAGACGAGATGTCGGCTTATCAAGCATGGTTAAAGCTGAGTGATCTTTATGAGAAGCAGAGTGTAGCTTCACAGGTATACTGGCTTAAGAAGCTTGTTGACTTGAAGATGAAAGAAGGGACACCTATGTCCAATCATCTGAATGAATTCAACACAATCTATAGTCAGTTGTCAGCTCAAGGTGTCAAGTTTGATGAACCTGTTAGAGCTATGTTCCTGTTGATCACATTGCTGGAAAGTTGAGGCACTTTTCGCACAGCTTTGAGTAGTTCTGCACCTCCAGATGGCTTGAACATAGCAGGTGTGGAAGGAAGTCTGCTTACTGAAGAAACCAATAGAAAGACAATGGACAAAGGCAAAGGAACAGCCTTAGTTGTCAGGGGAAGGACCAAAGAAAAGTACAAAGGTGGAAAGAGGAACCAGTCTCGTAGCAAGTCCCGTAGTGCTAAAGGCAAGAGTGAAATAGAATGCTACCATTGTGGCAAGAAGGGTCACATGAAAAGAGACTGCAGAGAATGGAAAGCAGAAAAAGTCAAAGAGAAAGCTGAAGACCATGGTGACAAGAACAAGTCCTCAGTGAAGATTCAAGAAATAAATGTGACAAACACTGTTGCAGAGGATGACAGTCTAGTGTCAGGAGACATCTACTTCTTGAAGAATACAATGGACTCAGCTCTTCTTACAGCATCTGATGGAAATGCATTGAGTGACTGGATTATAGACTCAGGGGCATCACTTCATGTGTCTCCAAACAAGGAGTGGTTTACTTCTTATGTGACCACTAAAGATCATGTTCGGCTAGGCAATGGGCAGACATGTGAGATCTTAGGTGTTGGAGATGTTCAATTGAAGTTTCAGAATGGCTCTTCTTTCATGCTGAAGAATGTGAGACATGTTCCCGCAATTACAAAGAGCTTGATCAGCACAGGTTTACTTGATGATGCTCGCTACGTCACCATTTTTGGACAGAACATGTGGAAGATATCCAAGGGTTCTATGACAGTAGCACATGGAGTAAAGTCTGGAGGACTTTACATGATTTATGTATCAAATGTCTCTAAAAATGTAATCAATGTCACCGAGTAGCCGAACGTTTCTTTGTGGCATAGCCGGTTAGGACATATGTCCAAGAAGGGAATGGAAATCTTGTCTCGTTCTAGTTATTTGCCTGGCTTTTCATTTAATGATTTTGAATTCTGTGAACATTGTCTGTATGGTAAGCAAACACAACAGCCACATAAGCATAGAAGCAGTAGAAGAGATACACAGTTGGCACTTGTTCATAGTGATTTGTGTGGACCTATGCCTAACCTATCTCTAGGGGGAGCTTCTTACTTTATGACATTTATAGATGATTACTCGAGGAAAGTTTGGGTTTATTTTATCAAGCACAAGGATGAAGCGTTTAGTGTTTTCAAAAGGTTTGTGACACTTGTGGAGAATCAGAGTGGCAAGAAGCTTAAATGCTTACGCACTGACAATGGTGGAGAGTATGTTTCAAAGGCCTTTCAGGACTTTTGTGAGTCAAAAGGTATAAAACGTGAACTTACTGCTCCTTACAATCCTCCTCAAAATGGTGTTGCTGAGAGGATGAATAGGACCATACAAGAGAAGGTCAGAAGTATGTTGTCTAATGCACAACTGCCAAATGGGTTTTGGGCTGAAGCTGTATCAACAGCTGTTCATCTTGTAAATAGATCTCCTAGCAAGGTTTTGCAGAAGGATTCAGTGCCAGAGATGGTATGGTCAGGCAAAATGCCCTCATACAAGCATCTCAGAGTCTTTGGCTGTGAGGCATATACTCATGTTTCAAAGGAATTTAGGAACAAACTTGAGCCAAAGAGTAGAAAGTGCATCTTTCTACGCTATGGTAATTCTGGTGAGATGGGGTACAGACTTTGGGATCCCGAATCCAGAAAGGTTGTCCGCAGCAATGATGTTCACTTTAATGAATCCAAATATCATTCTAAACCAGAGAGGGTTGAGGAGATTAGAAGAGTTGTCTTCCAAGAAGATGGACCTACACATGCAAGACAAAATGTCAGGGCTCAAGAGGAGCAAGGACAGGATAGAGTGGAACCACAGGTTGTGGCTGAGCCTGAGGCACCTATTGTGCGTAGATTTGGATGTGTCATGCGACCTCCTAATAGGTTTGTTCCATCTATGAATTATGTCATGTTGACTGATTGCAATGAGCCTTCATGTTACAAGGAAGCAGTGCAAATGAAGGACTCCGGGAATTGGCAATTGGCCATGCAGTCAGAGATGACAGCTCTGCATAAAAACCAGACATGGAAGCTAGTTAAATTACCAGGGGGAAAAAAGGCTTTACCCTGTAAATGGGTTTACAGGTATAAGATCACCGCTCATGATAGTCAGCCAAAGTACAAAGCAAGGCTTGTTGCCAAGGGCTTTAAGCAAGAACAAGGCATTGACTTTGATGAAGTCTTCTCTCAGGTGGTCAAGATGACTACATTGAGATGCTTTCTTGCATTGGTTGCCATATTAGATTTGGTGTTGCACCAAATGGATGTCAAGACAGCGTTCTTGCATGGTGATTTAGATGTGGAAATTTACATGCAGCAGCCAGAAGGGTTTGTTGAGAAAGGCAAGGAAGATTGGGTATGCCAGTTGTTAAAGAGTCTTTATGGCTTAAAACAATCACCGAGGGCATGGTACCATAAATTCCACAAGTTTATGCTTTCTCAAGGCTACAAACGTAGTGAGTTTGATCACTGTCTATATACAAAGAAGGCTAAGGATGGAAGTTGGCTGATCCTTATTTTGTATGTGGATGACATGTTGATTGCTGGCAAGCACTTGGAAGAAATTTCAGCTTTGAAGTCAAAGATGGCAAAATCGTTTGACATGAAAGACATGGGTGAGGCAAGTCATATACTTGGTATGCGCATTGAGAGAGACAGATCAAAGAAGTTGATTTGGTTATCTCAAACAGAGTATATTGACAAGGTTTTGCAACGTTTCAATATGGAGAAGGGAAAGGCATTGAGTGTTCCATTGCCACCATATGTGAAACTTAGCAAACAAGATTGTCCTGTGTCTGAGGAAGAACAGGCTGAAATGGATAAGATTCCATATGCGTCTGCAGTGGGTAGTTTGATGTATGCAATGATTGCTACTCGCCCAGACATTGCATTTGCAGTGGGAGTAGTAAGTTGATACATGTCAAACCCAGGCAAGAAACATTGGGAGGCAGTGAAAGGAATATTGAGATACCTGAAAGCTACAAAGAGTATGCGTATATGCTATGGGAGTCAGGAGCTAAGTGTAAAGGGTTTTACAGACTCAGATTATGCAGGTGACTTAGACAACCGAAGGTCTACGTCAGGGTATGTCTTTACATTGGCTGGTGGAGCCGTATCATGGCGTTCTAGATTACAAGATTGTGTTACTCAGTCTACTACAGAGGCTGAATATGTTGCAGCATCAGAGGCATGCAAAGAATCAATTTGGCTTAATCGACTAGTAACAGATTTGGGAATCAAAGAAGAGATGCCTGTGTTATATTGTGATAGTCAAAGTGATATACAATTGGCTCGCAATCCAGTTTATCACTCAAAGACAAAGCATGTGGATGTGAAGTATCATTTCATCAGGGAAATGCTCGAGGATAAGCAACTTCAACTTGTCAAAGTTCACACCACAGAAAATCCTGCTGATCTACTTACAAAAGGACTTCCCTCAGAGAGCTTTGCACATTTTTGCAAGCAGTTAGGTGTAGGGTAGTACATCACTTCTCTACATCTCTTGTATATTAGCTTGTATAGTAGCTTCTCTCACACTTAAAGTACCACATTGGACTTTAAGTGGGAGGTTGTTGGGGTATAAAGCCCAATGTGGTCGCCCAGGAAAGTGGGCGGGCCGCCAGGTATGTACACATATTCTTTTGTTAAAACCTAATAAGAACTCACTATGCTCTACACATTACAGTAGAGCGAGTTCACCATATCGTCGTGCTCTTCTTCTCGCACTCTCTCTCGCGTCGGCCGCTCGTACTCCTTCACCTAGGTGCTGGTCAAATCCATTTACTAGACCATTTTGAGCACATTATATCAAGAACAATACTAGTGGCCAAAATACATAGTAAAACTTGTTAAGGTTACAAGTATTGTTTAACATATTTAACGGATGGTTGTTTAATGTTTTTAATAAACTAGTTCATTTGGTACCTAGATGTGATGGATTTTCACATTCTATTCCAAATATGTTAGCATGGTTTTCATGCGAAAATTATTTACTTCTTTCCCCATGCACCATGAGAATAACATTAGCCATAAGTATTGCCAAGTACGATTATGGATATTCACATTCTGATTTGTTTTTGTTGAATGCATGCACACTAAATGTTATGGGCCCTAGTGCTCAACAAAGGCTGATTTGGAGCAGCATGCACATTCATGACATTAGTAGCTTCTAAGCATTTTTCACTCGATGTGTACTATCTCTACGAGATTAATTGTAGATCTATCAATCACCAATAGAGGTCATGGCTTGATAACCAAGATGGTTGTTTCTGACATTGTAAAGAAAGCTATAGAATCTATAGAAGGCTATAGAAGCTATAGAAGATTGAGGATTCTAAAGACGGCTAGTAGAAGCCTATATATAGGGTGGTAGGGAGGTGGATCTTAGAGTCAGTCCCCTGGGTCTCATAAATTTACCTGAATTTGATGTATTTAATTTATTACCTCTCACCTCCTAGCCATGTTCCTTTTGAAAAACAACAGCGTTTTCTTCTTCAAGGCGGTCTTTGCCTTGCCTCTTCCACTAGCGTCACCTCTCTTTATCTCAACACCATTCTAATGTCTTGCCTATAATCAGAATTCTAGTGGCCTTTTGGATTCTTGTAGTAACTTTGATCAAATTAATTCCTTTGAGCTATAATAACAAGAAGCTTCTTGATTAAGGAGCAATGCACTCGCTTGATTTTTCCCAAATAATAGTGCTAATGTTAATAGCTCAAGGAGAGAAAATAATTCTCTAAACATGGAAGACCTTGACAACTGGAGGAATCCTTGAGGCAAAGATCTTGAAAATAAAACAAGCAGAAGAGCCCTGACTCTTTAGTCCAAGTTAACAATTGTCGTCACTCTCTCTTTCATAAAGCTCACCTATAGTATCTAAAATGGTAGTGTTAGTGAGGATGATTAGAAAATATATTTTCCTTTCTCTTCAAGACAAAGTCTTCTATAGCAAAGGATAACACCTGAATCCATACCATCATCTCTCTTCATCATGCTTACTAGAAGCTTTGGAAATGGCAGTGCTAGAATGATGGCTCAAGAGGATAACATGCAAAAAATGTGAGGATTGAGCTGGATCAAATTTAAGGCTAAGTTTTTGTGAATAAAGGTAGCACATGACCGATTATTATTTCTCTCTCTCTCCCTCTCTCTCTCTCTCTCTCTCTCTCTAGCACACACACACACACACACACACACACACACAAATGTATATAGTGCAAGGAAAGAAGGGTATGTTGTAAAAGATGAAAGAATAGACAATAAGCTTTCATGTAGAAGAATAGGGTGGTGTGTGCACCTATAAAAGACCACTTAACCTTTATGTATTAAGTGAGAGACTTCTAAGCATCTTCAGAGCCATCGATTTTATTTCCAGACACTTTGAGCCATTTGATCTTGTGCACGTAAGGGTGAAAGCATGTTAACCTATCATGCTTTTTCATGTCCCGGACAATGCTAACTAGCACAATTTTGACGTATGCTAACTAGTACAATAACTTGAGCTACATCTCCAAGATCTATGACATATGATATATCAATAGAAAGCACTTGAAACAAGGAATCCAAATGTACAACCTCCAACAAATTTTGATATTATTTGTAAAAAATTTACCGGACGCCCAACTTTTTGAAGATGTGCTAACTTGAAACTGCTAACTAGCACAAAAAGCGCGACAAGTTAACATGCTTTCACCCGTAAGTTTATGATTAACAATATTATGGGATCAAATCTCTCTCTCTCTCTCTCTCTCTCTCTCTCTCTCTCTCTCTCTCTCTCTCTCTCCCCCCCCCCCCCCCCCTTTTTCTTGTGAACACCAATTTCATTCGACTTGCTACATATATATGTGCACAATAATTGTTGAACCCCAATAGACATTCCTTCAATGGAAATCATGCTGAGAAGAAAGAAGAAAATGTAGACAAGCAAACATGTCATAAATATAATATCTAACCAACCCAAATGATTTTTTTATATTAAATTGATCACTTAATGTGGGATAATAAATGAGAACAAGGGTTAGAATATAGACATGTGCTTACGGGTCTATCTCAACACGGGACCAATGGTAAAGGGGTCCAAATGAGCGATGATCTATCAAAGAGAAAGGCTAGCTAATGGAGATTAAAGACCTTATGGTTAGCTTCATTAAATACATCCAATGGTTAGTGTGAAAAATCCTTTTACCTTAGGCAAGCTAGGGTTGTGCTTGAGGTGAAAACCCAACCCAAGCTTGAGGTGCTTGTTGTACTTGATGACTAAGATGCTTGAGGTGCTTGATGACTGAGATGCTTGAGGTGCTTGATGACTAAGATGCTTGAGGTGCTTGTCATGCTGGAGATGCTAGCGTTGTACTTGAGGTGGGAACCTGATCCAAGCTTAAGGGGATTAAGGTCCAATATTGTGGTGGGACTCGGACCCAAGGTTGAGGGGCTTGAGGGGTCACAAAAGTCAACAAGGATCCCTACAATGGGGGGTGATCCATACAAGTAGGGGCATGAGAGAGAACACAGACCCTCACAAAAGGCAAGCCTAGACCAAGGAGGCAACAAGCTGGACACATGTCAACCCCCCCTTCATGCTAACTTCATGTTGTGCCTAAAGCCTATTGGTTGGCTTCCCAAGGGGTCCAATGATAATTTAGTTAATTTAATAATTTTTTATGAATTTATCAAGTCTTCTCTCTCAAAGGGGAAAGGGGGACACTTGTTCCAAGGATACCCTTGCTCCTTGATATGCACTAAGCATGTGATTTGCCAGACTTTAGGAGGTCCAATCAAGTGTGAGCTAGTGCTAGAAGAGCGGGTTGTCCAAAGAAATGAGGGGGCTAGCTTGGGGGGTGAACTCCCTCCCCCCACCCCTTCAACACACACTCTCTCATTGTGTGAAGTGCAAAGTGCAAGAGCTGCATCTCCTTCTCCAAGCTAGTAGAAAAATTGAGAGCCTACACCAATACTCTTGGCTATGGAATGCAAATCCAACCAAGAGCCATCCTTAAATGCTTAAGATTGCCATCTTCTCCATCTTAGTTACTATACTATTATGTATGCTAGCAAGAAGAGTGATGATATGTGATGAACTATTTCTTTCTCCTATGAATGTTTCTTCTTCCTCTTCCCTACCCTCATTTCCCGCTAGCTATCTCCTCCTTTGAAGGTGTTTGAGGCCTTGGGACTGAGGCTGGGGAAGGTTAATGATTTTTTATGTTATGCTCTTGATGAATGAATATTTCCATCTTCATTGCATCACCTAGGTCACAAGTAACACAAAGATTGTATTGTACCAAGTCTCTCTTGATGGGAGAATCTTTAATACAAAAGCCTACTGGAGGGGGCAACGACTCCACATAAATTTGATCGTCAACTGTTGTCAAGGTCTCTAAACTCTCTCTCTTACAAAAGTATTGTTCATCCCAAGTTAATTAAGTATCATGATTAAGTTGCTACCGCTAAATAAGTTCACCCTCTATATTCTCAAAGTAGTCTCACAAAAATGCTCTCTCTCATTCTCCTAATTCCACTATTCTCAAAGTTCATGGGCCATTTCCATTACATGGACACCATTACGTGGACAACTTTTGGGATTTATATCTCAAGGCTACTATCTTTCAAAAGATAGATTTTGCCGAGCAAAAGAAATAGTTTTGTGTGGGATTACCTGAAGAGATGGCCGAGTATGTCAACTCCCAATGGCCTAGTTCTATCATCGAAGTAATCTACAGCACTATGGTGCTTTGTGCATCAATTTCCAACAAGGGGCTGGAAGGAATGTCAAGCCCATGGAAAACAAAGACAAAAGTGATGCAAAAGGGAAAAACCAATGCCTAGAATTCTTCCCAAGGCAGTTCCAAACAACAACAGCAATCGTTCCAAGGAGAAGGGGTTTTACAAAGGTAAAAATAAACTCTCTCCTGAAGAGCTTGAATATTTTTGCAAGGACCACAAATGTTTTAAGTGTGGGGGACAAGGAAATGGCTATTGTTTTTTCCCCAAGAGAAATGTCTGCAATGAGACTTCTAGAGCTTTCACTATCGAAGATCCAAAAGAGGATGCTCATTGTAAAGATCACCTCTCTCCTATGCTTGGGGAAAGGTAAGGGAGCATGACACCTTCACCTTGTTTGACCCTGGCTCTGCTCACAACTTCGTATCAATGGAGTTGGCCATCAAGTTAGACATTTAAGCTTTTGAGATGGGAGATACAGTAACTGTTGATGCATCTTTCAAGGGACAACAAGCCTCCATTACTCCCTTGATTGGGAAGTTGCGGCTTCATGTGCAAAGCTATGTCGACAAAGAAGAAATTTTTATCTCTCCTCTCCTACATGAGGTTGCTATCCTAGGGGCACCATGGTTCAATTGAATGGCTGCCAACATGAAGTTCCTTGCAAGGAGAATCTACTAATTCACCTATACGAAAAAGAGCATGTATAGATGCTAGTGAGTCTGGTCGTACTATACCACTTGTAAATCCTCCTGCTTTTGATAAATCAATGAATAGCTCAGTTTTTGCGTACATGATTTTTGTCAAAGAGTCCCTAAAAGGTACTAATGTTTCATCAAGTGTAAATGGTAGGAACCAAGAAGAGTTAGACTTATCTAATTTTCTAAAAGGATTCCAAGATGTGCTCATTGGTGATATCCTTATGGAATTACCTCCAAAATGAGGGGATGATGACCATCAAATTGAGCTCCTACCAAGAAGCGCACCACCTAACAAGCCTCCTTATAAGGTTTCCCAAGCTCAACAAGAGGAGATCATGAGGCAAGTACAAGAATTGATAGACAAAGGGATAGTGAGGCCTAGCTCCTCTCCCTTTTGTTCTCCAATCCTTTTAGTGAAAAAGAAAGATGGTACATACCACATGTGTGTGGACTATGAGCACTAAACCATATCACTATCAAAAACAAATTTCTTGTACCTCGGGTAGAAGATATGTTTGATAAGCTACAAGGCTCTACCTACTATAGTAGGATTGACCTTACAAGTGGCTATCATCAAATAACGATAGTGAATGAAGATATCCTAAAGACCGCGTTTTGTATTGGTCTCTATAAATATCTAGTCATGCCTTTTGGCTTGACTAATGCACCATCCACGTCTAATTTTTCAATGGAGAAAATCTTTAGACCCTATCACAAATTCACTGGTCTTTGATTATATCATCATCTACACTAAGTCCTTGGAGGAACATAAGGAACATCTCAAAGTGATTTTTCAAGCATTGAGGGAGAACAATCTTTTTGTCAATCAAAAGAAAAGCAAAATTTTCCTTCAAGAGATTCAATACTTAGGTCATATTATCTCTCAAGATGCTATTCGTATGGATCCATTGAAGTTAGAGGTGATAAAAGCATGGGCTAATCCAAGGAGTCTACATGAGCTAAGAAGATTTATTGGTACGTGTGCATACTATAGACGCTTCATAGCAAAATTCTCTGCAAAATTCTGTCAAATAGCAGGAGCATTACATGACTTAACAAAGAAAAATGATAAGTACTCATGCACTACTAAGGAGAAAAATGATTTTGACAAGCTCAAAGAGAAGCTTACCTCCCAACCAGTCCTTATGCTTTCAGATCTCTCAAAGCCATTTGAGGTCCAATGTGATGCTTGTGGTGATTGCCTTGGAGAAGTCTTGCTTCAAGAAGGGCATGCCATAGCATATGAGAGCTAAAGGATCAATACAGATGAACGGATCTTGGGCATTTATGCAAAATAGCTTTTAGCTGTTCTAAATTCCCTAGAAACATGGAAGCACTATCTATTGGGGACTCGATTTATTCTGCGAGCAGACCACCAAAGTCTCCAGTACTTCATGGCACAAACCAAGATTTTCGACAGACAAAAAGGTGGGATATATATATATATATATATATATATATATATATATATATATATATATATATATATATATATATATATATATATATATATATATAATTGCTGCATCATTAAACATAAAAAGAATTACCATGCCATCATTGTGTGAGGAAAAACTTGAGAGCATACTACTTCACTAAATAGATGGATGTGCAAAATGGGGTTGCGTATTTTTGATGTGAAAACTTAAGGGTTCATAGAATGGGGATTGCAATACGAGGTTGACTAAGTATGAAGGCAACATCCATTGCGGTCAGTGTAGGTTAATGTATTACCATGTGCTCCTTATGTTGCAGGCCCAAGAGATGCACATACATATAATACATGTGCTTACAAGCAGTGAATGACTTTTGAGGTATCACCCTTTTTTGAAAATCAGGACATGTATAGCTTGGCTTGCCTTTGATATGAACATCGTAAGAGCTTTCAACGAGTATACAAAACACAACATGTTCCTTTTCAATCATATAGACTTCCTCTAAGAAGGTTGCATCCATCACTGCAGCTGCCTCAATCCATTTTTTGTGCTTCGTTTAAAATACCATGCCTCCAAATCGCAAGGAAACCCTGTTTCCCTTGCAGTTTGGTGTGCTAATATCGGCCACTTAAAAACCTCACATAACAAGACTAGCAAGCTCTTCTTTTGAAACTTTTTTCCTCCTTACGATGGGCCAATTCACTGGGACTTTTGGTGATTCCTTCATCTGCTTTCTAACTACCTTTGTGTGTTGCACATCTGCTCTATGGTTTTGTCCTTGTAGCATCTTTTTGGCCAAAAGCATGGTGCAACCAAACCCGTGTCATGAATTTTACGACTATTATCACAAATTTACCTACCCACAACACCAAAAAACTTCCTATTACAATGAATGGGCATTCTGCGCAAGGCCCATTGTTCATGTGGAACATCAACTTCCTCTACATAGATTAGCTGCATTGTGTTGCATGTCAAATGATCATTTTAGGCATGTAGTCTTTTTCAATCTCCTCTTCTTCACTATTTCTTGATTCCATGGTTTCAAATCTGATATGACATGGAGACGACCACAAACTTTGTGTTGTTTTGAATCCATTATCACAAAGTTTTGAATCCATTATATATTCTAGACGATGAGAACTAATAGCATGCTTGTCTCTCTCTCTTTTTTTTGTTGAATGGTTTCCTTGTCACTATGCATTGTGGGCTCTTCATACATTGACGTGTGTGCGATAGATCCTTGCACCACCCATGCAATGACAGTTGGACTTGGAGTTGTTGTCTCTTGACTCTTGAGAGCATAGATCCAAGTGTGGGACCCGTGCCCACTTAACGACCTGTCAAGAATCCAAACACTTTGCACATTGTATATATGAGTTTAAGGCATGACTAACACATGCATCATATAATGAAATCTTTCTTCTTCCCCTTTCACCAGCCAACCAGCTAGCATGGATGCTCTTAGGTAAGTTTATACTTGGAATTTGTGCCTCCTCCCATGGCCTTTTATTAGCCTATCCACCAAACTATAGTTGAGTAATTGGACATGGTTCTTCTTGGATCACAAAAAAATAAAATATAAACTCACATTCTTGTTGATGTCTCCCCAATTCTCAATTTGTTGCTCCCACCATTTAAACCATCATTGAAGCACCTCTAGGTTCTCTTTTGGGACATGAATTGACCACCAATTTTTGGTACGCCTCGCTTGAAATGTACCGTGTTCTACTGTTGTTGAGACTCTCCACGCTTCACACATTCCAATGTGCTCATTTTGGTTTGGTGCACGTACAAATTTTCTTGTGTAATTTTGCAAGCGTTGCTTTGAATGGAAAAGACAAGAGTGCTCTCTACCTTCCATAATATTCTGCAGAACTCAGTTGTACACTATCCTTATTGACAACCAGTTTGCCCCTGCCTCATTTGACATGAACCCTACAAAACCAAGTGGTTCTTGACTACATTGAGCCATGGTAGCATTCATAATTTCCCAAAACAATACTTGAGACTCGTCATCCTCCTCTTTTGTTTCACAAATTGGAATAACTTGCAACGCTTGTATGCTGGCCAAATATGATGCAAATATCAAGACAAACCTTTTGAAAGATACCCCGGATCATACACAGAACATGATATTGTTGCCCATCCATCTATCCTATGTGTATGATCAAAGTGAACCCAAGAAATCCTCAAGTCATCTTGCCCAGTCCGTCTCATTCAATTTACTAAATCCACACATATCGTTACTTGAGAAAAATTTGACATCATGGGAGGCACTGCTATGTCCTTGGTGGCTAGATTATATGATTGGTGTAATCCCAAAACAAGAGAAGGATCTTCATGAGAGCAATTTCTTAAAACCATGTGAAAGATTAATTCATGAATGTATAAAAGGATTTTGAAGCCATGCATATGATGATAGAAACAATGACGCTTGTAGGATTCAAGCAAGAGACCCATAGTGGTAAATAACTGGACACACTTACTACACACTCTTCTATGGAACATCAAGCAAGAAAAGGAAGTGTGGACATTGAAGCTAGTAAGGATGCCACAAAAGATGGCCAAGGTATACAGTTCAATGTGGGGACTACTCAAACAACCACTGGGGCTACTTCTTCCCTTGTTGTAATTCGGGACAAAAAAGGTAAAGGGCTTATGGAACCTCTTAGCACCTCAAGTGATCTAAAGTGTATGAATGTGGTTGAGGTCTCTTTAGCACCTACTACCTCCTTCGTTGCAGAGTCCTCTCTAGGTCAAGAGAGTTGGGAGAGGACCTATGACTCGTTCTATTCGTAAGTTGTCTCAAATGAATTTGAATTTAAATTTTCTTGCATGTAAACATTTTAAGAAAGTCACCACTATATAATGGTTGCAGGATTCCGGTACCTGACTTTTGTTGATACTCTACTTGTTGATGTGACCCAAATTGATAGATTCTCTCTAATTAGGTAAATGCAACGTCCATGAAACATTCAATTTAGTATGTTTTCCAATATATGACTATGAATTTTTTTTAAATAGAATCAACAAGTTTTTTTCCACTCAAAAGAGCATCTTTATAGCAAAGATGGAGTGCCATGTCAAGAGGTAGCTTGATTGATATTTGCAAATTTTCTTACGGGTTTATTGGTGGACGCCCTTGGTCCTATCCCTTGGGGTAAGTTAAGTTTTGTTATTTTAAAGGGTAGAAAGAAAGTAACTTGTCCTATTGACATTTCAATTTTGTATAGGCATGACTATTCCCAAGTGGAATACATTCCTATCAGGTTTGATAAGGGGTTGCATGGATCTTGCTTGTGAGTATTTGTCCGATGAGGGCTTCTCGGTCACTATGTGCTTAGTTGAGCACATAGGGAGTTCCTTGTAGATGCATCAAGAGTGGGGCTTGTGCTTCATCATACTTGGATGCTTATGTGTGACTCCAAGTCATTTACACATCCTGTCACTAAAGAGGCGGTAAGGTCACTGATATTTTAGTGAATCGTTTTTTCATTTATGCTATGGAAAGCTTCTTAATATAGTAATATCATATTCACAATTTTTGTACTCAAGTAGGTTCTTGATCTTGTAATGTTTCTTTGGCATCATGTCGATCAACCTGTACCATGCTCCGACAAAGAGAGTGGGGAGAAGATTTTGGAGAGGTTGTTTCCAACATACTGTAGCTATGTATTAGATGGTGAAATTGTTAGAGGTGGTGCAGAGAAAAGTAGTGTTTTTTTTCGGTAAGTCACTTATCTTGTATGATGTTGTTTGAATGGTCCTTGTATTAATTAATATTGACACATTGTTTCCACCACTTGCAAGAGTAATGGTGTTTATTTCTATGCTGGTGACATGGTCAAGTGGTTGCTCGCAACATTCACATAGCGTTGCGACTATGTCTTGGATGTGTTTGCAGGGTGTGGTGGTTTGGGGAAGGCAAGTGCAGAAGACCTGAGACATTGCATGTGTTTAGAGCTAGACGATGTACTCTATGAGCGGTGTCTTTCTCCCATAGCTAAGAGGAAGGAGATTGTTGTTGTGAGAAGATTGTTACCTGCCATACTTTCAATTACTTTAGCATACATTTTCTCTAGGTGGTAGCTAACAAAGGTTTTATTTGAAGGGTTTTTTGTTAGTCTTTTCATTTTTTTTAACGTCCTTAATCTATTGCGGGAGGCCTTTGTGATAAAGGTGGAGAGTTATTTTTTGGAATTTTTAAGCTAAAATGAAGGAAACTCTGATATTTATTTTTGTTAATTTGTACTTGGAAATTTGGTTTGGATTCATATTGTTTACTTTTGGCCTATAGTTTGTGTGCAAGTTTTGTCTTCAACAAGCTCCTTTAGGCCATGTTGCATTGCAAAGGAACAAAAAAATAGTACAAACTTATTCAAAGGGTTTTTTGTTAGCCTTTTCATTTTTTTGAACGTCCTTAATCTCTTGCAAAGGCCTTTGTGATAAAGGTGGAGAGGTGCTTCTTAAAAATTCTAAGCTAAAAGGAAGGAAACTTTGGCATTTTTTTAATAATTTGTACTTGGAAATTTGGTTTTGGATTCATATTGTTTAGTTTTGTCCTATAGTTTCTGCGCAAGTTTTGTCTTTGACAAGCTTATTTAGGCCATGTTGCATTGCAAAGGAACGAAAAAATAGTACAAACTTTTTGAATGGTTTTTTGCTAGTCTTTTTTTCATTTTTTTGAACGTCCTTAATCTCTTTAGAGGCCTTTGTGAGATAAAGGTGGAGAGATACTTTTTGAAATTTTTAAGCTAAAATGAAGGAAACTCTGGATTTTTTTTTTGGTTATTTGTACTTCGAAGTTTAATTTTAAATTCATATTTGTTTACTTTTAGCCTGTAGCTGTGCGAAAATTTTATCTTGGACAAGCTCATTTAGGCTATGTTGCATTCCAAAAGAATGAAAAATGTACTAATTGCAAAAGCACAAAACAAGAAGCTCGCAAAATGTAAATCCCATATATATATGTGTGTGTGTGTGTGTATATATATATATATATATATATATATATATATATATATATATGTATGTATGTATGTATGTATGTATGTGTATATTTGTATGTATATGTATGGATATATATATAAATACATTCTAAAGAGAGAAAGTCAACCCACATCACTTTTAGAGAGATAACAATTTTATGGGCATTAATTTCTAGAGAGAGAATATGAAAAGTCACATGGAATTCAAAGGTCACATGTGACTTGCACAGGTCCCACGTAGATGGACCTACCACGAAGAGGTACATGGCCTACCCACACACACATGTGGATTGTAATGAGAACCTCAACCTTCAGTACCCCCCCCCCGGGAGCTTCCAAAGGGCACATGTTAGAATTTTTTTGATGTAAGTGATAAAATGAACATCGCAACTTAGTCAACACTGAGCACACTGTTAGAAGACACACCATAATCTTATGAATAATCTAGCATAAAACTGTGAATGATATTCCCTATAAGAAATATGACATGTAGACACCATATTGTCATAGTTCCTCATTATTAACCTAGATAGATTTTTTGTCAGCTTTATATTTGAAGAAGCAATGAAACTTGTGCACTCGGTCAACACTTGTAAGATTTTCTTGCAAGAAATAAATGATGATCAGACATCCCTCATTCAAAACCCATATTCATAATGAATTATGATTCCACACACCTCATCATGACATAGTAATAGTTGCCAAAGCGAGAAACCTACTACTTGTCCTCCATTGCATGGTGACATGCTAACTGAATTTAGGTTCAATCAAGCCCATTTAACCATCCAAAAGCCTCTTCTGACTAAAGCACATGGGTGGAGGGAAACTCAAGGACTAGAAAGATCTAGTAGTGGCCACCTTGGCCTTTGCCCCCTCTTCTCAAGAACTTTGATCCTTAGAGCTAGATGATGAAGTACCCAAACTGCCATTGTCACTACTCCTAAATCTTCGCCTTTGATGCTTTTCCTTGTTCTTCTTACCATTGTCAAGATAATCCCTAGAAAGATGGAATTTCTTGCCAATAGACATAACAATGGAGTTTGTTATTCTTGCGTGCATCTCAAGTCAAAGCCTTTGTACTTGTGGAAGAACTAGTATTTGAGTCCAATCTTGCCCTGGGCCAACAAGATAAAATCCTGTTCAAGAATTAAAGACTAAAAATCATCAAACTCTAACATGTTCTTGGTCACTTGTAGCCAAAGTGCTTTAGACCCCATATCATAATCTTTGGCAATTTGATTAGAACATGAGCAACCAACAATGTGATTGTCAAAGTAGTGCTCATAGCCAATAACTGATCATGTATCACCTTTACCTTCATGAAGAAGTGTTGCATGGGAGTTCTTGGCTCAGGTTAGTTGTTGCAACAAAAATATTCTACAAAGGAGGGTTACAATCCTCATCGCAGAATCTCTATCAAAGAAATGCTATAATTTGAGTCCAATCTTGGCATGGGCCTCCAAGATAGACTCTTCTTTCAAGAATGAAATACTACAAATCATCAAATTCCAACTTGTTCTTGGTCACTTGTAGGCAAAGTCCTTTAAACACCATAGCATAATTCTTTGGCAATTTGATTAGAACAAGAGTAGCCAACTGTGTGCTCGTCAAAGCACTGCACATAGCTAGAAATTGATCATGTATCACATTTACCTTCGTCAAGAAGGGTTGCATGGGAGTGTTTGGCTCAAGTTGAAAAAAAAATATCTGACCAAGGAGGGTTGCGATCCTCATCAAAAGACTCTCTATCAAAGAAATCCTATAATTTGATCCATGCTACATGTGCAAGTTGCTACGTTTTTAGGGTTAGAGATACCTCCATAGTGTTAGCTTGGATAATAGAAGACAAAGCTTTAAGATTCTGGATATCCCAGTCCACAATGGATGGAGGAAATTTCTCTCTTTGCATGAGTCCACACTTGCCCTTGTAATCACTATAAGAACGTCTTATAGTAGTTTAAAATAAGATAGAAGAAAACAAAACCAAATTTTTTCAAGGTGAACGTCTTGTGAGTCCACTTGCTCTCATAATTGTTGGAATTAGGGTTGCAGAGAAACACACACAGCTTGGAGAAGACGAAGGAAGCTCAAGGTACACAATAGAGAGTGTATTCCTTAGTGTGCAATGGAAAGATAGATAGCCCTAGAGTGATGGGCGTATATACAATGCACGGGGGAAAAAACCTCCTAAAGAGGGAAAAAATGCCCCGGCGGTCCTAGTGTGTTCACACACATCACTACCACATGTATATGGTAACAAATCCCCCCTGGAGTGATGCGGTGAACGAGAGCTGGCACATGAGTAAAGGGAAGTGCCATGCCCTGAGGACAGGATCAGTCCACAAAGGGGAGTAAGCCCAAAGCTTTGCGGAAAGCTTCAAGCTTCTCACGAGACAATGCCTTTGTGAAAAGATCTGCAAGGTTGTCCTGTGTTGGCACATAAGCCAAGCTGATCTCTCCTGCTGAGAGCCTCTCCCTGACATAGTGGTAATGCACCTCAATGTGCTTTGTGCGAGCATGAAAAACTGGGTTCCTCGCAACTGCCAATGCGCTCTGACTGTCAGTGTAGATAGTGTTGGCAGTGTCCTGTCCAACACCCAAGTCAGCCATAAGGCGTCTGAGCCATACACACTCAACCGTAGCTGTGAAGACTGCCCTGTACTCAGCCTCACAACTCGAAGTGGCCACAGTAGGTTGCTTCTTGCTCAACCATGATATACATGAACTGCCAAGCATGAAACAAAAACCACTTGTGGACACTCGCGTGTCAAAACAACCAGCCCAATCTGAGTCCGAAAAAGCATGTAAGTCTGGCGGCAATGATCCCCCCTTGGGATAAAACAAGCCAAGATGTAAAGTGCCACTAAGGTAGCGGAAAATCCTCTTGACAGCCTGCCAATGCTTAGACCCTGGGCTATGCATAAATCTGCTGACCTGCGAGACTGCAAACTGAATATCTGGCCTCGTGTTGCATACATAAATGAGGCAGCCAACAGCAGTTTGGTAAAGAGTGACATCAGCAGGATCGCCAGCATCATGTAGACTCAACTTCAAACCTGTTTCCATGGGAGTGGCAATAGGTTTGCAATCCTCAAGTCCAAACTTACATAGCAATGTCTCTATGTAACTTTTCTGACACAAGGCAATACCACCATCACACTGCTTAAACTGTATACCCAAGTAATGATGCAACAGCCCCAAATCTTTCATCTTGAAAGTAGCATTCAAATCAGCCTTAAATTCAACAATATGTCTCTCATTTGGTCCAGTGATCAGCAAATCATCAACATAAAGAACCACAATGAGAAATACATCATCCTCACGCTTTACATACAATGTGCTTTCTGTTGGACTGTTACGAAAGCCTCGTTTAACCAAATGAGTGTCAGCTTTCTCATACCAAGCACGAGGAGATTGCTTCAACCCATACAAAGCCTTCTTACATTTGCACACTTTGTCCTCTTGTCCTTTTATGACAAAACCGCGAGGCTGCGTTACATAAACTTCCTCAAATATGTCACCATTCAAGAAAGCAGTAACAATGTCTGATTGATGTACATCCCAACCAAAATGAGATGCCAATGCACATAGAAAACGCACAGTAGTCATACGACAAGTGGGAGCAAAAGTCTCTTCATAATCTATGCCTTTTTGTTGTGCATAACCCTTTGCAACAAGTCGAGCCTTATGGCGATCGATCTCACCATCCGGCTTGCGTTTCAACTTGTAAACCCACTTGGTACCAATGACCTTTTTGCCAGGAGGCAAATCACATAAAGTCCATGTGTCATTCTCTATAAGTGCATCATATTCTGATTTCATGGCAGCAATCCAATTTTCTGAATTCTGTGCTTCATCAAAAGACAGAGGCTCCTCAACATCATGTAAACTAGACACAGCCAAAGCATAACAATCTGATGCATAAGATGCATGGCGAGAGCCTGAACGAGTACGACTAGATAAAGGTGCATCCAATTTACTGTCACGCAAAGTGTGCACCAGCCATTTTGGCATACCTCTAGCCTGCTCATTTTCAGCCCTTTCCTCATCAAGTACATCATGTACATCTGCATCAGTAATAGGCTGTTCTAAAACATTTTCAGAAACCCCCATAGGCTGTACATTTGCCTCATTGGAACTTACATTCGTATTTCCACCACTGAAAAGAGGCAACAAAGTGTCATAAATGTCCTATGAGCTTACATTACTGTCTCTAGTACATGACAGCAAGGGTTGAACAGAATCTTCCACAAACACTACATCCCGTGAAACCAAAATACGTTTTGTTTGCGGATGATACAACCTGTAACCTTTGCTTTCAGCACTATAACCAACAAAAATACATTTGACAGCCTTATCATCCAATTTTCTGCGCTGCACTTGTGGCACCAAAGCATATGCCAAACAGCCAAAAACACGCATGTGCTCAATAGAAGGTTTTCTATCATGCCATGCTTCATATGGAGTAATAGACTGCAAAGCTTTCGTAGGACACCTGTTAAGTACATAAGTGGCACACATGATGGCCTCAAGCCAAAAAGAATGCGGCAAAGCTTGACTTTTGACCATACATCGTGCCATTTCCGTTAGTGACCTGTTTTTCCTCTCAGCAACACCATTTTGCTGAGGTGTATAAGGCACTGTACATTGGTGTTTTATCCCACGATTAGCCAGAAATGCATTAAATTCATGAGACATATACTCCCCCCCTCGATCGGAACGGAGGGTGCCCATAGTACATTTTGAGACATTTTCAGCCATAGCCAAAAATTGTTTGAAGCACATAAAAACTTCGGACTTTGCTTTAAGCGGAAATACCCATGCATGCCTGGAGTAATCATCAATGAAAGTCACGAAGTACAGGTAATTGCCCAAGGACGGAGTTTGCATGGGCCCACAAACGTCACTATGCACAAGCTGCAACCTGCATGTGGCCCTAACTGAACCATCCTTTGGAAACTTAGAACGCTGCATTTTACCCAGAATACAGCCTTCACAAACATGTTTGATAGGTGCTTCAAGAGGCGGCAAAGAAGCAACCATATCAGATTTCTGCAAACGCAGCAAACTGGCAAAATTCAGATGACCAAAACGTGCATGCCAAAGTTTTGCATCTGAAATAGCCCTTGAATCTGCAACAGCATTTGCAAAATTTTGTCCACACTTGTCATACAAAGTGAGCTTATACAGCCCACGGCACAAAAGCCCAGATGCAACAATTTCATCACCAAAACTGAGATCATGAACTGTACATCTGTCATCCACAAATTTGACTACAAGTCCAAGTCTAGCAAGTGCGGATACAGACAAGAGATTCTTCTTGATCCCAGGTACATAAAGTGCATCAACAAGTGTGAAGGAACTGCCATTAGCAGCAGTGAGCACAATCTTTCCAACTCCCTGAACTGGATAAGAGGGGTTGTTGGCACAAGTGACTGAATTCCCATGAGGGACAGACTCGAGAGAGGTAAACAATTCACGATGTGAGGTAATGTGCTTTGTAGCACCACTGTCGAAATACCACACATGTGAATCTGCAGCAACTGACAAGCATGCATCATGGACAGCAGGATTGTAAGTGCACTCTGCGCTAAAAGCCCATTCTGCATCAACATCAGCATCACAATCTCCTTTCACAGAAGACTCAACAATGGCTGCATTTGTAGTGGAACCAGCATTTGCAGTGGAACCACCCTCTTTCTTCTTAGCCTCTTTGGCCTTCAACTTAGGACACGAATTGATCAAGTGATCATTGGCTTTACAATAATGGCAACGCATCTTCTTTTTGCCCTTATCACCAGAATTGCCAGACGAAGTGCTGCCAGCAGAAGCATTAGGAACAGAAATTTTGCCACTCGCAGCAGAACCATAAGAAGTGGCTGCATTACTATTACCACCCTTTCTTTGAGAAGCAATAAAAGCCTGTTCAACTGCACGCTGCCTAGTCCTGTTTTTTCTAGAAAGTGACTCTTGCAACAGCAATGTGCATAATGCATCAAACTTGACAACTTCAGGATTTCCTTGGGTGATCAGTCTCCAAGTACTAGCAAAAGTCTGGTAGGAATCTGGTAAGGCATCAAGAACAGTCTGCACAAGGGAACTGTCAGAAATGACTTCACCTGCAGAAATGAGTTGCTCATTGATATCCTTGACACTAGCAAGGAAAGTGTCCATATCATCTTCCTCATGCATAATCTTCGACTCTAGCTCTTTACGCAGCAAAGCAATTTTAGCCTCATTGCGGCTTGCATAAAGACCTGCTAGAATATCCCAAGCCTGTTTTGCAGATTTTGCTGAACGGATGTGAGGAATAATGGTGCGCTTCACAGACAACGCAATCAATGCATGAGCCTGCGCATCCTTAACATCCCAACGAGCTTGTTCTGCTGTAGGCAAAACAACTCTAACAGCTGCAATCCTTGCAGCAAGACCTGCAACATCCTCAATATCGCCTACATCTTCAGAACCAGGACGTACATCAATGCCCTGCACAATGTTCCAGACACCTTTTGACACAAGAACGTGTTGCATCATATAAGCCCACATAGGGTAGTTGTCCCCATCCAACCTGTCCTCAGCAGCAAACATCTTGAACACATCTGTGTTGTTGTTGTCAGCCATGGTAAATGCTGCACCTGATGTGAAAACTGCCCGAAAATAGGAGAAATGGAGCGGGAACAACTTGTGCTATATAGCACAAACCGTAGAAGACTATAAGGCACCTGTTATGCAGAAAACGGCACTGACAGAAAATCTGCACAAAATGACGAAATAACCTGTGCAGTACTGCCCGTAGTGGAAACGGAGGCCGAAATGAGCCCAAATCAAAATTCTGAGCAGACCGAGCTCTTCGAGCTCGCCCAAAATATTTGTCGACCTGCGAACGCTTGCCAAAGCTCACTGAAATCGGAGAAAGTGAGCAGGCGTGTGCTGGAGCAGCTGGCGACTAAGCCCGGGAGGACGTGACCTGCTCTGATACCAATTGTTGGAATTAGGGTTGCAGAGAAACACACACAGCTTGGAGAAGAAGAAGGAAGCTCAAGGTACACAATAGAGAGTGTATTCCTTAGTGTGCAATGGAAAGATAGATAGCCCTAGAGTGATGGGCGTATATACAATGCACGGGGGAAAAAACCTCCTAAAGAGGGAAAAAATGCCCCGGCGGTCCTAGTGTGTTCACACACATCACTACCACATGTATATGGTAACAATAATCACTACAAGAATGTCTTATAGTTTAATAGAATATAAGAAAAAAACAAAATTTTCAAGGTGAATCCTAGTTTTTGAGAAAAAAACTCGTGAAAGATAAAAAATGAGTGGTTTAAGACAGCCATGAGAATGAGTTTAGAAAGATGTCTAAATTTGTTTTTGTAGCCAAGCTTAGAGTGAACAAACTAGATCCAACTGGCGACATGATCATTGCCTTCATCTATAACAAGCTAACTAGAGCCAGATTAGCTAGAGGCAAGAAGGCAATCTATGATTAAGACGCGAGCAAGTATTACTAGGTAACACCTTATGAGCACGAAATTCTTACTTCAAAAGAGAAGAGTGGGAGCAAGAGGCAATCTATAGACTAATCATGAGATACAATGCGAGAACAAAGACTCCTTAGAACTTGATTGTGGATAAACCCTCTGGATCGAGTTGTGGACCACCATCTCTCTTCATTCAAAATTTAGCTTGTGCACTTCAAATGATTGAAGGCAACTGAGAAGAGGGTGAAAGCATGAATAGGTGGAATGATATTTAAGCTATTAGATAGCGTATCACAAAAACAATCTTGTGGAAAAAAGAATACAAACTAAATAAAATTTATAAGTGATTGCACTTATACATTTTATTCTTTAAGAGCTATCCATTGACATATATCATGATAGAAATTTTATGTGAGCTCATGTCTAATTGTAGGCCAAAGTTTTTGATAGTAGGTGTCCATGGACACAGCTATTTGAGCCACCATTCTATGCTTTCACCCAAGAGGAAGAGAAATAGGAAAAGATGATGCCTTTGTCACCCTGAAATTTAGAATTTACCAAAATTGAAAGAAATGGAGGGATATAATGTTGGGAACAATCATCCTATCAATCTCAATGATGCCTGTCTTGATAGCAGTCTCCTTAGGGATAAAATCCATAATCTTGGAACTTGTCCCATATTAAGGTGTTCCATTGGTTCCATATTATATGCGTGGTAGAAGAGTTGGAGACCCATCAAGATGTCTACAAATAGGACCCATTAATTTCATTTTGGAGACCTTATAAGAGGCTATTGTTAACCATTTGTGCCATTTGTATTGCTTTGAGCTAGAACCTGATCCCAAGATTTCAATCAAAGTTTTCTATCGATTGTGTCATTGAAACCGGAGTCTTAGTTTGAATCAGTTTGTATTCAGCTATTGACATCATTGTAATGTAGCTTATTCCATGGATCTATAATTTGACCTTATCTAGTCACTCTATTCATTCAATTAGCCTATTCTAATATTTTAAGCTATCACCATGAGTTTCACTTGCGTGAAGTCTGGGTGTCAGCTCATATGAATTTTTTTAATCTAGCAATTAAGTCTCCATTGTGTTTGATTCTATGTCATTTGGTTATTCAATAGCTGAGGTTTGAACCATTATAAGACATTACCAGCTCACTTGGTACTCAGTTTTCTAATCAAGTAACTATGAGTATAACTTTGAAATAGTTTTCAAGTTTCATCTCTTTTCATTAAGTCTAAAAAAGCTGATCATTTGTGATTCTTTGTTGGTGCTCACATTACAGCATGACACCGCATGCAAACAATGATAGCTTAGAGGGTGGTTGCATTGAAACATGACAATGCATGAAAACAAAGAAATCTCAGAGGGTGTTCACATTGCAAAATGACAACGCATGCAAACAATGATAGCTTAGATGGTGGTCGGGTGGTTTGAGCGCGTTCCTTGGGGGTGTGCTTTGCTATTGTAACTTTCATTCATATCAATAAAGATCTATTTCTTGTGCACCCATTGTTCTCTACACCTATTCTTGTGTTGTATTTGATTCCTAATACAAAAGAAGTTATTTATGAAGGATTTAAGGGATGCTCGAATACTTTGGTGCGATAAAGGTTGATGTCTTTTATTCCTAATAAAAAATAAGTTATTTATGAAGGATTTAAGGGATGCTCGAATACTTTGGTGCGATAAAGGTTAATGTGACAAAAGGATTTTCCTTGGGATTTAAGCATAAATCCAATGTTTTGGATGTGGATGTCAAGATAGGGGTCTAGTAGGATCTGTCCACTCTTCTTGGGTTATAGGAGAGCTCTTGAGGATCAAAACAACGTTTTTTTTTAGTGCATGGAGGGTCTGAAGGATTTTTGGGAAGGGGGAAACCATGGGTCTCCATGTGACAACTTATTTCCTTAGATAAAAAATTGGAGGTGAATTTGTAACGTTGTATTTGAATGGGAGAGCTCCATTGGCATCCAATTGGTGGAGGATGGCAGACTGCATACGTTGTGCATGCAAGTGGACCATGGTGGCATTGTGTCGATGTATTAGCATGTGTAGCCAATGGTAGAGGCATTGCAGTGCCCTAGGTTGTGTTGCCAATGGTAGAGGCATTGCAGTGCCCTATGTGGCACTTTGGATGGACCTTGTAAGGGTGATTCCCAGAAAGGGCAACCATGAAGGCCCTCTCTTTTAGCTAGAAGAGCATTGAAGAAGCACCTCGAGGGGCATCACAACAACCCCAATAGGGGAGATGTGATTCTTGAAGAGGAAACAAGGGCATGCAATATTGTGTGGATAAGGGGGAAATCATGCAAAATGGGTGGAGGAGGTCTATTCGCTCTAAAGATAGAAAGAAAAAACATAATTTGTTTTGGCTAAGGGAGATCAAGAAAATCTGAGCTAAGGGGACATTTTTGGATCGTCTTTGGGGGAGTTTGGCATGTAAGAAAAGAGCAAGGTTGAGGGGAACTTCAAAGAAATCTTTGAGGGAGATCCGAGAAGGCTGCAAGCAAGCTTTGAGTATCCAGGTGCAAGCAAAGGAAAATGGGGAAGGAGATTCCTTCGTCTTCTTCTTCTTCTTCTTCTTGTGCTCAATGAGCAAAGAAATAAGGAGGATTTGCATCAGTGGGAACAAGTAAGAACTTTGGAGAACATAACCTCCTCCTTTGTGCATATTTACAAGTGCTTTTAAAGGAGGAGAATTCTCAATGGGAAGGAAAGAGAGAAGCAAGAGGGAGATCTTGCTTCCTCTTTTTGACTTGGGAATTCAAGTTTCTCTCATCAAAAACTTGGGATTTATACGCAAGAGTACAAGACAACATGGGATTTGTGCATGGCAAGAGGGAGATCTTGCTTGATTTTTCTTACTTCCGCTCTTTGGCTTGGGAATTCAAGGTCTTGTTCATCAACAACTTGGGATTTATAGGCAAGGGTACCTAGACAATGTGGGATTTGTGAGTGGAAAGAGGGTTGTTTCCAAGGGAGCTAAGCCTACCATTTGTAACAAGTATGGGATTGCTTGGTTGGGTGATCTCAAGGCTAGGTACACACTATAGTGGCATGTGTATTCGAATTGTATCAAGGTTAATAGTTATTCTAATTGGTAGCTTTTATTGTTTGTCAGACTAAATTATATGTTAATTTAGTCTCAAGGTTATATGTTAATTTAGCTTTTATTGTATCAAGGTTAATAGTTATTCTAATTGGTAGCTTTTATTGTTTGTCAGACTAAATTATATGTTAATTCCTGCTACTAATTAAAGCCTATTCACAAATTATATATCATCTCCTACAATTAATCGGTAATGACATTTATATTCTGTTATTAGCTCTTGTTTACTACTTGCTACATTGTACATGCTTGATTCTAGTCTTAAAGCTATTCTTCATCCACATCCAGAGGCATATTGCCTACCTGATCATTCTTAGAACTAAATGCACTCCAACAACACGTAGATAGAAAATAATTGCAAAACTACATTAAAAAAAGAGGATTCATGCTCACTTTTTCTCATATTGGACCAGAATCATTAGCTACATTGGTTATTTTATCATGGTTTGTTACACTTCTATACTATATATAATGGAGCTTAATTAAAATTTTCAAGGAAAGAGAGAGCATCCACGTGTCACGCGTTGGTTGACTTCAAAGAAACCATTACAGAACTTCTAATTTGAAATGCAAAAGTAAAGGGTGAGAAGATTTAATATGCAAATGTGAAGGGTAACATTATATAAAATGAAAAACCTAATGGGAATGGAAAGTCAAAAGACTTTCTACTTTACATATTATAAATCTACCAGTTTAAGTTTAAGTGTACGCAATAAAAAATTACAATTTTAATGGGAGAAATTTTTATATAATGAAAACTTGAGTGTGTGTACGTACATGCACACACATGATAAAAACTAACAAAAACTCCAACATTTAGTATGTTTCTACATAGAGACGGGGGCTTGCCTGCTTACAGCAAAATTCTGTCATCCATGAGTTAGCTCTAAATGTAGCTCAAGTATATCATGAGAGAGAGAGAGAGAGAGAGTTGACAAAGAGAGGAGGTTCATATAATATCCACTACCAGATTTGGCATGAGTACATCCGATTGTGTGAATTGCATTTTGGGATCGTAAATAGGCATGTCAATGTGTGCACACGTGTGTGTGTGTGTCTGAGAGAGAGAGAGAGGGGGGGGGGAGGGACATTGATCAACAAGAGGAAGAGTGTTAACTGAGCCGACATCAGTTAATAAGAGCGGCTAAAGATCGAAGCCTTACGAATGCACATTGAAGATGAATATAAAGAAGCAATGAAGATTGGGGTCACACACTTTCCACATTTTTTGAAAATGATCATGTATTTTAATTTCTTCATCTATTTAGCCATTGGGATAATTGTAGTGTGTTACGGGCTCAGTAAGAGTTCCAAGATGTAAAGGATAGGTCAGTTAGTGTACCTAGGTTGCAGATACAGTAATTTTTGGAGCTTCAAAGGTCTTGGGCGCCAGACATTACACATTTTAGACCTTGGCTAAGGTATAAAATCCAACTTTATAAAGTTTTGATCATGTTCTGGACAGCAGAGCACAACGTGTGCTAACGATGCTCAATTCTCTCCTTCTCATGCTTCCTACTCCCTTCCCAATTGTCACATTGCAGTGCCGCCTGTTGCGTTGCAACCGCAAGTAAGAGCCCTACGCATTGACGGAAACATATCATGGTAATCCATAGCTTTTGGAGTCACCGACCCGCAGCCTAATTTCATCATAAGTAGGAATTTAAGCTACGAAATCACAGTTCACAAAGTAAGCATAGGCGGGGTATGGGGACATCATTGCTAAGCATTTAGATGCATTCGGGGTCAAAAACGACTAGCTCAAAAATTCACTGCTGTTAATAATCACGATTTTTGCACTTCATCAAACGTGAGATTGGAGACCATAAGCATGTGTGCTTAGGTCTTATATACTTTTCCTAGAAGTTTCGTAATATTCGGATGTGGTTTGATGCTGTAATGGTCATGTTTTGCTTGCCGATTAGCGACTAGCTTTTGGTGACTTTGGTCATGTGAGTGTAGCTTGTGTTAGATGCAAGTTGTTTATTGTTTTCCAAGACATTGACACCCTCTTGTAGCCTATATGCACTGGTGGAGTTAACTTCATCCCATGGATTGACAATTATGTTCGTGGTTCTCGCTACGTCTGCAATAAGATAGGAGCGAGGTTGGAAATCCATCCCACATTTAACGCCGCTCCCGGGGACGAATAGACCTAAACTAGGGAAAACAAGAGTGTCATGTTTAGTTGTCCCATTAACTTCCTCTAGGTTCACCTATAATAAAGCTTTCTCTTTAAAACCGCATAGCTTAAGAGTGTCGTCTTTTGCTGTGTAGAGGTATCTTGGGAGTAGATTTTACTTGCTAAGTACCTTGTAGGATTAGGTTAGGATTTTGAGAATGATTGATGAACAAGACAAGTCTTAAGATCAATGCCCGAGAAACCATAAAAAACAAGAAAACAAGTGTTTGTGGACACTTTCCACAACCCAATTGCAGTACAACCTACGAGTAGGGTAAGTAAAATTCGAGGTGGGATCTCAGAACATTGCTCGCTCCAAAAGAATCAATTGTGAGTTGTTTACGTGAAGTTGCAGAATTTCATATCTATGACTTGAAATAGCACCAAAAGACTGTCAACCATTGAACCGACTGGAGATTATGCTCATAAAAGTTGTATGAACCAGTGGGTAAGCTTAAGGATGCATTTGAGGTAAATTTTCAAGAGTTTGCAAAAAATTAGATTATTTACTTTTTTTTTGAGATTTTAGGCCAAATAAGTTTTGACTTGACTCATAGGCTTAAAAAAGGTCATAAAAAGATTGTCCATTGAAAAAATTGCAAAAAGTGTTTATCTTAGACCAAAAGTAAATAATCATTATTATTTACTTTCAGCTCAAAACTGACCAAGGTTGATACCAAAGGCTCTATGTAGGATTACAAACATCTTTTGTAAAGGCTCATAGAGTTTGGATCAGAAAACAAACAAAAACCTTAATGAGAATTTACTCATTGTCAAGAAATTGACTTTGACTTGATAAATCTAGTTCAAATTTGTCAAAACTTGACTCAAAATCTTAAAATATGTCACAAATAGACTGAGTATTGAAAAAAATGTTCATTTTAGGTCAAAAGTAAATAATCGCGATTATTTATTTTCAACTTAAAACTGACCAAGGTTGATACTAGAGACTCTATGTAGGATTACAAACATCTTTTGTAAATGCTCATAGAGTTTGGATCACAAAACATACCAAAACCTTGATGAAAATTGAAATACTGATTATCAAGAAATTGAGTTTGACTTGATCATTCTTGTTCAAATTTGATGAAATTTGACTCAGAGGCTTAAAACATGTCACAAACTAACTGAGTATTGCAATAATTGTAAAAATTGTTCATTTTAGGTCAAAAGTAAATAATCACAATTATTTACTTTTAGCTTAAAACTGATCAAAGTTGATACCAGAGACTCTTATGTAGAATTACAAACATCTTTTGTAATGGCTCATAGAGTTTGGATCACAAAATAGACCAAAACCTTGACGAAAACTAAAATCTGTACTGATTGTCGTGAACTTGAGTGTGACTTGGTAAATGTTGCTCAAATTTAGTGAAACTTGACTCAGAGGCTTAGATTGAAATATTAAACATGTGAATATGCTCAGATGACCAAAAAGATGCTTAAATTTGTCAAAAGTAAATAATCATGATTATTTACTTTTGTCCTATTTTTTAAATTTTTTGACCAACCAAGCATACCACAAGTTTATCATGTTATATTGAGCACTCATATTAAATTTGGTAAGATTTGGATCTATAAAGTAAAAATTGTGTCTATAGACACAAAACTATTGACAAATTGACCAGGCATTATCAAAACTTGGTGAGACTTGGCTAGGGAGCTTAAATTCAGTTGCTTAACGAGTTTGTATCAACATTTTGGTAAAAAGTTGCAAAAAAATCCCAGAAGTAAATAATCACGATTATTTACATCTGCTCCAGAATTGAGAAATTTTGCTCAACTGAGTATACCACAGGGTGAAGCATATCAAGTAGACTCTAGATATCAAGTTTGGTGAAATTTGGATCACAGAAGTGAGACTTAAGCCAAATTCTTGAAAACTAGTATGTGGACACTAAACAATTGATAACTTGGACAAATCTTGTTCAAATTCAGTGAAACTTGTCCAAAGACTACAACATGGTGTCTATATGGAAAAACAAGCCTTAAAAGTAAAAAAATAGAGAAAAGTGAATTATCATGATTATTTACTTTTGAGTCCTAGAAACAAGATTTTGGACTTTTGAGCTTGTATAGTGTTAGAGCAACATAATACAAGGTCACTGGTC
The DNA here is from genome assembly GCF_014529385.1 of Adiantum capillus-veneris. Lineage (NCBI taxonomy): Eukaryota > Viridiplantae > Streptophyta > Polypodiopsida > Polypodiales > Pteridaceae > Adiantum > Adiantum capillus-veneris. Next base: position 95,259,056 of record NC_140939.1, on the reverse strand, counting down.
AAGTTTGGGTTCCATCGGATCAAACTTAATACATGGTAACTCAGTTTTCAAGTTGTAGATTAGTCCTTTAGCTCCTTGGAATGATAGAATTTGGAAATCTCATTTGCTGACTCACTTAGCTCAGATTGAAGAATCATGTTGCAAGCAAAGAATTGGGAGTTTCACAGGAGCTGAATTCAAGTCAAGTGGAAAAATGGATAACAATCTAATCTGCCAGTTAGGTTTTTCAAGGCCCAAATTTCCATCATTTCAAAAGTTGCAATCAATTTTGATACATTCAAGCTAGAGTTAGTCAACTCTTGGACTCTAAAGAGTGTGAACTGCAAAAATTGCTTTGGCCCAAGTAGTTTTGTTAAGCCGAAGCAAGAGAAAATTAACCGAGCAACATCAAAATTTGCTAAAGGAGATCTTTACAAATTAAGCACAACATGGTCTCAAGTCGAGCCAAGAGTTCAAATGCACGAGAACCAAAGCTAACTAGTAGCAGTAGCACAACTGCAACGACCATATTTTACAGTTCTATGTCTACATTGGAGATAAGTGTTGTATACAGATCCGAAAGGCCATAGATACTTGATGAGTAGCAAAAGAAACACAGGAGCCACAATCCTATTGAGTAAAGCCAGATTTAGAGAACTCTTAAATGTTCACAAATTTCAGTGGAGCCAGGTATCGCAAACTCAAAAATGAAGTGAAAAGAAAATTGCAAAAGATTGATCCAAGTGGTTATCCAACAACCTGGACAAGCTAGCAAAGCATCCATTTAGTGCAATCAGGGTCATTGTACATGGATTGCAGCAGTCACATCTATTGTCAAGAGCCAAAATTGAAAGATCCAATAGATCATTCAATAGAAGCCAATCTAATTGGAGAACCGAGCCAAAGACAGTACAAAGGTCAAGATGGAGCAGTATACAACTTGATGCTTAATGTTTTAAAAGAAGATGAGGACAACTTGGCAAACATAGAAGCAGAAACTTATCAGCTAGAGCTTGACATGACAGAACCAAATGAAACACCACTAGTCATGGCGTGTTGCTCAGATTGTGGACGAAAAGGTTAACATTTTTTTGAAGAGTGTCCAAGAAATCCAGACAATAGGGACACGTCAACTACCAACCAGCAAGACACAGAGCAAATTAGAAATGCAAATCACGATGTAAGTGCATCTAACTCGTCACTTTTAATGCAATCATATGATTTTGCATTACTGTTAGAAGCACCGGTAAAAGCACTGCAATTTCAAAATAAGCATAAAGATGCACAAAAACTTAAAAAGCTTAAAATTGATTCTTTGAACAACAAATTCTTGCATGAATTTGGTCAAGGTGTCCAGATATCACGGAATGTTGAAAAGAATTCTAGGTTTGTAAATGATTTTGCATCCACTACCACAAGTGTGCAATCATTCATGAGTCTAAGGGACACATCAAAGCAAATGATGTTAGTGTGTGGCACACATAATTTATATGCACACTATGTAGACAAAAAAGGGCAACTATACAAAAAGGAGAAACCAGTGTTTGAATGGACCAAATACTAGCTCATAGAAGTGCGTCCAATGATAGATGAAAAAGGATGGTTCATTTCAGAGGAAATAATTTATTATAGCCTATCCTCTCTAGAGCTAAAGGATATTACCCGAGTAGTGAACCCATAAATATGCTCAGAGCCAAACTCTCCTCCATAAAAAAGCAATCTTCAACATTGTGACCAAACGAGCATATACTTTGACCAAAACAGTCGTAGATATAGACAAGAGTCTAAGATCAATGATGACTTGGGTCCTGAAACCACATAAGCTCATATCATAGGAGACCCATGGGATAGACAATATCAGGGCAAAGATAATGCTATCTAAAGCTTGACTTGGGGAATAATTTGTCATGTTTCATGAAGATACATAGGAAACTATGCAGAAGGTCTATAGATCTCAAATATCAACAATGCTACCCAAAGTGTGTCTTCACAATCCCAAAAGGTGAGATTAAACCAGAGCCAAATAGTTTTGAACTGTCACAATCAAGCAGGCTATAGTGATCACCCTAGGAAGGGGGGAGCTGCAAATCCATCAAGCTCTGCTCTAGTACTAGAAAATGCTACACCAGTTAGAAGCCCAAGAACTTCTAGCCAACATACCGCTTCAAAGCAAAAAACCATTTAAAGATCACATGGTTGATGGAAATTTTCCACTCACCAAGATCCCATCAAAATTTGTAAAAAAATGCTTCTATGAAGATCATCAAGGACAAAAGTTTCAGTTGATCTCTATGAGTCAAAGCCAAAAGCCGACAAATCCAATAGTATTCAAACAATTCCATGTGATCAAGCTCACAAATTCATATCAAGATACAAACGGCAATGATTATTAGCAGGTGCATGACCTTGTACAAGCCCCTATGGATGCTAAATCTGAAGTCAGAGACTATCTGAAGATGATGCAAAGCCTCAAGTTACCAAAACAGGTGATAGAAAAGTCAAATTCAATGAAAGCTAAAGTCCATAAGGATACACAAAGGTCACCACCAAAATCTCCTCCAAAGAGACAAATTTTGCCAGAAAGTATAGGATCTTCTAAGATCAAAAGTTACTCAAATGCAGGTAGACAATGCTCAACAGTTACAAGAAAAAGGTGCAGTATCACAGTCATATGAGTCAACATCAACGGAAGTAGGTGATCAAGGCAAAGCCAATGTAGAAAAATCTCAACCCAAGGACACTACCACAACAAAATCAATCAATACAGAAAGAAATCCCGAGAAGATCAAGTGCAACATCACCAGTGAAAACGAAGAAAAGATGTCCTATGAAGTAGAACTGGATTTTCAGCTAGACAAGAGACTCATGTCTTTTTGCACTTGGAAAAAATGTGGCCAACCACAACTGGAAGATGCTCTTGAATATCTAGAAACAAACGAGCAGAATGCTGGGAAATCATCTCCACCGCCATTCAAGTACATCCACAGAACATTATAGCCCAATTCCATGTGATCACAGTAAAAGATGTACCTAATGGCCTCATATTGGGAGATCCACTATCTCAGAAGGATTTAGAGATACAAAATGTAAACAAGATGCAATCTCTAGAGACAACCAAGAATAAAGACCAACTATGGTCACACGTGAACAACAACACAAAGTCCTCAAACATAGTTAAAATGGAGACTAATATCAAAGCAGATCTTATTGAAGACGATTCATCTCCATCAAATAGAACTGCAGAAGAAATTAAATCAAATCATGCAATAGCAAGTGCACATCAAACAGTGAAAAGAGAAACCACGAAAGCTATCAAACAGAGAATGCCACCAAGAAAAGAAGTAAAGAAGATCAAAATTGCAAACACCTAGGAAACAATAGGAAGTCCAAAGATCCAGACATTTCTAGTCGAATCAATTGATGTAAGTCAGAGTGGAACACAAAGTCTCAAACCACCATCCATAGAGACACATTTAGATCATGATGAGACCTTGACAAAAGCAGGACAAAAATCTTCAATAGAACCTCCAATGAGAGTAGATGTGGTTCTCAACAATACAAAAGGAGCAAGTTTTAGATGCAATGCTCTAGTGGATAAAGAAAAAAAGTACAATATGGTTGTAGATAGCATCCAAATAATACTCAAAGTCACTCTAGGAAAACAAAACAATAAGGCAATGGTAGGTAAGGCTACGAGCGAAGAAGAAATGGTTGCTACACTTAGCATCCAAAAGCATGAAGACCAGGTAAAGTTTCAAGTAAAGTCTTCAAAACACATGCATGCAGATGTCATCCTTGGACATTAGTGGTTAGACCAACACAAGTCCTACAAAGAAGATACAATACTACTACTCTACTTTCCGAGAGATAGCAATCAGTAGATACATGTACCGTTAATGGTAGATTCAAAGTTGTAAAAGTCACAGCAGTTAAAGAAAAATCTTGCATACAAAGGTAAAGCTAAAGTGGACCTTCCACCTATCAGCATGAAAGGTGTGACAACATATACCTCTACATCAAATAACCCTCGTGGATCAGCTTCTTCAAGCAAGTCAGGCTTTCAAAACTTCATATCAATTGCTGACCCAACTAAAACCTCTAAGGAGACACCCTCTAAAGCAAAGATATATATGACCAAGTACTCAAGAAATCAAAAGAAAGTAAAGCAAGTGTTTGTTCCGAGTAGTTTAGTCAAAGTCAATGATCCGGTTTGGATTAAAGCCAGGGAATCAACACAAAAAAACAAACACATAGGATGGATAGCATCACAATGGAGCTTAAAGGAGCAGGAGTACTATAGAGGTAATAGACAGATATGGATACCAAAACCTTTGTGTAAGGGCATATGACGTATCTTCAAGTCCCTCCCAAGAAAGAAGGCCCACAAGGTATCAATCTCGACAATATCCTAGGATACCTAAGAAGCAGGTATACCAAAACTCTCAAGAGGATACAAAACAAAGATGGATCTCAAAGAATCTTCCTCTTGGACAAGGATTCTACACAAGTTATACAAAGATTTGGCTACCAATCAATCACAATCCAACTACAACTACACCAAACCTGCACGAAGATTCCAAGAGATTAACAAGAACTAGAGCTAAGCAAAGTCAACAAAGGAGTTACAAATGTCCTCAAGAGATTTGGATTCCTAAGTCTTCCAATGAACTGTTTCAAATGCTAGATGTCGATAGCCAACGAAGGCCTACAACAACCTCAAAGACTCCTTATAATAGGCATACTTGGAGAATCAAACAGATAGTGGAGTCTTCACAATCAAAGAAGGACAACCTGTTAGGATATGGCGGCTATGGTGGGTGCCATCATGGAGAAGCTTCCATGGCTTGAGGAGTGTGCAAAGGATATTGAATAAAAGGAAGAGAGAGACTCAACACAGCAAGCGAAAAAGATGCTATGCTTTTCTTATTGATGTATAGCCTTTTACATATATAGGTAAAAAAGGCTACCATGCAAACTACAAGTGTCTTTGCATACCTTTAAGAGACGTTTCCCATGGGTGGTATACTGACAAGGGTTTGACCCCAACACCCCCCCTCAAGCCCAAACTAGACAGACCACTCTCATGATACCTCAAGTTTTTGGTATACTCGTCAACCATGAGTTCTAGGTTCTGTCACAACCAAGGATTTTGGTGTATCCATAACCTGGTGCTATGATAGTGAACCCCCCCTTGAACAAATAGGGTGTAGGTTGAAAAGTTAGCTACCAACAAATGGAGTTGTTGGTTCATTGCCAAACCTTGGGTTTAAGGTGTACCCAATAACCTCATGATAAGAAGCGGGACAAAAATGGGCTGAGAACAAATGTTTTTTTGGGATGTCTTACCACTTATGTATGTGTGGCAGTGTCTAGCCCGTACAAATTAATGACTCACAGAGCAGATAAAGTAAAAGAGTCTTTGACTGCAAAAGATAATGTTATTGAGAAAAGACAAACCATAAGTCTATGACACTTAACAAGGAAAACAATTTTGGACGTTGCATATGTTGTTGTAGTGAGTGCTGTGAGAGAATCATTGAATGAGCTTTCCTTTCCTTCTGCATGAGCTTTGAATTCGAAGTTGTATACCACGTTCTTGAAGTAAAACTGTCAAAAAAGTCACCATGTGATTTCTTACCAGATCCTTGCTACTTGTTTCCCCTTTAATATAAGTGATTATTACAGTTCTAGCACTAGTATGACCAAGATCAATGTCAAAATACATCTCATTATAAGAAATAGTTTCACATAAGTGAACCTGATTCACAAACTTTCCATATGCCCATCCACTTTGCTTTGTCACAAGAATTTGTTGAAGCATCCTCGGCGAACCACTGATTTGCAATTGCATTTTGAGATGATCGTCAAAGTGGAACAACCCTATGGAGTATTGATTTAATACGCTATTTTTTGTTGATGTCTACCTTTGCACAAAAGCTTTTTGATATGATTTAAAATTTCCACGCTCTGTTTGCACCTTGCTGCGTTTTGCTCTCGTTTGCTAAACTCCAACCCCTTTGAAAACCTTTTAGAGTGCAAAGTGTGACAATGCCTTTTTGGTAGCATTTTGAGATGTTATATCCTTCACTACTAATGCCTTCTTCAATTGCCAAGGAATGCATACGTTTCGAGAAGCAATGAGATAAGACAACAAAACTGCTATAACCGTCGGCAACGCTATGTAGGAAATGACGAGTTTTGAGCTTTGCACCGTCCTAAGCGGCGTTTTGAGATGCCCTCTTTCTCCACAGCATTTTAAAACGCTTCTCTTCTCTGCTAGCGCTTGGAGTTTCCTTCAATTGAAACTGCGCCTAGGTCCAGTGATGACGGCGTTTCAAAATGCATGCGACAGTGCTTGGGCTAGGCACGCTTGTCTACCTACGCATGTCTACCTTTTGATATGCACGTAGAAGTGTCTGCCTTTTGATATGCACGCAGAAGTTCCTGCCTAGAGCACCTGCACTCTGATACCAGTGTTAGGAGATGGCGGCTATGGTGGGTGCCATCATGGAGAAGCTGCCATGGCTTGGAGAAGTGTGTAAAGGAGATTGAATGATAGAAAGAGAGAGACTTGACACAGCAAGGGAAAAACACGCTATGCTTTTTTATGTATAGACTTTTACATATATAGGAAAAAAATGCTACCATGAGAACTACAAGTGTATTTGCATGGCTTTAAGAGGCGTTTCCCATGGGTGGTATACTGACAAGGGATTGAACCCAACACAACCCAACCAACGCAAATGCAGATTCGAAGAAGATCAAACAGGTATGGCAAAAGAAACCCTCAATGCCAACTTGGTCCTTCACTTATCCTCTTTTTGAGGATTCAAGCTTACTTTCACCCTAAGAAATGTTTGTAGTAAGCACAAGAACATAAAAATGGTGCAAAAAGCACTCTTTGGCATAGTCAGAGTCGCGGGCTGCTGAGCCATAAAATGAGCAAAGCATTAGTCCCAAAGCTTCAAGTTGTAATAAACTCTGTGCTAAGAGTCATAGTTATTAGGCTTACAATCAAGCTGGAAGATTTGAGCATATTATGTCGCTCATGCTGGATGAGATGATCATAAGAGTCAAAGTCTATTAACTTACAATTGGTGGAGTTCATAGAGCCCAACACTCACGCACAATGCACAGTAAGATGAGATGAAATATTCTCGACAACAAAAACCATTCTTAAAGGGGTGCCAACTTGCAAATCCATGTCATATGATTTTATAGCTACACCATCTTTCTGAAGAACCCCTCAATATCTTTCTTGCACAGCATATTGTTTCTCATACATTTCTATGTATGCATATAGAATGTCCCATCATTGGACATATGCATTAGACAGACTTTTTTGCTTCCACCTATGCACCTTGAGTGGGCTACAACAGGCAAACTAATTTTCCATCATGCTACTTTCATATATTTGTTGCGCTCTTATTTTAATATCTATCAACAAATAGTCCCATGAGTACTTTAGTAATATGTCCCATGATAATAAGTACTCCAATAATGCGCGTATCCCAAAGGCACTTTTTTTCCACTGGGTTTTTTCCCTTTGGTCATCGGGGTATTAGACCCTAATTTAGAACCTCATGATTCTACTTCCCTTGTACATACTTTTCATAAATAAATAGCAACCTCATCATTAGGCTATTACAACAGACAAGTGCAACATCATCTCTCACATCAAACACCTTCGGACCAATGAAGATGTTGCAGCAAATTAAAACTCTTCAACAAATTCAATGACAAATGAAGACAATCAGCCCATCAACAACCAATCAAAACCTTCCGTTGCCTCCACAGACACCTTTCAACAGTGCCCAAGGATGGGCACTAAAATCAGAAGGGGGGAATGTTAACTGAGCCGACGTAAGTTAATAAGAGCTCCTAAAGATTGCTAAACAATGAAAAGAAGATAGGGGGAGAGATAGAGAGATTAGAGAAATTGATTTTCAGCAATTCCTCATGTCAAAGTATCGTCACTTTTTGGTAAAATATGATAAACATGGTTTTCCTTGCAATGAAAAAGTGGATTGATTACATGCACATGTAGATAGATAGACAAAGGGATACAGAGAGAAGAAGAAGATAAGTTCTACCTCCAATTCATCTTGAACTTTGAAATTTTTCCTTAGAAGAGAATTTCAATCACAATTCTTCTTTAATAAAAGGAATTTATCTCTCTCTCTCTCTCTCTCTCTCTCTCTCTCTCTCTCTCTCTCTCTCTCTCTCTCTCTCTCTCTCTCTCTCTCTCTCTCTCTCTCTCTCTCTGTGAAAAGCGATTGATTTGTATTACTTGTAAACACATTGAAGAAACAAACTAGAACTGTGAAAGCTGAATACAACTAGCCACAAGGAAAAATTCTAAGAACCAAATGAGAAACCTCTCTTAAAGAGATTAAAATTTGCCCATGGTAAGCTAAATGGAGAGAGGATGGCATCATCCTCAAAAATATAGGCATTCCATCCAAAAAACACTTTTCAATCTCTCTCTCTCTCTCTCTCTCTCTCTCTCTCTCTCTCTCACACACACACACACACACACACACACACACACACAAACACACACACACACACACACACAGTCACATTTAATGGCCTAGTAACTTGTGTGTAGTGGAAAATAACATGAATATAGTGATCATTTCATTATAATAGGTTCCTAATGAGCATAACAAGAGTGCTTGGGTGGAGAGAGAAACAAAAAGCATAACATCTAGTTTGATAGGCATGAATAATACTTCAAAAGAGAGAGAAATTAAGCTATTGACAACAGTTGAGGACCGGATCTACATGGAGACAATCCCCCCTCCAAAAGGCTTTGTATTATGGTTTCCCCCATCAAGAGAGACATTTTACAATACAATTCTTTGTGTTCCTTCAATAATTAGCTAGTGCAATGAAGATTGAAGCTTCAAGCACTAAGCAAAACACTTCCCCGTATTAAATGATCCGTTTAACATGAGAAAATCATTTAGGAGAATTAGATATTAGCTATTATACCTGTCTCTTGAAATCATAGTCGTCCTCGACTATGGGGTAGAGAAGATAAAGCCTACTCATTAGCCCTTTTTCTAGCGGGTAGAGGATCCCTATCTTATCCTATGACGTCATTCCAAAATGGATGACTAGTCCATTTGGTGCTTCAGAGCCTAAGTTGCCGCAAGCATGTTTGTACATTAGTCGTATCAATCTTCCATAGTAGAGTGACAAACTCTACTTGGTGTTTGGGAGATATCGTCTCCACAAACTTGATTCTAAGCGTGCATACTACTTCAAATTTGTGCACAATAAAGAAAAAGAGAGTCTTATAAGACAAAAAATTTGTTCATTTTAAACATTTGTACATTTTCTTACTCTAGGGAAGCATTGTAAGCATTGACAAGGTTTAGGTTATCCTTTAATTGTATTCCTTGCATCCATCTAGCATCTTCAAAAGGATAACTCTTAAACTTAATAAGATATCATCCGATATTCTTACCGCCTCTTAATACCTTGTCTTCATGTTCAAGAATGGACTCGGGCTGCAACACTTCTTCTCGGTCCTCGATCACAGTGGATCTTCAATAGTTGGTTCTTGAGGTGGCTCTCCTTTGTAAGGCTTTAGGAGGCTCACATGAAAAGGATTGTGTATGAGCCAATGGCTGGGAAACATGAATTGGTAGACCATCTCATTGATTGGTCTACGAATCTCGAAGGGACCATAGTACCTTTTTGCTAACTTAGCATAGGACTTTTGGTGTCCTGTAGGATTCTTGTATGTCGTGTGCCTTAATCAAGCCTTGGGAGAGTTAAGTAAGACCCAATCATTTTCTTTAAAGGCTTGGGCTCTTTTGTGCTCATCAATAGAAGCCATTTGCCTTTGTTGTGAGATATAGATAGCATCCTTATCTTTTTGAAATATTCTTGTAGGTCTCGGCTATACTCATCTGCAGCGAAGAAGGCTTCCTGTGTACTTTGAGTAGCAGGGGACTTTTTTATCTTCCCTCAATCACCTCAAAAGATGCTTTTCTTATGGAATTATGTACAATGTTATTGTAGGAATACTCCACTAAGGTTAAGTACTTCTCCCATTGGGACCTTTGATCTACTTCCGTTACATAGGCTTTTAGTAGATCAAGAATTGTTAGGTTAACTATTTCACTTTGGCCATCCGTTTGCGGGTGATAGGCCGAAGAGAAATTTAGCCTTGTCCCTAAATTCTCAAAGAGACCCTTCCAAAAATTACTGGTCATTCTAGGATCTCTATCCAACATTATGGGCATTGGCAAGTCATGGTACTTGAAGATTTGTGAAATAAAGAGGGTTTCCATTTGATGGGCTTTGATAGTCTTTTTGACAGGTCTAAAATGACCTTGTTTACTAAACCTCTCTACTACCGTCCATATTCCCATATTCCCATGGATAGACTTGGGCAATCCAAAGATAAAATCCATGGATATGCTCTCCCATGGTGAATTAGGGATTGGCAAAGGTTGAAGCAATCCAGGTTGCTTCCCTCTATCAAACTTCGTCTTTTGGCATACCACACATTTAGAAACATACTCTTGTATGTTTGCTTTCATGGTAGGCCAATAGAAATATGTTTCAATCTCTTTTACGGTAGATTGAATCCCTCTATGCCCCGCATAAGGAGGAACATGAGATTCATACATTACTTTCTCACGTAGTGAGTTAGTAATGCATAGTCTATTGCCATAGATAAGATAACCATCTTGTAAAGTGATTGGTTTCTTTTTCTTCCCTAGTGCAAGGGCTGAAATCACATCTCTAAAATTGCAATCAATAGCATACTCATGTATCATAGAAGATAGATCATTGCCTGGAAATTGCATTCACTCTCGGCCGTCTTGAGAGTGCATCGACTACTTGATTTGCCAGCAATGTGAGCATTATGAAAATGAAATTGCGAAAGAAAATTTTCCCACCTCATTTGTTTGTCAAAGATCTTGGTCTGCGTCATGAAGTACTTAAGGATTTGGTGATCCGTTTGTACAATGAAAAGAGTCCCCAATAAATAGTGCTTCCATGAGTCTAAAGCATGTAGAACTGTGAGGAGTTCCTTTTCATATATGCCTATATATTTCTCAAGAGGGTCAAGCCTTCGACTTTCATAGGCTATGGCGTGCCCTTCTTAGAGCAAAACAGCTCCAAGGCAATCATCACAAGCGTCACAATGGATCTACTGGATTTGAGAGATCCGGAAGTGTAAGCACAGGTTGAGAGATAAGCTTTTCTTTAAGCTTTTTGAAAGCATTGTTCTCCTTGGAAGACCAGTATACCTAATGTTTTTCTTTATTAGGTCATGTAATGGTCCCGCGATTTGTGAGAACTTTTCTATGAAGCTTCTATAGTACGCACATATACCTATAAATCTTCTTAGTTCATGAAGATTCCTCGGTTAGGCCATCCTTTTATTACCTCTAACTTTGATGGATCCATTTGGATGCCATCTTGAAAGATAATGTGACCTAAATACTGAATCTCTTGCAAGAAAAATTCAGTTTTCTTTCGATTAACATAAAGTTTATTCTCTCTTAAGACTTGAAATATTACTTGGAGGTGTTTCTTGTGTTCATCTAGTGAATTAGAGTAGATGAAAATATCATCACACAACACTCTAGTAAAGGTTCAGTGAGGCCTGAATAGCTTCTCCATCAAGCGGTTGAATTGGTTGGTGCATTGGTCAAGCCAAAAGGCACGACAATCTATTTGTAAAGACCAAATGTAGTGCAAAATGCGGTCTTTATAATATCTTGATCAAGTATCCTTATTTGATGGTAGCCACTTTTTAGGTCAATCCTACTGAAGTAGGTGGACCCTTGTAGCTTATCAAATAGGTCTTCTACTTGTGGAACGGGAAACCTAGTTTTGATAGTGATCCTATTTAGTGTTCTATAGTCGACACACATACGATATGTGCCGTATTTCTTTTGCACTAGTAACGCGGGTGAGCAAAATGGAGATGAGCTAGGCCTAACCATGCCCTTCTCAACTAACTCATGCACTTGTCGCATAATCTCCTCTTGTTGAGCTTGAGAAACTCTATAAGGAGGTTTATTAGGCAGTGAACTTCCTGGAAGGGTTCAATTGCATGGTCATCATTGCCTCGTTTAGGAGGTAGTTCACAAGGGATGTCGTCAATAAAGACATCTTGAAACCCCTTGAGAAAATTGGTAACTCTAATGCCTGGTGGCTATTTATATTTTCTTTTGCTAAAGCATTAGGTTCATTTTGAGAATCTTTAATAAAAATCATGTACACAGAAATAGAGCTCTTTATTGACTTATTGAAAGCTTGCGTATGTACAATGGGTATGGTGTTACCCATTTCCTTACATATCTTTTTTCCTGTACTTAAAGTAAAATTTTCCTCTCGGGGAATTTAACATTAGTAGCCATGCGATCAAACCATGGTGCCCCTAGGATTACATCCTTGTGCTTGAGCGGAGAGATAAAGAAGTCCTCTTTTTCCACATAGCTTTGGACATCAAGCCTCAATTTCTCGATTAAAGGAGTGACTGAAGCTTCTTGCCCCTTGAAAGCACCGTCTACGGGTAGGACATCTCCCATCTCATAGGCTTGGATGCCTAGCTTGGTGGCCAACTCTGTGGATATGAAATTGTGAGTAGAACTAGGGTCAAAGAGAATAAAAGCATCATGTTCTCTTACCTTTTTCCAAGCATGGCATAGAGAAGATCCTTTGTGGTGAGCTTCCTATTCTTGGATTTCAACCAAGGTAGCTCTAGGAGGCTCATGGAGGGTGTTGTTTTGGGGACAGGCACGGTACGCATGCCCTTGCTCATTGCACTTGAAACAACGGTTATCCTTGCGATAATTATCAAGCTCTTCAGGAGACAGTTTATTTTTGCCTTTGTAAACTCCCTTCTCCTTAGCTTTTTTGTTATTGGAATTTCCCTTAGGAAACTTTTGACATTTTTCTTCTCCTTAGGCTCATTGGAACCCTTGTTTTTCGTGGCCTTAGAATTTCTCTTAGCCCCCGTTTGCAAATTGATTCGAGAAGCCACCATAGTATGGTGTATAACCGCAGATATGGTGCGTGGCCTTTGGGAGTTGACATACTTTTCCATTTCTTCAGTTAAGCCTGCACAAAATTGTTGTTTTTTCTCTCCAAAATCCATCTTTTTGAAGACAGTGGCTTTGAGATGTAAATCCCAAAACTTGTCTACATATTTGTGAATAGATTCGTAGGTAGAGAGCTGCAAGCTTTGCCACTCGGTGAGTACTTTGTCTTTCACATCGGTGGCCAAAAACTACTTCATAATGGAAGCTCTTAAAGCTTTCCATGTTCGTGGAGCTTCACCGTTTGCCCATAGGCTAGACCACCATTGCTTGGCGGACTTTTGAAAGTGCATGGCTACATGGCATAGCTTAGAGGACTCCGTGAAGTCCTCGTCTCCAAACGCCACATCGAATTGCTGGGTAAAGGCCAAGACTTTGTCTGTAGCACCAAAGGTGACATCGTAGGTAAGGAAAGAGATGCTATTTCCTCCCTCTTTAAATTTCTTGAGCTTGGAGGACCTCTTCCATGTGGCATAGGATTTCCTATGGCCTCTTCTTTTTGATGGTTCAAAAGTTGCACCATCACTTTCTTCAAAAGATGAAGAATATGCGGAAGATGGAGAAGAGGGTGACCTCTTTCTCACCTTTTTCTTGCCTTGGTCCTCTTTATCCGCACCATCACTTTCTTCATAAGAGGAAGAGGATAAAGAAGATGGAGAAGAGGGTGACCTCTTTCCCGCCTTTTTCTTCTCTTGCTTTTTGTCATCCCTCTTTGAATTATAGTGTGGAGAAGTGTGCGATGGTCTTCTTCCTTTAGGAGGTGATGGCGTGCATTTTTCCTGCCGTCTTCGTGGAGCTATCTTTGCCGAGGTGGCAAGAGACTCACTTCTTTCTCGTTCCTTTGGTGGGGGCTCTTGAGTTCTCCTTTGGGAAGGAGATGCGTCAATAAGAAGCAAATTTTTGAGCCCTTCGTATGGATCCTATTCTTCTTCCGGAATCGGAGAGAGGCCTCTTTTGGAAGTCTCGCAAGGAGGATTCCTAGGTACTCTCTCGTCATGGTGGTGAGCTTGGAGAATCCCATGAGCACAAAGCTGCCGTTGCACTTCACTTTGGAGGGATGGATTTCCCATGGCTTGTTGAAGCCTAGAAACAAGGTAGTTAACAAGCATAGGGGCATCATTAGTAGCCTGCTCATTAGCAAAATCAAAGCTATCAACATTAAATTCACTCTCTTTGCTATTGTCAGCCATTCTAACAGCTTTTAGGTGTAAACGTTTTTAGATGTACTTTCGCACTTCAAGCCCTAGTTGCTACTCCTCTTTACCCCTTTAGAAAAGCACTCAAGCTAGTGTACCCATGGCTCAAATACCATTAACTGCAAGGAATAGAAGAGAAGTTCTCTCCACACCAAAACAACACTGGCTCTTGTCAAGCTTCTAATAGCTCAATAGTGGTTAAGCCGTAGGCAAGCCCCGTAGGACTCCACTATTAAGACCAGAGCTCTTGATGGTGATCCCCATTATCTGCACGAAGGCAGGCGCATTGCAAGGCTGAAAATTCTCTATTCTCTAACTCAGTTGCAATTAATAATACCAACCATTTATAGCTAGCTTGAGGACCTCCCTTGTTGAGCAAGAAATATAAACCTTGTGCTTTGTTACCAATGTAACATTTAACGGTCTAGTAACTTGTGTGTAGCGGAAAGTAACATGAACATAATGAGCATTTCATTAGAATAGGTTACTAATAAGCATAACAAGAGTGCTTGGGTGGAGAGAGCAAAAAAAAGCATAACATCTAGCTGGATAGGCATGAATGATACTTCAAAAGAAAGAGAAATTAAGCTATTGACAATAGTTGAGGACCGGATTTGGCCGATCCCCCCTCCAAAAAGGCTTTGTACTATAGGTTTCCCCCCATCAAGAGAGACATTTTACAATACAATTCTTTGTGTTCCTTCAATAACTAGCTAGTGCAATGAAGATGGAAGCTTCAAGCACTAAGCAAAACACTTTTAAAACACAAAATCAATTCCCTCACGGTCTCAGACCCATGAGCTCACACACCTTCAAAGATGGTGAGAGCTAACGGGGTATGAGAGTAGATTGAGAGGAAGAAGGAGTAGTCTTACGAGAAATATGTACATCTTCTCAGATAATCACTTATATTATCATAGCATAGATTAGTAATTAGCATGGTCGAGGAGATGAGCATGCATTGAAGCTTGGCTCCTTGTTGAATTTGCATCACAAAGCCAAGAGTTTTTGGTTTAGGCCTAACAAGTTTGGAGTAGGTGATAAGATTTCTATTAAAGCTTGAGAAAGAGAGAGAGAGAGTCTCATTGCTTCACACATGAGCTAGTGTGAGTGTGTGTGGAATAATACCTTGAGAAATTCAGCGCCCTCTCTGTCTTGGTTGACCCCTCATGCAAATTACTCATATTGACACCCCATTGGACCTCTCCAAGCTTAGCCAATGAGAATTAAGTAGCATAAGTGATAGCCTTCTGACATGTGTCCCCCTTTCCCCTTTTGTGAGAGATTTAGGTAATTAATTAATGCAACTAAACTCTCATTGGACCCCTTTGTCTCTTGGCCAATAGGAATCAAGGAAGCCATTGGGCTGTTGAATGCTCATTGGACCCCTTAGAGAGCTTAATACTTATTGGTTCTTATATTAAGTGTTTTTAAATGAACTAAACTAGATTTACTCTAGCCTAATTCTCATTGGTCCACCTTCATGGCCATCCAATAGGATTTGAGTGCACCTTGTGGGTCTCTGGGCTAGGGAGCTGACATGTGTCCCTTATTCCCTTTGTGTAAAGGAAGCTTGTGTGTGTGTTTGTGTGTGTGTGTGTGTGTGTGTGTGTGTGTGTGTGTGTGTGTGTGTGTGTGTGTGTGTGTGTGTGTGTGTGTGTTTGTCTCTCATCCCCTACTTAGAGGGCTCGCCCCCTCCTATGTAGGACTCGTGAAGACTTTTTTGTACACACACAAAGCATCCAATTTTCCTAAAATTGACCATTGGACACAACCTTTGATTTTTGGAACCTCAGCATTTTGGAAGTCTTAATGGGCTGAACCTTAGGGTCTTTAAAGCCCATTGTTGCACATTGCTCTTTTGCAAATAGCCCCCCCCTTTGGATTTCATTTTACCTCCTTTGGATCCCTAATGTGGCCAGTTTGCCAGCTTAACCAATATTCTAGCTTTTTCTCTCGTGGCACTTCCCCATATTAAATTATCAGTTTAACACGAGAAAATCATTTAGGAGAATTAGATATTAGTTATTATGACACACACACACACACACACACACACATATACTCACACATACACACACACCTACATGTATATACATATATACTCTCTCTCTCTCTTTCTCTCTCTCTCTCTCTCTCTCTCTCTCTCTCTCTCTCACACACACACACACACACACACACACACACACAGACTATATTTGCATGAGAAATATCGGTTGTTTAAGGTACAGATGGTCTTTTCCACCCAATGCTGTGAATAGTAGTGTGTTTTGGTAAATATGTCTAGCGAGTTTTCGACCATTCAAAAGATGGCAAGAATACCTGGCTATCTTCCAACTTGTTTAATAAATCATATACGACACATAATAATGGTGTGTATGCCTTTTAACTTATTTGGGTTTTTATCCTCCCTTACTTTAGGGTAAATTGTCCTTTTGATGCTTAAAACTGTGTAGCGTCTGTTAAAAAAACGTTGCAGAGCCTTCTTTGTGGGTTACTGCCGCACGGCTTCTTCTGCATAGAATGTGAGTAGTAGTGAGCGAATACTATGTGAAGTGATCCAGGCGCTGACCTCTCGCCTCCGGATCCTATGCTGTGTACGATCCCTAGATAGGACGACTGTAGTACCCGCTTAATTCGGGCCCCTACTACTATGGAGTAGCATCATCACCTATAAATACCTTGGAAGGTGAGTCTTTAATGCTCACTTGGCATTGTGTTCTGTAACCGCTGTTGTGCGTTTAATTCTGGTTTGTTGTGGTGTCCTCATCATGCCGAAAAAAAATTGAGAAAGTGGTGATGGATTCGTCGTCATCAAGTCTACAGGTTTTTTTGATGTTCTCTTGATGCTTTAAACATAGCCGTTGTCAGGATTTTTTTGGATCAAGGGATTGCGCATATATACATACACATGCATGGTGCATCGAATAAAGGATTGCCCAATTTCCATAGCCAAGTTGTTACGTGGGGCCCACATGTGTACATGTAGGACAGCATGTACATAGTGCATCGATTTTCACTATTACCAGTACCAGTATGTTTTTTCTACAATAATGAGGAGTTTATAGCGCGTAAAACTTCTCGAGGAAGCTATCCGCGGGCCGACGACACGAGGTAAGCAGGTGCGTCAGATGGCATCTAGTGGCGTCAGGAGGGCGAACGGGGTCAATATTTGCACGTGGATGAATACGGACACAAAGTGGTGTTTTCTTGTGAGAGTTATGCAGAAAGGTCATCATTAGGAACAATTTTTGGGGCCACTTCACGTGGTTGCGAGACACATTATTGAAAAGAAATGAGTGCCAGGTGTGCGTATGGATGCAACAGGGTGACAACTATGCACTGCGAGGTCAGTTTTTGGCCTGTCCGGGGTCTGTTTGAGGTCATCTAAAAGGCCAAGGGTGCCCAACTAATAAAGCTAAGTGTGGAAACTGAAAAAACTGTGAGAAGACCAGAAAAAACGTGGAGAAGAGAGGAGGAACAGCCGCAGGTGTGTTTTTGCTCATTTTGGAGCCTGTTTTGGCCGTAAACTGCTCATCCGAGGTCGGATTTGAGCACTTTGACATTGCAGACTGGGGTTTTGGGCCGTTCCGGACGTGATGGTGCTGTCCATTTTGCCAAATTCCTCACTCTTTTCCTGCTGTTTTTCTGTGTAAGTTTCTCCTATGAGCGAAGTTTCTGCTCTAGTTTGTGATTGTATCTGGCTTATTTTACCCATATTGTGTGAGCTATTTGCCCCATTGGTGTTGGCCCAAGCTCAATTGTATCTAAACATCAGAAATTCTCCTCTTTTGAGCTGAGTTTTTTGGGTGTGTGTGTGTGTGTATGTGTGTGTCTGTGTGGAGTGGGCAAGTGGATAGTCTCTCTCCTCTCAATCCAGAGGTGTGTTCCCTGTCTTGGCCAGGTGTGTTGTCTAAGACGAGTGGTGCCCCATAGTGTGTGTGTGTGTATCTTCCCAAGAGTATGTGCCGGGTCGTTATAGAGACGCTGTGTGTGTTTTCATCCCGCCCACATCATTTTGGCACCCCCACGAAGGATCTTCTTCGAGTACCTTCTGCTTCGAGCTTCGAGCTTCGAGATTAGGGATTACAGGTTTATAGGTTACAGTTTATAGGGACAGATACAGGTACATGTGATTCACACAGGTACAGGTAGCTGGAGTACAGTAATATACTAGCAGTGATGTCACTTGCAGTTGTTGTGGGTATGCATCACTTGGCGCCTATTTGAGCGCATCGTCTGCTGGATTGTACGTTACTTGTGGAAACTGCCATTGTACACATTTGTGGAGCCATACTTGGTTGTATTTGGCAGTCCCAGCCATTTCTGAGACTTGGTTTGGAAGATAGTCATTTCTGAGACTTGACTATACGCAATTTGCATTAGCCTTCGTGTGAGGGTCGATAGCGTGAGGTTTTTATTGAGCTGGGGGATTCTCAAATGTGGAGATCCTTTCAGTGATACAGGTAGCTGGAGCACTCTTTTCGTGACCTTGCCATAGGCTATGTACTAGTGAGTCCTATTTGATGCTCGGGTTCTATTGTTGACAGTTTATGCATACATATACAGTCTATATTTTGGGTTCACACTGCTCTACTTCTGGGGAAACTCTGTCAAAATTTTTCCAAGTTATGATGGCTAGTCTTTTGGTCTTTTAAGGCATTTATGCAGTTATGTTGTTGAAATTATGGCAAAATCAGAGGATAAGTCAGATGTGCTTTCTTTGGAGCTGCATGGTTGGCTTTAATGGATGATCAAAATGGACCTCAGTTCACTCCTTTTCATTTAACTCAAAGAATCCAGATAAATGTTCATGTGTCCAGGAAGATTTTTTTCCAGCAGCGCATGGTCTTTATGTTCGGGCCAAGAAGATTACGAGAGATCCTGGAATGTCCTTTGCCTGTTGTAATTCCGATGATCAACTATGAAAACTCATTTGATGTGCATGTGTTTGTCCTTATCTAAAGTTGAGCTCCATTGAAGTTTCTGGGGATTGGGTAGTCAAAAGTTTTGGGTTCTTGCATGTGTGTTCAAAGGGGTTCTCAAAGCATTGTAACTTGGGTAGCCATGGCTTTCTCTTATCCGGAGTTTCATGGAAGAAGTGATGAAGATGTGGAAGAATTTTTGGAAAAGATGGAGGTTGCCTGCATTAGCAACCAGATTCATGACCCTGCGCAGATGTTACGCCTTCTCCAAATTTGTTTGAAGAATGATGCACGAGTTTGGTCCAAAACATTTAAAGAAGAGTTGCGTGCAGCGGATCCACCTGTAAGATTGAGTTGGGACAATCTAAGGCATGGTTTTGAAGTAGAGTTTGTGAAGATAGAAGATCCTGACAAAGTGTGGCAAGAAGTACAAGGTTTGGTGCAAAAGGAAGGTGAGCCAGTAGATACATACATACGTAAGTTCTCATTGGCATGGGAGCGGATGTGCAAGGCCTTAGCACCACAGGTACCCCCGCCTGACATGATGAAGAAGGACAGGTTCTTGGCTGGTCTTTGGGAGAATATACGTTGGAGAGTGGAGCTAAAGAAGCCTAGGACATATGAAGATGCACTAGAGGTATCAAGGAACAAAGAGTGGAAGCTGAAAAAAATGAGTCAGTTAGGGGTGGAGTCTTTGCCCATGAGGTCTGAATTTCAGTCTCTAGAGTCTTTACAAGGTCGCATGTCAGGGGTTCATCATGAACCAGTGGTTCCTGTTACTACTCAGGTTATGCTAGCAGTGGTCACTACATCGGTGCAAGATGATGGGCTAAGGCAAGACATGAGGCAAGTGGTAGATTTGATGAAGAATCTTAGCCTAAAAATGCTAGGTCAAGTGGGAAATAATTGAGGTCGAGGGAGGTATGCAAATCAGCTAGGAGGTGAAGAAAGACCTAGGAATGGTGTTCGACAAAGCAATGGTAGGTACTGGAGGCAGACGCCCACATGTTATAATTGTGGAGAGTTGGGTCACATCAGCCCGCAATGTGATAAGCCACCAAGGATGGGGGGAGACATGCATCCATTTCCAAGACAGGTGCTAACTAGGTCAAATGATTATGGCATCGAAATTAAGGGAGACGAAGGAACCAGTGGACTGACCCAGGAGGAAAAGGGAAAGACAAAAGTGCTAAGTGTAGTCACCTTGGAGAAGGCATCAAAGCTAGAGGATACATTAGTGATGCCTATTGGGAAGAGGACCACAGAGGATAAGGAAGGAAGAAGTGCCTCAGGTCCTAGTAAGAAGAAAGGAAAGAGCCATGAAGGCAAGGATGTCAAGGCCAAGAGGAAAAGGAGAGCTCCTCGAAAGTTTCATGTTTCAGATTTTCTATTAGGGGATGGGCAATTAAGCTATGACTTGAAGGAGGATCTGACAAGCAGGAAGGCGATGTTACTTTTGGGCAGCTTATAGAGATGGTTCCTAAGCTAAAGCGACAGTGGAAGAGGATGGTTAACCCAATGGAGAAAGAGCCAGAGAGAGGTTCAGTAAAGGTGTTGGCAATGGATGAGCTACCAGACATTTGTCCAATAGTAGATGTGTGGCATTAAAGGAAAAATTTGGGACAAGGTTATGTGGATGGCGGAGCCCAAATATGCGTCATAACACACTCATGCGTTGAGAAGATGGGTCTCACAGTGGCTGGGGTGTCAGGGTTTCGGATCAAATTGGTAAACCATCAAAAAGTAAAATGCTTGGGTGTTGTAAAGAGCTTAGAAGTGGAGGCATATGATGCAAAGGCAGTGGTTGATTTTCATGTGATGCCAGCAGGGTTGGGAGCATATCCTATTATACTGGGCAGACCATCATTACGTGCAGTGGGAGCTGTTCAAGATTGGCGACATGGTACGATTAGCCTCTATGGAAAGACATGTACCAAGAAGCTTTATAATATGGACACAAGGAAATGATTAGAGGAGCTTTATGAAGATGAGGATGAGTCTAGTGATGAAGACTCTTCCACGGTGATAGATGAGGACAGTGATAGCACTACCAGCAGTGATGAGGATGTTGCTGTTGCATTTCTTTTGATGGACAAAGAAATCCAGGAGTTTGGTTTAGTTGCATTTGCGAATGAGGTTGAAGATGAAAGTGAAGTGCCTTATAAAGTGATTGAAGGGCTGATGCAAACCAAGGTTGAGTTGTCAAAGAAGCAGGAATTGATGACACAAATGATCAGTGGAGACCTCTCAACTATGGAGAAGGATATATATTTGCACATGCTGGCTAGTTTTCCTGATTTGTTCATTACTTCATATGAAGAGATCAGAGGGTTCAAGGGCAAAGAGATACATATAGAGCTGAAAGAAGGTGCTAAGACAGTGCGGCAAAGGCTAAGAAGGATGGGTCAAGAGCAAATGGAAGCCTTGCGAGAAGAGGTGGACAAGTTATTGAAGGCAGGGTTCATAGTCCCTGTGGAGACCACAGAATGGGTGAGTCCAGTTGTAGTCAGTCCAAAGAAGGATGGGAAGTGGAGAATTTGTGTAGATTTTAAACCCTTAAACGCAGCCACTAAGAAGAACCCATATCCTCTTCCATTCATCGATTAGATCTTGGATTCAGTGGCAGGTTATGAGAGGTACAGTGTGTGTGATGGTTTTTCAGGCTATTTTCAATTGAATATTGCTCTTAAAGACCGCACAAAGACAACTTTCATTACGCCATGGGGCTGTTATTGTTACACAGTATTGCCGTTTGGGTTGTCAAATGGACCATCCTTCTATCAAGAGAGAGAAAATTGGGTATTGGAACCATTCATTGGTAGTTGTGTTAAAGCTTTTATGGATGACTTCTGTGTTTATAGCAGTAGGGCTGAACACCATGAGAAGGTGCAGATGGTATTGGCTCGATATGATGAATGTGGAGGACAACTAAATCCAAAGAAATGTCATCTAGCACAGCCAAGGGTAAGGTTATTGGGCCATATGGTGTCAGAAAATGGCATTGAGGCTGATCCAGATAAGGTTAAGTCTATTATTCTTCTTCCATCACCTACGAGTACGAAGCAATTGGCAACCTTTATACACAAAGTGAAGTACATGGCAAGGTTTATTCCATTGTCTTCTCAGATTCTTTATCCATTACAACAAGTGGCAAAGCATGATCCATTACAATGGAATGACAAGTGTGAAGAAGTGTTTCAAGAGGTGAAAGAGGTGTTAGGGGGGTTGTCAGCCATGCAGGCTCCTCATTGGGAGAAAGTTTTTTTATGTAAATCCCTCAGTAGGGGATGATTCCATTGGAGCCATGCTATTGCAAAAGCGGAAGGGCAGCCATTA
This sequence comes from Adiantum capillus-veneris, assembly GCF_014529385.1. Taxonomy (NCBI): domain Eukaryota; kingdom Viridiplantae; phylum Streptophyta; class Polypodiopsida; order Polypodiales; family Pteridaceae; genus Adiantum; species Adiantum capillus-veneris. The sequence continues at coordinate 95,236,544 of NC_140939.1, read as the reverse complement.
TATGAGGCCAATGTATTGTGCAAGCCGAGTGAAGTTGGTAGCGGAGAGAAAGTTCTTGGAAGTAGAGCTAGTGATGGCCAGTGTAATATTTGCTTGTCGACGATTTCGTCATTACTTGCTACCATGGCCTTTTGTTTTCTTGACGAGTTATGCCTTTTTGCCACAGTTAATTAATGGTACTAACATGTCAAATGTGGTGAAGAAATGGGTAATTGAGCTGCAGGAGTTTGAGTTCTCTTTTCTAGTGGAAGATAGTACAAGGGCTACCCTAGCTGATTTGTTGACCTACAAGGAGAATCCCCTTATTGTTAAGGAAGAGGTGGTGAGAAAGGTAGTTGAAGAAGTGCCACAGATCAGCAATGCACATGTGTTGTTCTTTGATGGTTCATACAGAAAGAGCCATGATGCAGCTTCAGGGGGTATAGCACTTTATGATCCAGAGGGGAAGCTAGTATGCAAGAGAGGGTTCAAATTGGATGCTCATAGTAACAATGAGGCTGAATATGCTACTCTGGAAGCCGGATTACACATTTGTTTGAAGCATGGGGTTCGAAGGTTGAGCATAAAAGGTGATGCCTTGTTAGTGGTGAAGCAAGTGCTGGGTGTGTGGAAGAGCAAGAACACCTCATTGAAGGAAATGTGCTTCAGAATTAAAGGCCTGTTAAAAAAGTTCGAAGCATGGAGCATCAGACACATTGAACGTGCTCTAAATGGAGAGGCACATGAAGCAGCTCAAAGCTCGGATTGGGGAGCTATTTGTGTTGAGGACCACTTTACCTCTTTATCATGGCCGGGAAAGTTTGGCTCAAGAAGAGGAGTTTTTGCTAACAGGAATCATTCCAAAGGAGATTCAGAAGTCTAAGAAGTATGGCTTTGTGCGTAGAGCATACATGTACAAATTGATTGGTGATTTCTTATACATGAAAGGGGTTGATCTCGTGTTGAGACGTGTACCTTAGCGGGAGGAGCTTTACAGAGTGTTGGAAGAGAATCATGAAGGCGCATGTGGTGCCCATTTTGCTCTAAAGATCACCTTGCATAAGATTTTGTAAGAGGGGTATGTATGGCCTAGTTTGCACAAGGATGTTCACCATTGGTGTAGGTCTTGCAATAGGTGTCAAGCATTTGGGAAGAGAGTGTTGAAGCCAGAGCTACGAAAAACCATTATGGCGTTGGATGTGTTTGAAAAGTGGGGGATTGATGCAATAGGCTCGTTACCTATCACAAGCAGGGGCAAAAGCTATATCTTGATGGCAGTGGACTATCTCTCTAGATGGGCAAAGGCTATAGCAGTAAAACAGATCACTGCAAAGGATGTGGCAAAATTTTTGTATGATGAAATATGTTGCAAGTTTGGGGAGCCATTAGAGCTACTTTCAGATAAGGGGCCAGGATTTAGAGCTAAACTGCTAGACTTCTTATGCACAAAGATGAAGATTAGGCACCAGCATACCACTCCTTATTACCTGCAGTGTAATGGCTTAAATGAAAGATTCAATGGTGAGTTGGTACAAATTCTTTCTAAAGTGACAGAGCACCAAGGAAAGAATTGGGATTTGGAATTGCCTACTGCATTATGAGCTTACCGTACTTCGGTGAAGACAGGTACTGGGTTTACTCCATTTCATTTGGTGTATGGAAAGGAAGCACTATTGCCTGTGGAGGTAGAGTTGCCTGCGGTCAAGATGTTAGAGAAGTTGCTTGGGCCGCCTAGTGATGCATTCAAAGAGAGGCTCTTGCAGTTACAAGAGGTCCAGTTGGATAGGATGAGCGCATTGGAGCATTATGGGCAGATGCAGGATAAGGCTTTGGCAAAGATAAATGTAAAGGTCAAAAGTAAGGGTATCAAGAAACATGACTTGGTTTTGCGCTACAACAGTAAGTTGGATAACACCTTCCAAAAGAAGTTTCAAATTAAGTGGGAAGGCCCTTTCAAGGTAGTGCAGTGTTTCCCGAATGGTACATATCAGTTGGCTAACCTGGATGGGTTTCTACATAAGTCAAGGGTAAATGGATTGCATCTTCAATTGTATCATGCCAGGTTGATGATGGTCGAGCAGGATGAGCTGTATGTGGATCAAGGAGTGTTGGTGAGGGATGAGGAGACCTGTGATGCGGCGAGTCTCATATCTATTTTTGCTGCTGCTGATCATGAATGATCTAGCAGGCTAGGGGATGGGCAAATTATGTCAGGAGTTTTTTGGAGCAAGGGATTGCGCATATGTACATACACATGCATGGTGCATCGAATAAAGGATTGCCCAATTTCCATAGCCAGGTGGTTACGTGGGGCCCACATGTGTACATGTAGGACAGCATGTACATAGTGCATCGATTTTCACTATTACCAGTACCAGTATGTTTTTTCTACAATAATGAGGAGTTTATAGCGCGTAAAACTTCTCGAGGAAGCTATCCGTGGGCCGACAACACGAGGTAAGCAGGTGCGTCAGATGGCATCTAGTGGCGTCAGGAGGGCGAACGGGGTCAATATTTGCACGTGGATGAATATGGACACAAAGTGGTGTTTTCTTGTGAGAGTTATGCAGAAAGGTCATCATTAGGACCACTTTTTGGGGCCACTTCACGTGGTTGCGAGACGCATTATTGAAAAGCAATGAGTGCCAGGTGTGCGTATGGATGCAACAGGGTGACAACTATGCACTGCAAGGTCAGCTTTTGGCCTGTCCGGGGTCCGTTTGAGGTCATCTAAAAGGCCAAGGGTGCCCAACTAATAAAGCTAAGTGTGGGAACTGAAAAAACTGAGAGAAGACCGGAAAAAACGTGGAGAAGAGAGGAGGAACAGTCGCAGGTGTGTTTTTGCTCATTTTGGAGCCTGTTTTGGCCGTAAACTGCTCATCCGAGGTAGGATTTGAGCACTTTGACATTGTAGACTGGGGTTTTGGGCCGTTCCGGACGTGATGGTGCTGTCCATTTTGCCAAATTCCTCACTCTTTTCCTGCTGTTTTTCTGTGTAAGTTTCTCCTATGAGCGAAGTTTCTGCTCTAGTTTGTGATTGTATCTGGCTTATTTTACCCATATTGTGTGAGCTATTTGCCCCATTGCTGTTGGCCCAAGGTCAATTGTATCTAAACATCAGAAATTCTCCTCTTTTGAGCTGAGTTTTTTGGGTGTGTGCGTGTGTGTGTGTGTGGAGTGGGCAAGTGGATAGTCTCTCTCCTCTCACTCCAGAGGTGTGTTCCCTATCTCGGCCAGGTGTGTTGTCTAAGACGAGTGGTGCCCCATAGTGTGTGTGTGTGTGTGTGTGTGTGTGTGTGTGTGTGTATCTTCCCAAGAGTGTGTGTTGGGTCGTTATAGAGGCGCTGTGTGTGTTTTCATCCCGCCCACACCGTGAGCTAGATTGTTTTTTTCTATTGTGTGGATGGGGATTCTAATGGTTGAAATGCGGTAAGTAAAAAGCCGTTTAATATGACTGCTTCTTCGATTATGTCTAGAGTTATGGGAAATATACTTAAAACTGATATTCGTGAAGAAATTTGGGAACCTTGACTTGACTTTTGGCTGCCAGATCTCCAGATGGTAAATGGTTTGGCCAAGAATGGGAAAATTTTGTTGATTTTTGTTTATGCAATATACGTCCGTACATAATGGGTGGTCTATTCATAGGCTTGAAACCTGAAAACATAGATTTTTTAGGCTTATTACTTACATTGTGCTTATTGCCTATTTTGGTTTGGTCACCATATTTTGGACGTCCTAAGCTTAGCTATTTTGATTGTACCATTTACCTACTATCTTCGGACAAAATCAGAGGGGTATTATAGCTTACATGCATGTTGTTTTGTAGATTTTCTACTCACGCATTAAGATCACTTTCACTAAGTCGTGGAAGGTCTCATTGTGTGTCTTTGGCCTGGTTACTATTTCCGGGTATTAGACCTTCCTTACAGGTCTTACTGAGATTGACTCAATTCATACTTAAAGGCTTTACTCATGAAAAAGAGTCAGCATACACTACAACATAATACCCAGCTTTCGACCCACCATATTTCGACGCATCATACCTTTCCACGTGCCTTTCAACGGGCATGCTGCTCGTTGATATACACGTCGATAGCCGCGTGGAAATACGCATGGCAATGCATGTCGAAAGGTAACTGTTTCCACGTATTTCCACACGTACTTCCACGCCGATTTCGACGGCAAAATTTTGGGGGAAAAAAACCAAATCCACACACAGGCGGTCATTTTCTCCTGCGCGAGTGCGCGCACAGATCTACCCTTGGAAACCTGCAGCGCATGTATTATTGATCTCTTCCCCCCCCCCACCCCCACCCCCACCCCCTCTCTCTCTCTCTCTCTCTTACACACACACACACACACAAGCTACATCGTGTGTGTGTGTGTGTGTGTGTAGGAAAAAGAGAGAAGAGAGAGAGAGAGAGAGAGAGAGAGAGAGAGAGAGAGCGGTGTGTGTGTGTGTGTGTAGGAAAGAAATTAAGAGAGAGAGAGAGAGAGAGAGAGAGAGAGAAGTGTGTGTGTGTGTGTGTGTAGGAAAGAGAGAGAGAGAAATGTGTGTGTGTGTGTGTAGGAAATCGGAGAGAGAGAGAAAGAGAGAGAGAGAGAGAGAGAGAGAGAGAGAGAGAGAGAGAGAGAGAGAGAGAGAGAGAGAGAGATAGATAGATTTTATTATCATCCTCGGAGGTCAAATATGACCTATGGTACCAAAGTTACATGTGATGTAGTATGTGTATGGCTGATGAGTGACTCTCGATGCTCCAAAATTGTAGTGATGAGAGTCGCAATGGAGAGCCCACACTTTGGCTGGGAGAGGAAAGTGTGTAGGTCTAAGTTATGGCTGAAAATGTGAGAGAAGCAAGTTCGGATTTGATCAAAAGCTGAGCACTCTAGTAGTGTGTGGTACTCAGACTCTCGAACTTGCAGTGAGCATAATGTGCACAATCGATTTGACTCTTCTCCATTGCCCCAACGCCCTATCTCGCATCGAAGGAAATGGGAGCTAAGACGAATTGCTGCGATAGTGCGTATCGCGGACAAGGGAATAGGCTCAAGCATGTAAGTGGGAGTACGGTTTCCTCTCTCAGCGAAGAACATGGTTTTGTAGTTGGGGGCAATATAGGTGGTGTAATGTATGAAGCGTGACCCACAGGATTTCTCCCAAGCCGTAATACATTGGCGTTGTAGAAAAGCTTCATTCACTTGAGAGTCAATTGAAGCATCATGTAGCAAGTGTAATGCATCCCATTTCCCAAACCACTTCTTTATGTCTTGCATCCATCCCGTGCTCAAGATCTTGCTTTTATGCGTCTTTTGAACTTTTTTGCTTGCTTCCCATGCAATTGTAGAAAGTCGATGTGAGGGGTTTTGACGCATCTTTATCATGTACTCCACAACCCTTTCCATTCCCATAACCTCAATTGGAAGAGATCCCGACTCAAGAAGTAGGAGCATATATGGTGTTTGTGTCTTAACTTGGAGAAAGTTTGTAAGAAAACGCTTTTGGACATTCTCAAACTCTTTCCAAGTAGACTTTGAGATGCTCCCGCCCCACACTTCAACTCCATAAAGAAGAACCGGTGTCACCAATGCATCAAAAAGATACTTCTTGAGAACCCAACACTTGATGTTTCCTGCATTACACATGTTCTCAAATGCATAATATGCTCTCTTTCCCACTTCCAAACGACGCATAGCACATTCATGCCACTTGTGATTGGATGGAACCTCAAGGCCAAGGTACTTAAAGCTCTCAACAACTTCAAGTGTCTCGTTGTTGTACACAATGCATGGCTTCTCCTTATGGTTGGTTTTCACAAGCATAACTTTTGTTTTGGATTCATTTACAATCAGCCCACTATGCAAGCAAAAGTTCTCAAGGACAACCATAAGCTTTTGTGCATCTTCTAAAGTGTGTGCTAGAAGCACTACATCATCCGCATACAACAAAAGCATGATTACCGCATTGCAAATAGTGACCTCTTCAATGCCTTATTCTTGCATAAAGTCAAGTACCATTTGTTCCAATTGATCGATGCATAGACCAAAGAGAGTTGGTGACAATGGACATCCTTGTTTAACCCCAATAGTGCTTACAAAAATTTTTGAAATTTCTCTTCCCATGCGCAATTGACAAATCACCTTCTCATAGATTCGAGAAACCGCAAGCATAAACTCACTTGGAACTTGGAGTTCTTCCATCCTTCTCCACAAATTGTTACGTGGAATCATATCAAAGGCTTTCTTAAAGTCCACAAAACAACAATACAATCGCTTGCCTTTCAACCGACTTTCCTCCATGAGAACACGAAGAGTGATAAGATGATCAATGGTGCTATGGCATCGACGAAAACCCGCTTGTCCCTTTGCACGCTTGTCATTCTCTTCAGCCCAATCACTCAATTTCATCTCCATTATGCACCCAAACAACTTTTCCATAAGAGACCCAATCATTATAGTCCGGTAGTTGCTTACATTCTTTACATCCCCTCCTTTATGCAAAGGCTTAACCCAATTAGTACTCCAATCATAAGGCATACCATGTTGAAGTGCAAGGTTGAACATATCACACATCCACTCATGGGTAAAATCTCTCGTCCATTTGATCATCTCCGGCTTGATACCTTGAAGATCTCCCGCTTTGCGAGTGGCCAACTTTTCAAGCCCACCGCATACATCCTCAATAGTAAAAAAAGACGGCATGCATGGAAGTGAACCATAAAATGGCATTTTTTCAGTATTTGCTTGCTCATATAATTGCCTACAATGTGTGTACATATCCACTAGACTCAAGTTACCAAAATTCTCAACCCCCTTGCCTCTCAAGTTTCTCCAAAATCTTCCACATGCATGTGCCTTTTCTTGGACTTGAAATTCTTGTTGCTTTACTTCCCATCTTCTTCTCTTCTTTTGAATCAATGCCTTGTATGTATGCAAATGACTTTGATAGTTGTCTTTGTCCATAGTTGCATCAAGCTTTATCAAGGACTTTCCAGCATCTTGACATTCTTTATCAAACCACCTTTTGCGTGATCTATCTTTGTTGATACCATGGAGATGCTTTATGGCAAAGCATTCTTCCGCACAAGAACAAATAGCTTTCTTGAAAGCTTCCCATTTAGTTTCCAATGGTGCATCACATTGAAGCTTTGTCATCCATAATTTTTGCTCAACCATTTCAATGTACATTGGTGCCCGTTTGAAATCCATACATAGTGATAACTTCTCTTTCCTTTGGCTGAGATTATCATGCTTAGTTGCTTCTCCACATGAAAGGTCAATAGATAAGGTGCGATGGTCGGATTCCGGGGTCCATTGACCAAACATAAAACTCTTTATGCGATACATGATGGCTTCAGAGAGTACATATAGTCAATCACACTATCCCCATTATGTCTCCTACATGTAAATCCATTGGTTCCACTCCACAAAGATACACCATTGGCAATGAGCATACCCGTGCTATTACACATGTGTAAAAGTAACTTTCCATAGTGATCCGGCTCTTTCTCATCCATTGAAGTACGATCATACAAGTGAACTTCCTCCAACTCCCTTGAAATGTATGGCATATCAAATTGTTGAGTATCATGTTGCAATGTTTTTGTGCGAGCATTCATATCCCCAAATACAATAACATCACCTTCACCTTTGAAATAAGCAATGTCCTCTTCCAAATCAGAAAATGGTTGATCTCTATCTATGCAAGCATAAAAGGGAGAATCATGATGAGGAATGTAGCAACCGGCTACAAAAATGGGTGCTCTTTTTGGTGTCATAATTTTCAGCCATACATAACGTTTGTACTGTCATCTTTCACAATTGATACAAAATCTTCCAATCCTTTCTTAACCATACATGCTAACCCTCCTTGTCCTCTTCGTTGCTTGAGATTCTTTGACCACATCAATGAATGTACATTGTAATCCTCCAAGCCGTTAATCCTTTGTGTATCATGCTCCCAAGTTTCAACAAGAAGTACAACATCGGCTTTGCTTGTTAGTTCATCAATGCCAACCCCCGCATTCCATGGGTATCCATTACAATTCCAAAAGCATATTTTCAATTGTAACTCGGTCTCATAGGTCATGCATCCCTATTTGCTTGAGAGACTTGCCTCCTCCTTGGGCACATTTTCTTCATGAGAGATCTCCTTGTTTTTATTATTCTTTTCCTCATATGCCTTGCGACGTATATTTTGTTGCTTAATAGTGCGATCTTCACATACAAAACATTTTGTATCCCTCAAATAGATCCAACTATTATCAAGGATAATCTTTCGTTTGGTCTCATCCGGCATGGTGCATACAATTGGCCATTCTCCCGAGCGAGGAGCTCCTTGCTTCCCCACTCTATGTAGGAATTTGTGTGTGTGTAGGAAATTAAAGAGAGAAAGAGAGAGAGAAATGTGTCTATGTGTGTGTAATAAATTAAAAAGAGAGAGAGAGAGAGAGAGAGAGAGATCGAGGGAAATAGAGAGAGAGAGAGAGAGAGATAGGAAAATAGAGAGAGAGAGAGAGAGAGAGAGATAGGAAAATAGAGAGAGAGAGAGAGAGAGGGAAATAGAGAGAGAGAGAGACAGAAAGAGATAGGGAAATAGAGAGAGAGAGATAGGAAAAAATATATATATATATATATATATATATATATATATATATATATATATATATATATATATATATATATATATATATATATATATATATATATATATATATATAGAGAGAGAGAGAGAGAGAGAGAGAGAGAAAGAGAAATAGAGTGAGGGAAATAGAGAGAGATAGGAAAATAGAGAGAGAGTGAAAGAGTGAGGGAAATAGAGAGAGATAGGAAAATAGAGAGAGAGAGAGAGAGAGAGAGAGAGAGAGAAAGAGAAAGAGAGATAGCAAGAGAGAGATCGAGAGAAAGAGAGATAGCGAGAGCGAGATCGAGAGAAAGAGAAAGAGAAAGAGAGATAGCGAGAGCGAGATTGAGAGAAAGAGAGATAGGGTACGTAGAGAGAGAGAGATAAATAGAGAGATAGAGAGTGCTATATATATATATATATATATATATATATATATATATATATATATATATATATATATATATATAGAGAGAGAGAGAGAGAGAGAGAGAGAGAGAGAGAGAGAGAGAGAGAGAGAGAGAGATAGTAGTAGATAGAGAAAGTCGGCGTGAAAGAGTTAGCTTGGTTGACCAATTGTGTGAAAAGGACAAAAACTTTTCGAATCTCTCTCTCTCCCTCTAGAAGAAACTATGGAACTAAAACAGGCAAAGGGGTTTTGCCCGCTACATGCATTGTCATGTACACCTGGGAGAGCACGTATGTGTCTATCCATATAGGATTTGACCAATAAAGACGAGATTTTGACCTGGTGGTCATCTCCGTACACCTCTAGACCGAGGTGTGCGAAGATCGGGCAAGGCTAGAGAATGCGAGGTAGTTTACATTGTGAGGAGTATATATATTAAAACAACATTCATAATCATTGTAGATGGCAACGTCATCAACGAACATGGAGGAAAAGATTGCATACTCATGCACGCTCTGCAAGTATCAAATCCTGCGCAAGCATAGGATAGGTGATGAGCATGTGCACAAGTACGGAGAGTTTGCTTGAGAAATCGTACAGAATCTACGATACGACTCCTACGGAACGGGCATTGATTTTCACGACATAACACCTACATCTAAGAGAGAGAGAGAGAGAGAGAGAGAGAGAGAGAGAGAGAGAGAGAGAGAGAGAGAGAGAGAGAGAGAGAGAGAGAGAGAGAGAGAGAGAGAGAGAGAGATAAAGGATTATGCGTGAAGGTCCGACCAATCTAGAGCCAAGGATAGAAGCAAAAAAGGGCTTACAGACAGAAGACAACGGCATGGAGGAGATGGTAGATGCCTTGTTCCAGACAAGCGAGGAGAACGCTAACGAAGCAGCACCAGAAGCCATGCGCCTATCTCCTGAAGACATGTTGAGAAAGTTGGCACGTCAACCAATCTATGAAGGCGTCAAAATATCAGTGCTTCGTACTTGTCTGATGTTTTTGAATCTGCAGTCAGTGTACGGGTGGTCAGATGCAAGCGTCACTGCTTTGTTTAGGTGCGTAACTTACAAAAGAGATTTTTCGATTGCAACGGTGACGTGCTTGGGGAGCTTTTAATTTAATGTGGTTTAAACAGGTTGTTGCGGGAGCAACTTCTCTCGGATGGCAATGAAATTCCCCCGTCCAGGCCAGACGCAAAGCGACTATTGACCTCAGTTGGCTTGGACTACAACAAGATTCATGCATGTCCAAATGATTGCATTCTTTTTCGCAATGAATACGCAGATTTTCTGTCGTGTCCTAAGTGCGGAGCAATGCGCTACAAACAAGATACGGTTGGCGAGTCAGTGCCAGCTAAAGTGTCGTGGCATCTCCCTATTATTCCGAGGATGAAAACATGTTTCGTTGTGGTTCCATTGCAAAGTTGATGCGGTGACATTCTACGAATAGATCCACTGACGCAACATTTAGGGTGCCCACTGATTCAAAGGCTTGGAGGCACATTGAAGATACCTGGTCACATTTTAAGAGTGAACCACGCAATTTGCGTTTGGGCATGGCAATGGATGGAGTCAATCCATTTGGCTTGAGAAGCTCGTCATGGAGCACTTGGCCTGTGTTCCTTGTCAATTACAACCTCCCGCCGTGGCTTGCCATCAAGAAGGGTCATTTGATATTAGGCTTGATTGTAACTGGTAAGTTCAAGGCAAAAAACATGGATGTTTATCTAGCACCACTAGTTGACAAGCTCCAGGAGTTATGGCATGGGATCGACATAGCAGATGCGGTTGAACCAGCAGGACAACAGCATGCAAGGATTCATGGACTTCTTATGTGGACTATGCATGATTGGCCAGGATGCTGTGAAGCTTCTAGTAATGGTTCTTGATTTACAAAATTCTCGCTATTCGTAAGCACTTTGTGTAGTACTGAATCATGCTTTAATATATGCAGGGCTTACAACTTCGGGATACAATGCATGTCCAATTTGCGGGCCATCTTTGGATGTACGCTATTCTGCCTCACTTTGAAAGACAATTTATCAAGGGCACCATCGTTATCTTCTAGATGGCCATCACTTGCGCGAAGGTCAGCTTGGTCGCGTCGAATGTCATCCTATGCATGTACAATAGTGGCATCGCCGATGGGAGCAACATGAGGGGCAACCTATTCCAGGAATGAAACGTTTGTCCATTCTCCATATGTTGCCATACTGGGGTGATCGACTAATTAACCTTTGCTGGATCCAAAGCATATACTCAAGAATGTGGGAGAGCTCCTCTGGAAGACAATCATGGGGATGAAAGACAATCGAGCTTCACGAGATGATTTGCAGTCAGTTGGAAAGATGCCAGAGATGTGGCCTTTCACCAATGCAGCGGGCCAAACAAAGCTTCCAAGAGCGCCATGGGTATTTCTAAAAAGCGAGGAACGACAAGTCAAAAGGGTGATTTCAGAGTTCAGGACACCAACAGGATGCATGCGATGTCTCAAGACAGCATTCACCCGTGACGATCAACTGTCAGGACTGAAATCACATGACTGGCATAAGTTCTTGCAATTTATTCTTCCAATTGCAATCAAGGGGTACGGTCTTGCATATACAGGACTTCAGAGCTAGTGCGGTGCATCTCTTCCAAGGAGATACGAGAGGAATCCATTGCAGTCGCAAGGGCTAACTCCATTGAGGCTGTTTGCATGATTGAGAAGTATCTATCCACGAGCTGACGAACTATCCAAATGCACTTGCTCGTCCATGTAGTAGATGAGGTTGCACTGGCAGGTACAGTCCACAGCCGTTGGATGTTCTTTCGAGAGCGGTTCATGAAAACACTTAAGGGTTTTGTTCGCCAAAAAGTGCGTCCAGAGGGGAGCATGGGAGAAGGATGGCTGGTGCAAGAGTCTTCTTGTCTTGACGACCAAATTTCTATCCGTTTCTGACCCAGAAATGCCTCGAGTATGGAGCGATTAGGAGGATGCAAGATTGGTGGGAGAGGAGCCGCAGGGGCAAAGGGTGCCGAAGAAAATGAACGACGCCATGCGAGAAAAGATCATGAAGTTCTGTATACTAAATTCAGAGCCGATGCAAAAATGGCTTGAAAGGTACGAAGAAGAGAAAGAGAGACGCAATAGGGAGCGACATGATTTCAGGCGAAGCAGAACGACTAGAGGCTTACCCTTGCCAAACTGTCTCGCTCCTCTACCTGAATTCCCTACAATGGCATGGTTGGACAAGACAATGAGAGCAGCTCGACAAATCGGAGAACCCATATCTCCAGAAGAGGAAGAGATGGCTATTGGATGTGACTGGAGGTATCATACATACATGGCACTGTGGTCGCATGGAAAGCATTTCAGAACACAATAAATTGACAGCAGAAGAAACACGTTTGACAATGGGGTAATGGTTAGTTTCATGCAAAAGAGCAGGGCTAGTGCCAGAGACACGAATGAGAGCACTAGCAACGTGGATACTGTGGTCTGGTGTCAGATATCTTGAAAGTCGGCTTCAGACGGTTTGAGATGTTTTTGTTGGATGTGAAGTGGTTCAAGGTGATTACTTTTGGTCGCAATCTGCGTTGCATTTATATGCCCGTATAACAAAAATTATACGTATAAAACGTCAATGTACGCCGTATTTCCGAATAATTATCGAATATCCATATAAAATAGTTTTCGATCAAGATATTTTTCAATCAAAAACTATTTCGACCGAAAAATATCTCGATCGAAAAACTGTATATATATACAATCGTCGCCGTATTCGATCGAAAAGCATTGTGGACTTTTTTGGAGTTTGGGGATCTTGGAGCCTTTGAGAGATTAGCGGATAGCGACAGCCTCTTTGGTTTATAGCGGTTTTCAGGTATATTTTTTTAATTTTCAGTAAATACTAACTTTTTTGTGTTGTGCCAGACTTGTGTGGTGCAGTAGTTTCGGCTCTCACCACAAACTTGGCTTGCAGGTCGTAGGCCACTTCGTGGTGTGTAGCCATATGGCTCACTCCAGAGGTGTGTAGAATATAGTTTCCTTTCCCGTGGTGTGTAGTTATATAACTCACTCCAGGGAAGGCTTAGGGTAAATTTAGATTCTCACTCGTATGGTGTAGTAGTATATCTCTTACCATAGAGATGAGTTAGGATTAGAGGTCAACTCGTGGAGTGTAGTAGGCATGATGCTACACCTCTCACTTCAGAGTGTCCTATAAAATTTACAATCTTAAAGTAAATCATTATTGATTATTCTACAATATAGAAGCACAAAGATTAATGTTCGTCATTTTAAGAGTGTAGAGATGCATACTTTATGCCCTCTTCATCTTAATGCGACTTTCGTTATTTTTGTGCTTCTATTTCTGTAGTAACATCATTGTTCATTAGCAGATGACTTGGTGTTACTCTGAATGTAGATATATACAACAATTGATTTACATTTGAGATTGTTGAGCTGTTTGTTGATGGTTGTGTTGTGCGTTCCACACACTCCATTAGAAATAGCTTATAAAATTTACAATTTTAGATTAAGTTTTTATGTCATATGTGTTACATAGAAACACAAGCGTTACCACTCGTTATATTAAGAGTGAAGAGATGCATATTTTCATGCCCTCTTCATCTTAATGTGACATACTCGTTACTCGTGTGTTTTCATATTCCTAAAGAACATCATTTTTCATCATTAAATGACTTGGTGTTGTTTTGGACGTAAACACATACGATAGGTAACTTACATCTGCAATTGTTAATTTATCCGTCGCTGATAGTTATGTTGTGAGTTCCACACACTTTATCAGGGATTAGATTGATAAAAACTATCAATCTATTTTACAACAGCATCCAGGACTTGTGCTGAGAATATCTCACACTAGCTGAGCTGTTCACATGTACGATTTTCCAACCCTTTAGATGTAATTTCTTTCATCATCTCACACTTCTGCACATAGCAGGGTCCAATTCTTGTGCTGAGAGCATCTCACACTCCTGGCCTGTTTCTCTCTCTCTCTCTCTCTCTCTCTCTCTCTCTCTCTCTCTCTCTCTCTCTCTCTCTCTCTCTCTCTCTCTCTCTCTCTAATTTAATTTTCATGGTCGATTCGCACAATGTGGTTTGTAATCATAAGATTTTCTCTTTAATTTGCAATAATTTAATATTTTTTAATAAATTTGTATCATCATTTAATATATATAGGATTAACACTCATTGTATAATGACTATGTTACTATGGTGTACAATCTTTTCATAAGATTCTTAATTTATAATTTTGTCATATAGATATGATAGATAGGAAGCTAGCGAAACATCAATAAAACTTTTTCTCTGAAGTGATTGTGAGACACTTTCATTACACGTCAGAGGCAGAGATTAGGCGTTGTTTAAACCCTGTCGCTCCGGAGCATTTTTATCAGCTTACAGAGACTCTAGCCAAGTTTGTGTTTGAGCAGCTCCAGGCAAAGTTTTCACTAGCTATTTTTGACATAGCCCTCCTGACATCAGGTGCTTTAGTAAACGTGGTCAAACAAACCATTGGACAGATCATGAAAACCTTTCAAGAACTAAAAATCCTGCAATTACTTCCTTACCAAACATAGCTGAGCGCATACATCTTGTGCAACAGCTTTTCACGGAGTTCAAGAGCAAGGAAAAGTTCGAAAGAGCAACAAAGCGTGCAAGAGTGGAAGCCAGCTCTTCTGAAGCTGCTCTTGAACCAGCCAGCCCGCCTGTCATTCGCGATTATGTACTCACTGCAGGAACAGCAGAGCTATTCCAGGAGAATATTTTGCAGATCATCAATGCTCTCCTCCAAACTCTAAAGTATATACATACACATAACTACCTCCACAATGATCTACACTCTCGCAATATGATGCTGCATTTTGGCGAAAAAAGTGTTTACGCGGGCATTGTGGATTGGGGTTCATGCACGTAAACAAATACGATAGCCGGTTTTCCTCCTCTACGCGATATGCAGATAGAAACTAGAAAACAATATGAGAGAGATTATCCATGGGCAGCCCCCGAATGTATATCTAGTAATCCTCCCTCCTGGATCAAAGCTATGGATATTTATTCCATGTGTCATACATGTAAACGCATTTTGAAGTGCTTACCAGAGTCCCAAGAACAAAGCAAGAGACATTTTTTGAGTAATGTACTTGCTCATCTTGAAACCGGCAAGCGCATTCACCCCAAAACCCGGCCTAATGCTTTTGATCTCTCCTTATGTTTAAAAATGGTGCCCATAGAGTGGGTTACAACATTGTAATGACATCTGGCTTACGACCAGCTGATGATTAATGAAAACACAGTCTCATGATTTCATCATTGTTTTACTTTTGGTGTCAGATTTAATTCTATGTTTAATTGAACAAAAATTCTATGTTTGTCATTCGATATATTGTCCAATGTCAAATTAATTGAATGGGTATTTAAAAGTAATGACATGTTCACCTGATATGCAGATATGGAAGAAGAACTCAACCACGCTGAAGCTCAGGCAATTTTTAAAGAAGAACAAGTTAGATGTGGACAAGCAGATCTTTCTACTATTGCCAACATTGAAGAAGATGAATCTGAGCTGCAGGGCGAACCATTAACCCTTAAAGAGTGCAATAATCTTTGCCCTAATCACTTTGTACACCATCAACTATTTCAAATAAGTGGCAATGCAAAAGATACATCTCCATTAAAGCTCTCTGATTTGCAACATAAAGGACTGGCACGTGTATTGGTGCAAAGGTTTATACGACAAGAGAGATTCCTACCAAACAACAACCAAGTAGCAATTTACTTTATCCAACAATGTTATGTCCGATATGTTTTGCTGAAGAGAGTGGATTGGTTAGATCGTCCAAGCACCGCTGGCGTTGGACATGGACGCATTGCAGAAAAGGTGGCAGCACGCAATGCAAATAATCCAATGCCTCCTCACAAGCGTCCTATTGTTTTACTTCTTGAAGAGTCAGAAACACTGAATGAATTAGTCAGCCAAGGAGAAACACCGGACATGCTTCGTGGTCGTATTCTTGAGCTTGAAATAGAGTTAAGTGATGCACAAGCAAAGCTTCAATGATATGAATCATTGTATGGACCTTTGCCAGATGATACTACCACTTCACATAAAGATGTTGCTCAACCATCCCCTGAGCTAGGAATTACAGATTTTACCATAGACAAACTTATAACAAATCTATCAAACTCATAAGTCACTCAGAAGCTTTTTGTAATCTCAAAATTATATCAAACTCTTTTCGATTGAGTAATTTCCCAGAACCTTGTTGTAATTTCAAACCTACATCGACTTTATGTAATTTTTATTCGACAAGATATTATCGCGGCAGTTTATATTTGAGTGTGAGTGAATATGTGTGTCTGAGAGAGAGAGAGAGAGAGAGAGAGAGAGAGAGAGAGAGAGAGAGAGAGAGAGAGAGAGAGAGAAAGAGAGAGGTTTTGATGTGAACGACAACGAGATAACACTTTCTTTCATCATATACAAAAACTTGTTGAGTAAGTATTACAATGGTACTCTCAAAAATCATCTCCATCTGAAAAACTGCAACCATATCATCTACTTCGTCCATATCTGAGCATTCTGAAACTATCTCCCATTCCATATCATCATCATTATCAACTTCTTTAGAAATAGCTTCATGCGTTTGGAAGACTCCATATTGCTTTTGAGCGTCTCTAGTTGCAATGTTTTGAGGCTTATAAATAAGTCTCATATTGCAAAAAATATACACCAAATCAGCAGCCCGTTTAGTATGAAGTCTGTTTCGCTTTTTAGTGTGCACAAAGTCGAATGCTGACCAGTTTCGCTCACAACTTCCACTTGATGCAGCTACTGATAAAACTCTAACTGCAATGTGTTGCAACTCCACTTTCTCTCCACCATACTCCTTCCACCATAAAGGTGCACTTGTTTTGCCAATGGCATCTATATGCCACGGATCCTGAAACATACCAGTTCTGTTGGCATAATCTACTCGCTGATGAAAAGCTGTTTTTCCATCTTCGTGCCCTAAGAGTTGGGAGCACACTGTTTTGAAGTCGGACATAACTTCTTTGTTGGCAGATTGCTGATGCATTTGAAAATTAGGATCCAATGCAAAAGCCGCACCATGCAATGGCATTTGCAATTGTACCCAACGCTTGTTAACAATTGTAATCATGGTAGCTTTATCCTTTGCACCAAAACTGACATTTTCTCTTAGCTTGCGTATAGCCTCTGACATATACCATTAGACCCGACCAAAAATAAAAGAATCTGTGTCAACTGCTCTCAAAAGATCTACAAATGGCTTTGACACAGTTACTATTCTTTCTACTTTATGCCAAAACACTGGCGAGTTTACTATTTGCACACATCGACCAACTGCTTCCTGTAACTTGGATACTTGCTGAGCCATCCATCCCATCTTCTGTTTGCTAAGGTTTCCATCAATGCAGGCTTCAAATCTTGCAAAGCAGCAAGAACATAGTATGCCGTAGCAAACCTTGTCGCGCAAAATATTTGCAAAGCTTTATTTGATGACTTGGTTCGAAAAAGAGCGTACGAAAATTGATGCTCTCTAATGAATTTCACCGCATGATTTGCATCCAATAAAGTTTGCTTCACACATACCATTTTACCAATATCTTTTAAAAGCAAATTTAAAGTGTGAGCTGCACATGGTACCCAAGAAATCTCCGGATACTTGACTTGAATAGCTCTTCCTGCTCCTTTGTAGTTGGCCACATTATCTGTGACAATAGTAGTCACATTCTTTGGTCCACCTGCCTTTGCAATTGCACGCTCATACACCCCTGCTAGGTAGGTGATAGTCTTCTCTTTCAATGAGCTATCAATTGCTTCCACGAACATAGCCCCTCTAGGGTTAATAAGCATTACATTGATTAAAGGTTTTTTCTGACAGTTAGTCCATCCATCCAATGCTATGGTGCATCCATATGCTAGAACAAACTCTCGAACTATGCATTTGAGAATGGCTTCAGTACTGTCTTTGACTTTATCAAGATATTCAGTTCGCATCTTGTTATAGTCAGGAAGCACAAATCCTTTTTTGGCTGTACTCATCAAAGCATCTTGAAATATTGGATTGCACATAGCATTGAACAATATGCCACACACAACCAATTCTTGTGTCCATTTTAAATGCAACTCAAGCAACCATTGTTTACCTAATGCTTCAGGCATTGTCTGTCCATTGGATGACGCTCTGCCGGATTTGTTTGTGCTAGGAACTCCTCCTGATGTAGAAGGAAGCATGTCCATGAAGAGGGTTCAATTGAGAACTTTGATCGTTTACTTGAGTGATACACACCTCTTCTGTTGCCTCATTGTATACAGATGGTTCAATATTCGCGTGAATATCTTTAGAAACATCACCTTTATGTTTAGCTACAAGAATCAACTTTACTTTGCGAGAATACATGGCAAATTTTTCATGAATATCTTTTGGTGGTGCCCCGCACTTTTCAACATTGCCAAGGACTTTAAATAAATGCTCTTTAATTCTGGTTGCATACCACTCAACTCGTGGCCACAAGATTTACATTTAAGTCGAGATGTATTTCTCCCAGCTTTCAACTCATGCACATAACTCCACTCTTGTCCTTTCACTATGATGCACAAAAGTAATTTGCTAGTAAAAACAAAGTCAATGATCATTTTCATAATCAAAATAAATTAAAACATTAAATTAATTTAACTAACAATGATTGAACGAAATTAAAATAATTAAAAACAATGATTGAACAAAAATACAATAATAAAAAACAATACCATTGGATTACATATAAATTGCATCGATTTATCTAAAGTGCAAGCTTGTAGCTTTAACACATTACGATAATCAATAATTACAATTAAATCAAGTATTAAAATGATTATCATTATAAATTGTTATACATACAAGAGCTATAAGTGACATTTTTAAATGTCAAAACAATAATCACTTACAATACTTGATAATTATCATATCTATGTAAAGTGCGAACAAAAATTTCTTACACTTTACCATAGATTTTTAAGCGATTATCTATCTACAATGCGAGCATGTGTATGCTCTCACACAGTACGGTAGATTTTGCAGTCCAAATAAAGATAAGAGAATATCAATATTTTTGGACATGTTTTTCCTAAATTTTTACTCTAGTGAGAGCATAGCAGTGTGAATAGCTCTACACAAAACGTAAAAATATAATTTTGTTTCATTATATTCATTTTTAAGTGAGAGAAAATCTCTACACATCAAAATCAAACTTTAAATTACATAAAATTAATTTTTATGTAATTATATTTTTAAACTAGTTATCTCATGTGAGAGTACACTCTACACACAATGATAATATCTTACTTTTTTTTATTAGTCACTTTCAAGTGTCAATTAATTGAACACATTGACAAGTGATTCTTATAATTACAGTTTGTATCAGGTGAGAGATTAAACTCTTCACAAAATACAAAGTTTCAACTATTTACTAAGTTTTTCAAAACAAATTCATAAATTTGAATCACAAAACTTAAATCCTATTGAATATTAATTTTTATTTAGTTCAAATTGTTTCATTTTATTAAAAAATACTTTTTTGATCGTTTGGTGAGAGTACTCACATGGAAAACTGACTGTGAAAGATGGTGTGAGGCTTGTCGCATGCTGCTATATATACTAACATATTCGATCGTTATAATTTTTGATCGAAAATAATTTCGTGCGAAAATAATTTCAATTCAAAAGTTTTTCGATCGAAAAACTAAGAAGTTATACGCTTAGCCGTTTATGCTGATGTGGCACCGTATAATACGGCCGTATAATTTAGATAAACATACGCCCATTATTCGCATATTATACGTCTCTCAAATATCGAATAATGCAACTTGGGTCGCAATGCAACAGTACGCAGAGATGGAAACAAGCTTGTGCAGATAGATTCTTCAAAGGTTTGGACAAATGCGAGCGACACGTTTGCTCTCTCCGAACATTTCGAGCAAGTGGTCTTTGTACTAGACCCTCGAGAGCGACAATGGTGGTTTGTGGTTTAGGTTGCTCCAAGAAATAAACAAGTATTTGAAGGGCAAGAGCTCCTGGAGGAAAGTCGCCCAGATAACGCAGATACTACTATGACATTAGATGAGATGGACGAAGTATGGTAGAGGAAGCTGACAGATATACGAGGGATGATGCAGACGAGGCAGATATAACACTTGTAGATGAAGATGCAATGGATGAAGACTATCTGCCAGAACGAGTTGGGACAGAGTTATGTCTACAGTTAGGGATAGACGATGATACGGTGCAAGATCTTATCAATGATGCCTCACTAGTCGAGGCCTATAAGTGTTTGTGTGAAGACGTTGATTTAAAATTAAGCTCTTTCTTAATTTAAACAAAGGTGTTCTGACGCTTTCTTTTACTTTCTTTATGCAGGACTTTACTATGGCAGACCAGTATCCAGATCCTGCTTCTATGAGTACGGATGCATTTATGGGCTTGGTCACACAGATGACGCCCAGTTAGATGGCAGATGCGTCTCAGTATTGAGTAGCCAGAGGCACGGGTACCACGCCTCCGGGCTTCACACCCGAGGGTCCGAGGCCAATGGGGGGGACACCTATGGGGGAGACGCCTATGGGTGGAGACGCCTATGGGTATGACACCTACGAGGTCTCCCATCACGGCCGCTTTGACACCTAGGGGTACGGCAAAGGCGGGTATGTCCTCATCTCCGCAGCATAGGCGCACTCGCCGATCTTGGCGATCTTCAGGTGGAGCTGGTGGTTGCTGTGGAGGAGGATCCACAGATACTTCGACCCCTCCTCGCTCACGACCCCCGTCCTACCCAGGCACACCTCTCGACACACCTCTTAGCACACCTCGGACACCTTGGGGGACACACGATCCTAGTGCCTCCAAGGTCTATACTATACGGGCAGATGGTTCTGTTGACATGGATAGAGGGACTGAGATGAGTCAGCGGGTTCGCAAGCTCCCGGAGCTATTGTTTTTGACCAGCATTATGACACCTTGGCCTGATCAAGATTGCAACAAATCAATTATATAGTGGAGACCATCATGAGAGAGTATCAGCCTGCTCTTGGTTCAGTGGAGCTACGGAGGAGGTGGATCAAGGGTGTTGCACGGGACACCGTGAAACATCATCAAGATGCAGCTCGTCGGGCTTTCAGGACCGCCTCGCCGAAGCCTTCAGGCATCTCACATGAGATGTCGCAATAGATCAGGGAGGATGAGCAGACAGCGGATACGCGGTTCAGACAGCAGCGTCAGGCCGCGGAGGTACGACAGATGACCAGGGGTACATCTCATCTTGGCAACGGAGGCTTCGACACCTTTCGCTATGAGTTTGTGAGTTTCCAATCCAATCCTAGCTATGGCATTTTTTTAAAGACGCGATGAATCATGTATTCTTAATTACTTTGGTATTTGTATAAACGCGGAATCTTGCAATGCATCGAGCCCCGACACGGCAGGAGGAGACAGATGGATATCGGAGAGGCATTTTTGAAGCATTGAATGATCTTGCTACCACCGCAGGAGAGCCTGTAGATTAGGAGGCCTTAGAGTCTCGCTGATCGATTGAGGTGAGACGTAATATGTGTGAGTTGATTTAATTAAATAAGTATATGTGAAGTAATATCAATACTAATTTTGTGACTTGTTCTTTTATGTGCAGGTTGTGACGAGGAGTCATCAGTGGATTTCTATATATGTTTTGTGAGACACAGACACATCTCCGTGTCTCTTTTTTGTATAGACATGGTCATGGTTATTGTTCAGACATGGTTATGGTTATTGTTTAGACATGGTTATGGTTATTGTTTCGTTTATGGTTATGGTTATTGTTCTTGTATAGACATGGTTATGGTTATTGTTTTGTTTATGATTATGTTTAACTTTATGGTTATGGTTATGGTTATTATTTTGTTTATGGTTATGGTTATCATTATAGTTTTGATCAATATGGTTATGGTTATGGTTTTAATTTGGTTATGGTTTTGTACAAAGTTCGTTATAAATGAAGTTCGTTATGGTTATGGTTTTAATTTGGTTATGGTTTTGCACAAAGTTCGTCTCATTTCTTTCATTTGCCTTAAATCTCATGTGAGATCCTACATGGATATCATGTAGGTGGCGTGTACATATGGTTTTTTTTTTTAAGTTTATGTTAAAGCGAAGGGAACTCTGTCGAAATTTCTGAGGGAGTACGGTTTTTTTAGCTGGTACTGACTATGCAAGCTGCTGCCTCTTAAAGGACCTTCCCTAGCGTGCATGACTTCGGAAAATGGAAAGGCTAGACTACTATAAATAAAAGAAATTGATTATTTGCCCGTTTTCTTGCTCTTTCATTAAAAAATGTACAAACCTGCCTTGGTTGGGTATATGTAGGTGGAAATCGGTGGTTATGAGTATATTTTGCGACTATGTGTGATATTGTCTTTTTGAAGAATATGTCGATTATTGCATAATAAGAGACTCAGATGATGATAGGGCTTATGGTTTGGCTTTGTTTGTAAGGTTTCCAGTTTTTAAAACCTTAGAAATTGTACAAAGCCTAATCAGATTAACTTGGTTATTAAGAAAACATTGTAGAATGATCCAACTATGGTAAATATTGGTATTTTTGGAACCGTAACCAGAGCTTTACTAGGGTTAGAATTTTTCAAAACCGAATTTCGATAAAATCTGAAAAAGTTACGGGCTCTGAAAGGTTACACTATGAATTTAATTAGTTAAGTAAAATTGAATTGTTTCAGTAATTATTACTGCTAAAGACTTTTTATCCTAAGGTTCTAGAAATTGCAGATATTTCCAAAATTAATCATTAAAAGTCAACAAACTAGCAGAAAATCGATTATGTGTATCTGGGAGACTGTGTGGGGTAATGATGAACTTTCCCAGACTAGATTTAGCAGCAGGGGGTGTTTTTGGAGCTATAGGGCTGCTTGGGATGCAAGTTACTGTCATTTCCAGCCTATGAGTACCCAGAAACCTATAAATATGACCCTTGCTTCACAATTTTAGACAGACTCGGAGCCTTGGCACATTCTCTCTCATCTAGAGAGACCTCTACGCAAAAAACACTAGAGATCAATCTCTAGTTGGTTAATTAAACGGTAATTAGCCCTAAATCTTCTTAATTAGCAAAGCTAGGTTAACCTATTTATAATTTTCTTAATTAATCGAAGATTAATCCTATGTATACTCAAAAATCCTCTCTTAATTAAATATTCTCTGCTAATTATTGTGATTAAGCTTAGGGATATTAAGCTAATTAATTATTATATCATATTAGGACTGAAATTATCCATTTTAACCATAAACTAATGGTGATTATACTAATTAAGTGTAGATTAAGATGAGATAATTTTTAGAGCTGTGTTAGACTGTCATTATGCTAGGAAAATTATCTTGTAATTTTTTGAGTAATTTTCATAATTAATTAAGCAGAATTACACTATTTTTGAGAGAAAAGTAAAGAGAAAAATGATCAGACTAATCCAAAATGCTTTGATATATTTATCAAAGGTAAATGATATCTTAGGGAACTCGTGTTATGTTAACCTCAGATAATTAGTTTACCTTATTATCTTAGCAGAATTACACTGTTTTTTGGACGAATTAAAAGGGAGAAAATAGAAAATTGATTCAAAATGCCTTGAGTTATTTATAAAAGGTTAATCACATCTTAGAAAACCCATGATAATGATGTTAACATTAGATAATTAGTTTACCTAATTATCTTAGCAGAATTACATTGATGTTTGGACAAATTAAAAGAGGGAAAATAGCAAACTGATTTAAAATTCTTTGAGCTATTTATCAAAGGTTAATCACAGCTTAAGAAACCCGTGATAATTATGTTAACCTCAGAGAACTAGTCTACCTAATTACCTCAACATAATTACACAGTTTTTAGGGGAAATTAAAAGGGGGAAATAAGCAAAGTGAAACAAAATGCTTTAAGATAATTATCAGAGATAAATCACCTCTTTTGAAAACCTGTGTTAATTATCTTAACCTCAAATAATTAGTATAACTAATTATCTCAACAAAATTATATTGTTTTTAGGGGGAAATACAAAGGGAAAAATAACAAACTAATCCAAAATACTTTGATCAGAGATACATCACATGTTATGAAACTGGTGATAATTATTTTAACCTCATATAATTAGTTTAACTAATTATCTCATCTAAATTACACTATTTTTAGGAGAAAATAAAAAGGGGAAATTAGCAAATTAACCCAAAAAGATTTGAGATAATTATCAGAGGTAAATTACATCTTAAGTAACCCGTGATAGTTATCCTAAACACAGATAATTATTTTAAATAATTATCCTAGTAGAAAACCACTATTATTGAGGGTAAATTAAAAGAGGAAATTAGTAAATCATGTGCTATGATTACATGCTATTTATCAGAGCTAGATTATAGGATAAAGAGGCCATGATAGTTATGTCAAGGTTAGGAACTTAGTATAGATATTTATTTAAGTCAAAATATACTAATTCTAGTTGAAATTTAAATATGGAAATTAGTAAATCATGTGCTATGATTACATGCTATTTATTAGAGCTAGATTATAGGATAAAGAGGCCGTGATAATTATTTCAAGGTTAGAGAAGTAGTATAGATATTTATCTAAGTCAAATTATACTAATTCTAGCTAAAAACTAAAGAGGGAAATTAGTAATCATTCTATATGATTATATGTTATTTATCAAAGCTAGATTACATGATGAAAATCCCGTGATAGTTATGTCAAGGTTAGAAACTTAGTATAGATATTTATTTAAGTCAAAATATACTAATTTTGGTTGAAATTTAAATGGAAAAATTAGCTAATCATGGTATATGATTACATTCTAATTATCAAAGTTATCTTACATAATAAAGAGGCCATGATAATTATGTCAAGGTTAGAAAAGTAGTATAACTATTTATTTAAGTTAAATTATCCTAATTTTAGCTAAAAATTGAAGATGGAAATTATATAATTAAGTTAGAAAATAATAAGATAGTTACCAAAGGTCAAAAATATTCTTATCTACTTGTGATAATTATACCATAATTTTTTAGTAAGTTTAGAAAATTATAATTGACTAAAAGTCCTATTTTTGGCCAAAGAATAATTAAAATAGAAAGACTTTGCAGCCAAAAGTTTTTAGGAAAATTAATGTAAGTGTAAAGATGTGATTTAAAGTTGAAGAAATGAAATCTTTAAGATAAAATAAATAGAATAAATATTAAGCTCAAAATAAGCAGATTCCAAGCTTAAAATTCGATGGTGAAATTAGAAAAAAGATATATTAAATTATAAGAAAATTAGGATAGATTAGAAAACCCTTAGGAAGCTTTGGAAAGAGTTATCATGCCTATATAGGAAAATAAGAAATTACTAGGTCAAAAATTTACCAATTAAGACTACAAACTTAAACTTGGATGGGTTACGTTTGAATACAAAGGTTAAGTCTAGCTTTCAGATAATTTACCAATGATTAGACGTCCTTTTTATAAGGATAAGAAGTTATGGCACCTAAAAGGACCCGAGCCAATCCTACATCTGACGATCAGGGTAGAGCTCTAAAAAGAACTAGAGCGTCACACGACGATGAAGTTGGGCCTAGTAGTAGGCCTACGAAGGAGAGTCTTCAGGCGCCAGCGCAGCAGCAGATGGCCGATCAGTCCCAGGTGGGTTTCCCATTATTCAATTATGTCTTTAAATAGTTTAAGTTCTTTTATAAGTTATCATTGCATACGTAAGGAGTGAGTAAGAATCAAGAAAGGAATAATTGACCAAAAATGGAAGGTAACTCCTAACGTGCATTTTTTTATAATGTAGGAAAGAATTGTTTGGGTTAAAACTGGTTGAATTAGGAAAGATATGATTGATCATCCTTGAGACAGCTTCTCTCAAGACACCTCCGACTCCTTGGTATAAATTAATGATAATGATGGCTTTCTAGCCACGGATAAGTCGGTTACCTCCATGAACGATGATTTTCTACTCCGTGTCATGTCTTGATGTTTCTACATAAGTTAGAATACCGTTTTATATCCTAGGGGAGCCACCCGGTTGTATGGGCAACTGGTTTGGTGTATGGGCACCCGGAACCTTGGGTAGGGATTTATCCACTTCGGATTATGAATAAGGAATGGATGCCATTTTTTCAACCTTAGGTGTCTTGAGATAAGAAGAGTAATGGTCATGGTTATTATGAACAATGTCTTGATTGACAGTACCCTGTCTTAAGTTTAAAAATGTATGTTTGTTAAAAAAGAATGCTTTATAGTGCTGTCTTTAATACTTGATTGAAGGAGTTACTGTGACGAAAATGTTAAAACAATGTGATAGTAATTAAAATATAAATGAATAATGTGTGAGTGCGGGGTGGTAAGTGAGGTTTGACTAAGGTTGTCAATCAAGGACGGGTGGACTTGATTAATCAGGTAACTATCCATCCCTGTGCACTAAAATGTTTAGAAAACTTCTTCACTTGGAAGAGGAGTCCACCAGCGGCGGCTGTGCCCTCACATTTTTTAGGGGGGGAAAAGCGTTGGTTGAGGATACTTTAGTCCAAATTGTGGCAGTTATAGGGCCGAAATAGTTTTTTGGACTTTTAATACTTTGTCCCGTTTCCACTACGAGACAGAATTAGGTCTTCTTCTAAAGCTATAGACCCAAGCCATTGTCAATGGTAAAGGTCTATTCCTTGGATTTTTCTTGTTTAGAGACTCTGATTTTTATCAGACCTAAAGACCTGTCTAGGATCCCATCCCGATCTTGGTATTGGCGGGTTGGGGATCTCACATTGTTAAAAAAAAATTAAACTAAACCAATAGATATTAGCTTTGAGAGGAGGCTCACTCTCCTGGATCGATTAGAAAAAAAGGAGAAATCTTATTATAATTTTTTTAGTTATAATTTTTTATAGAAGAACTGTTTGCTTTTTCATTGTGACATGGATAACAACTGCGATGCCCAACATCACCTGTGTACAGCCACGTGCTAACGAACTATTTTCTTGTGTCTATGGATGCAAGTGAGGGCTACCTTCTTTGATAAAAACATTGTGTTCTTTATGGTTGATAACTGGGGGCCATTCGCTTACCTTGAAGCAACTTCACGCCAGAGTCTGGGATGACTATTTCCCAAGTTTTACTTGTTATCTTTACTACCTTGTACAGAATTTATTTTCAACTGCAAATAAACTATTGTACAAAGCCATTGTATTTGACTAGAATTATTGGTCTGTGAGCTGGTATAGCTCGTTTGCGTATATATTTGTATATATTTAGAACTGCTACACACAATAAACGCGTAAGAGAGATTGACTTAAGTGTTTCTCTCTCTCATACCATAGTTCTAGATATAAGCACCTATTACTATGTAATTTATTATATGATAATAGGTAGGGGTGCTATCACACAGTCTCAATGGTCCCCCTTGACCTGATTGGTTAAAGGTTGCTAGCACGACCATTCCAGTCTATACTCTCACTTTCTAGAATTTTCCTTTATGTTCATGTCATTTCACTAGTTTATTACTTCTGTCTACCAGGTTACTGGAAAGCTCACTACAAGAATAAAGGTCTGTTTTGACCCTGGAAAAAGAGCTCTGATTTCGGAGAAATTATGGCTTGCTAAAGAAATAGAAAGCACTCTTCCTTATATATCTCTTAAGATTCGGCCTTATCTGCATAGGGCTGTAAAATTCAAAAAACAGTTACACTATGTATAAGATTTTCAGGTCTACTCAGCCCTTCCAAAATGACGTAATCTAACTACTGTTCTTGAAATCGATGCAGATTGTATCCCTTTCCCAAGGGCTCACGCATCCTATGGAACCCCTTTTCATTGCTTCGTTACTTGTGTTAAAGTATATTCAAGATAGCGAGGCTTCAACCTTTATTTTTGATGCCCCGAAGGATACTGGTCTGTCTCTTGTCCAGCTTATCTCTTTTCACCAATGGATGAAGATTCTGGCTCTCCTTGTTAAGAGTAAATCTGATGGTATCAAAGTTTATTTTTGATGCCTCGAAGGATTCTGGTCTGTCTCTTGTCCAGCTTATCTCTTTTGACCAATGGATGAAGGTTCTGGCTCTCCTTGTTAAGAGTAAATCTGATGGTATCAACCTACTGCTGGAATTTACCTCTAATTTGGCGGGTATTTCCAAAGCCTATTTTCAGGACTTAGATTTCTTCTCTTCTAAGGGTTTTGAACTTTCCAATCTCCTCAGAAAATTTTACGGGCTTAGTCCCATCTTTATTACTGCTCCCTCTACACCTATAGTTCCTCCTCCAAAAAGCCTCTTTTGTACGGATGCCGCTGCTTTGGAAGTTGTAAAAGAATTTTAGAAGGACCTATGTTCACTTAGTGAAGCTTCCCTATTAGATATGGTGTCAAAGGTATCTAGGGCCTTTCCTTTTCTACCATCACGACAGATTAAAGTAGAATCCTTGGGTGTAGAGCACAAACTTTGGCTGTTCCCAAATAAAGGGTTTCTTGCACCCATTTCTATGGAAACTTGGGTCTTCCTGGCCAACTTGGCACCTGCCACTATTGAAGAATGCAAACTTAAAGTTCTTAAAGAAATTCAGCTTTTAAAGGGTTTCTTGCATCCATTTCTATGGAAACTTGGGTCTTCCTGGCCAACCTGACACCTGCCACTATTGAAGAATGCAAACTTAAAGTTCTTAAAGGAATCCAGCTCTTGGATAAAGGTGATCTGATTAAAGCTCCGTTCAATATGAACTTCCTTGATGACAAAAAATGCAGTTCGAATATAGGTCTATATGCAAGAAACAAAGGTGTGATGACCTTTAGTAAAAGTATTGCTGACTATTACACTGAAACAGTGTGGAATGTTGTCAGACCTTACCAAGGATTTAAAATTCACATGATCACGTGCAATTTCTTGTGATCACAATGTTTATTATCACATTCACATAATCACAATTAATGTGATCACGAAAAAGATGATAAGTGGTGATGTGGCAACCCACCAGAACCCCATTGGGGTATGTGTTCCTTAGCTCAAATCGCCTTTGTTCAGTACAGATCAATTATGTGTGGCACCCTCCAGAAACTTGGTTCTGATGAGTGAGGCACACTACTAACCACATATGGAGGATACAAAGGAATCAAAAGCATGGTTGGGCAAATCAAGCCTAATATTGATGATGAGGAATCTCAAGTCTCAAAACGCCCCAACACTCTTGTCTCTCCGTCTATGTCTTACACCTCTTTCTTGACTCCCTCCTTGAGTGATTCTGTTTTTGGGAGAGGGAGAGGTAGAAGATATGTTAGAGGCCGGGGAAGAAACCTACCAATCAGAAATCTTTTGGATATGTAATGTGCAGGTACAGAGGAACGCCTGTGGCAGACTTTACCTACCTCCGAAGGAAGAAGCGTGTAATAGAATATTTGCACATTGCTTGTTTACCAGCAAGATGTTGGATTTCTTTACTCCCCAAGCTATCTTTACAGAGTGCTTTAGACATGTTTTTGGATATATTTTGTTACTAAAGGATGTGATGTTTGGATGGAAATACTTGCCACCTATCAAGAATCTATTTTATTCAAATAAGTTCCTCCATATTGATGAGGTTCCTATTTGTTCTTGTCACCTATTTCCGAAGTTTTGTAAAACTTTCACTGATTTTGGCTCACATGTATGTACATCTAACGTTGAAATCGTATCGGATATTTCGTTTAGGAACCTCGTGAGTAAAGGCTTGAATCATATTCCTCCTTTTCCACTTAATACTCAACTTGCCTTATTGGCTCTACTTGAACGCCTGGCCAACTTGGCCTTAAAACTCCAACTAGAGACGGATGCTTACACTCTACTGATCTCAACTCTCAAATTTTTTTTTGGAAAAGGATCAGTAATTTTATGCCGCAAGTATGGCTAAGTACTGCTACTACCTGGCTTACTCCTGATGTAAAGAAGTCCATTTCTGATGTTAAAGAGAAATGGTTTATTATAGGCCTTGATAAAGCATTGAATACTGCTTCCTTTATATGTAAGAAGTTAGCATTTGAATCTGCGTTTTCCAGGCTCAATGGTTTGGATTTTAAAAAAATTGATACCTCTCTGATTTGTACTGCTACACTTTTAAATAATGAGCTATCAGAATTAGGGTACTATCCTAACACTCAGAAAATTATTGTACTCTTCCCAACGTATAAAAATCATAAACATAAATTTAGATGCATTTCTGATGCATCCAATAGTCTTTTTTCCTTGATTACGAATGACATCACCTACTGCTTAAATTATATTCTGCTTGAAATTGAAGCAATTTGTGCCATCAAGCGTAATGATCTTAAACTATTCAGAAATATAGATTGTTGCCCGTTTTGGATCATAAAAAACGCGGCGGAGTTTACTATTAACCTCCCAGAAAACATTTTTTTTTATTTTTACTACAGACATAACACAATGTTATGAGAATATTCCCCTAAAAGGACCTGCTGGTCTGTTTAATACTCTATCTACTCTTACAAAGTTGGCCTTTGCTCACAGAGTGAGATTAGGATATACATGTATCTCAACAAAAAGGCATAAAGGTTGGTTAAAAAAGTCTAAAAAATCCACACCTTTCATCTTTAGAGAAGATGATTTATACAAATATGTCTCTTGGCTCCTTAACAATAGTTGTATCCAGGTGGGTGCTACCTGCTACAAGCAAATCTTAGGGATCCCAATGGGATTTTCATGCTCTCCGATTATGTGTAATATCTATCTTTGTCACTTCGAATACCAATGGCTCTTAAAAATGTTAAGTAACCCAGCCAATACTTTGTCACTCTCACACTTTCGTCATTCATTTAGGTTTATGGATGACTTGTGTAGCCTTAACAATCCAATGTTCATGGATACACTTAAAGATATTTATCCACCGTGTTTTAACATTGAACCGACGTTCTCAGATAGAGTAATCTGTCTTGACAAATGGGTCATTTCCAAGACGCACTTCTTGAATATTGAGATTACTCTGACACCCCCCCCCCCCCATTCATGGGTAATTTTTATACTTGTTTCTTTTGGAAAAGAGAAAATTTCAATCTCATATCCTCGGAATTTAAAAAAAGGAAAAGTAATAGACCCTTCAAAAACTCATTACACACCTGTCTAAGTATGCTTTTTCTTATTATGTATGCCTCGTCAGATAGCTTTATAGCTTTTGAAGAAATCATGACTCTTGTTACGAAATTCATGAATAATGGGTTTTGTAAAAGAGACCTTGTTGCTTGTATCTGTAATTCCTTAAAAAAACACAACTGGTCCGGACTTAAGTTTGACCTGCATAATTTGATTAGTCTTCTTGAACCACAATAAGAGTATTAAAAGGTTCAAAACTATAAAAACATTTCTTGAAGTAGTAGGCCCATATTCTATGGGTCTACTACCTATTAGAATATGGTGCCTGGGAATGGGTGGACACACACACACACACACACACACACAGAGAACTACTTGTGTCTTTTCTCTTACCTTGCCACTTCAATTAGAATGGAAAAGCCTGATTTCTATAAAGGAAACCCCTTCCTTTCTTCTCCCCTACATATCAAGTAAACCATCCATTACATGATCGCACAAGCAGATTCTGTGCACTCACCTTTTCAAAAAAATTCCCGTCTTTTATAGACCTGCATTGATACCTGTACTCAATGTATATTGCTTTGAAATTCCCAAAATAATTTACTCCCTCAAATTATCTCATTTGGTAGTGATTGGCAAATTGTCTACTCTCTTAATTTGTCTAATTTTAAAATGGCTTTCTGACTATATTTGCATGAGAAATATCGGTTGTTTAAGGTACAGATGGTCTTTTCCACCCAATGCTGTGAATAGTAGTGTGTTTTGGTAAATATGTCTACCGAGTTTTCGACCATTCGAAAGCTGGCAAGAATACCTAGCTATCTTCCAACTTGTTTAATAAATCATATATGACACATAATAATGGTGTGTATGCCTTTTAACTTATTTGGGTTTTTATCCTCACTTACTTTAGGGTAATTGTCCTTTTGATGCTTAAAACTGTGTAGCGTCTGTAAAAAAACCACTGCAGGGCCTTCTTTGTAGGTTACTGCCGCACGGCTTCTTCTACATAGAATGTAAGTAGTAGTGAGCGAATACTGTGTGAAGTGATCCAGGCGCTGACCTCTCGCATCCGGATCATGGGCTGTGTATTCTCCCTAGATAGGGGTCTTGAATGCCAACCTCAATGGCTACAGTACCTGGTTAATTCGGGACCTACTGCTATGGAGTAGCATCATCACCTATAAATACCTTGGAAGGTGAGTTTTTAATGCTCACTTGGCATTGTGTTCTATAACCGCTGTTGTGCATTCAATTCTGGTTTGTTGTGGTGTCTTCATCATGCCGAAAAAAACTGAGAAAGTGGTGATGGATTCGTGGTCATCAAGTCTACAGGTTTTTTTGATGTTCTCTTGAAGCTTTAAACATAGCCGTGAGCTAGACTGTTTTTTGCTATTGTGTGGATGGGGATTCTAATGGTTGAAATGCAATAAGTAAAAAGCCGTTTAATTGACTGCTTTTTCGATTATGTCTAAAGTTATGGGAAATATGCTTAAAACTGATATTCTTGAAGAAATTTGGGAACCTTGACTTGACTTTTGGTTGCCAAATCTCGAGATGGTAAATGGTTTGTCCAAGAATGGGAAAATTTTTTTGATTTTTGTTTATGCAATATACGTCCCATAATGGGTTGTCTATTTATAGGCTTGAAACTTGAAAACATAGATTTTTTAGGCTTATTACTTACAGTGTGCTTATTTCCTGTTTTGGTTTGGTCACCACATTTTGGACATCCTAAGCTTAGCTATTTTGATTGTTCCATTTACCTACTATCTTCGGACAAAAGCATAGGGGTATTATAGCTTACATGCATGTTGTTTTGTAGATTTTCTACTCTTGCATTAAGATCACTTTCACTAAGTCGTGGAAGGTCTCATTGTGTGTCTTTGGCCTGGTTACTATTTTCGGGTATTAGACCTTCCTTACAGGTCTTCCTGAGATTGACTCAGTTCATACTTGAAGGGTTTACTCATGAAAAGGAGTCAGCATAGATCTGTTCTTTATGGCGCGTACGGACTTGGTTATTATGCTGCCTATGACTTGACCTACTAGTTTGCTTCATCTCTTGGTCTACTGGGTAATTAAGGTTTCGGCTATCTGGAGGTTTTTAAAAACAGTACAAATTGAAAGATTTGGCTATAAAGAAGAAGCTTAATTTGTTAACTAGACATATATTTTATAAAAAGTAACTCCTTTGTTCTGAGGTTGTGATTCCAGCTGGTTTTTTTCGGGGGACTTTTTTCTGATGCTAAGAGATGCCAAAACTCGTAACTAATTCACCTGTTGGTTATTGTGGAACAGCCGGATTCGGGAAACTTAGTTGAAATGTTATGAGCATTTGAACAGTAGGACTTGATTAAAAAAGAAAAAAAAGAATGTTGTTTTACCTGCTCATTTTAATCACCCCTCAAAGGGTATAACTTGTTAATAACTGATGCATCTTGTTTTTAAAAAAATGTTGAGTCTCCAACTTTAAAAACCCTTAACATGAATGTTTCTAAAACTTACCGTCACTTACTATATCAGTACACATGATATACGGAAGAATGTCCCCAGCATAATGTGTAAACTTTAATGGAAGACCGATGATATATTGCATACTCAAGAGTATGTGTTGGTCCTTTTTTACTTAGCTTGTACTGGTCTCTGTCACCTATTTTTAGCTGATTGCCTATCCCATGTTTGTAGAACTTCCCAACTGGTCTGACTGAGACTGGACTACACTTGCTGAGCAGAAATTTGATTGTGTGGCACTCCGGATAAGAGTTGTTGCTGTTCTTGGTTTTTTTAGCTGGTACTGACTATGCAAGCTACTGCCTCTTAAATGACCTTCCCTAGCATGCATGACTTCGAAAAATGGAAAGGCTAGACTACTATAAATATAAGCAATTGATTATTTGTCCATTTTCTTGCTCTTTCATAAAAAAATGTACAAACCTGCGTTGGTTGGGTATATGTAGGTGGAAATCGGTGGTTGTGAGTATATTTTGCGACTATGTGTGATACTGGCTTTTTGAAGAATATGTCGATTATGGCATAATAAGAGACTCAGATGATGCTATGGCTTATGGTTTGGCTTTGTTAAAAAAAAAAATAACTAAATCAATAGATATTAGCTTTGAGAGGAGGCTCACTCTCCTAGATCGATAGAAAAAAAGGGGAATTCTTATTATAATTTTTTTATATAAAAAAATTATAGAAGAACGATTTGTTTTTTCATTGTGACATGGATAACAACTAAGATGCCCAGCATCACTTGTGTACAGCCACATGCTAACGAACTGTTTTCTTGTGGCTATGGATGCAGGTGAGGGCTACCTTCTTTGATAAAAACATTCTGTTCTTTATGGTTGATAACTGGGGGCAGCTCGCTTACCTTGAAGCAACTTCACGCCAAAGTCTGGGATGACTATTTCCCAAGTTTTACTTGTTCTCTTTACTACCTTGTACATAATTTATTTTCAACTGCAAATAATTTACTATACAAAGTCATTGTATTTTACCAGAATTATTGGTCTGTGAACTGGTATAGTTCGTTTGCGTATATATTTGTATATATTTAGAACTGCTACACACACACACACACACACACACATCAGGAGAATTTATAATGTTGTAGAAAAATACCCAAGGAATCTTAGAGATCAATTTGACAAGTCAAACTCAAGATTTGTTACTCAAAATCAGGCTTGAGCGAGAGAGAGAGAGAGAGAGAGAGAGAGAGAGAGAGAGAGAGAGAGAGAGAGAGAGAGAGAGAGAGAGAGAGAGAGAGATGAGGAAGGGAGGACTACTCCAATCTCCTATAGAGCCAAATAAGTGGGTGTGTGTGTGTGTGTGTGTGTGTGTGTGTGTGTGTGTGTGTGTGTGTGTGTGTGTGTGTGTGTGTGTGTGTGTGTGTGTGTGTGTGTGTGTGTGTGTGTGTGTGTGTGTGTGTGTGTGTGTGTGTGTGAGAGAGAGAGAGAGAGAGAGAGAGAGAGAGCGTGCTCCCATATAGCCAACTATAGCACAAAATATATAAATATCTAAGATTACTTTCATCTCCCATAGAGACAAAGAGAGATGATTGGAGAGAGAGAGAGAGGACATTCCCATAGAGCCAACGAGATCAAAATATATATACATATGGCGTGTGTGTGTGTGTGTGTGTGTGTGTGTGTGTGTGTGTGTGTGTGTGTGTGTGTGTAAAATACACACATACACACACACACACACACACACACACACACACACAAAGAGAGAGAGAGAGAGAGAGGTATATCGTCATCAAATAATATGACCTATGGGACCAAATAAAACATGTCAAATGCTTTATGCTAAGTTGATTAATGAATCTGGATGCTTGCAGATTATGGAGACGTGGGTGACAATTGAGTATCCATGAAGTAGCTGGGAGGCTGGAAATGTGAGGAAAGAAAATTTCAATGTGATAAATTCCAAGTACTCAAGTAGGGTATGAAGCTCATCCTATTGAATAAGCAAGGAGTACAATGTGAAACAATGGAGAACAATTCCCAAATTCTCCAGTGTTATCTCTCATATTGAAGGGAGTGGGAGCTAAGTTGGAACACTACTCAAGTGCAAAGTGCAAATGAGAAGATAGTATTTAAAGGTGAGTTCAATAGATCATCTCTTAAAGATTAATATGCTTTAGAAATTGATGGCAATGTAGGAATTGGATTGTTATAAATTGTCATAACTTATAGCAATGGACAATGTGGTAATTTGATGTTTGAACTTTGTAACCATCACGATAGTATGATTAAGTCTATGATGATTCAATGTCACTCTCTCATATAATCATTCATCATCACAACATTAGTAAAGATATGGAGATGATGAAGGGTGCTGTATCATTTTTAAAGAATGGTTGTTTGGTATGAAAATTCATGCTCCAAAGACCTGGATCTCCTACTTTATTTTAGTGTGTTGGGGCAATGAGATAATGGTGGGATTGCTACAATTTTCTTCTTGCAAACACATTTAGTCTTGAATATTTTAAAATATGATTAAGTTTCGTTCCACCCACCAAGCTACAACATTATCTCTCATTACGTAAACTCTAGAAGTTTGCACTCCCTTGCCTCTCTCTCTCTCTCTCTCTCTCTCTCTCTCTCTCTCTCTCTCTCTCTCTCTCTCTCTCTCTCTCACACACACACACACACACACACACGTGCTGCTCCTTCTGGTATATAGGAGTGGCTTGTTGCCACTTCCTAGGTATAATTAGCTAGGGACTGGTCTCAGTAACTAGTATTGGCTTGGGAAAGATCTTGTAAATAATGGTTTGAATTCACTAGGTGAATTTCTAAATGGGAAATTAGTGCGTGGATTCTTAATGTATGGTACCTAACAGTTTAGAAGCAGTTAAGTGGGATAGTGTGTTTTGATCTGGTTGGCGTGACTCTGTATACCTTGTCCTCATCCTCTTGATGACGCAGTGGCTCACTCCTGGCGGCATTTGCTTGATAGCTGTGTGTGTGTGTGTGTGTGTGTGTGTGTGTGTGTGTGTGTGTGTGTGTGTGTGTGTGTGTGTGTGTGTGTGTGTGTGTGTGTGTGCGCGCGCGTGCACGCAAGGTAGCGTCGATGGTTCTTCTTCCTCATGAAGATCGGACCCGCCATAATGTTGTGGAAGGTATTTGGATACTGGCACCATAGCCTACAAAAGGTGAGCTTCCATGCTCACTTATCATTGGTAACTATGTGCTTCTGGTGGTGTGCGTGTGTGTATTAGTGAAGGGTTGCGTGTACCTTGGGATTGTGAGGGTTTTACCAGAAAGGGTGTGTATTGTTAGAGTGTTTGGCTCTATGGCAAAAGGCAAAGACAAGCAAGCTATTGTGGAGCTAGCTGCTATGACTTAACCTTAGGTGACTTAAGATACTGATATAGGACTATTGTTCGAGCTTCATGGATGTGTTGTGATTCACGTTTTGATATGGTAATAGAACTCATGCAGTATGACTGTTATGTTGCTATGTCATACTAGCTTGCTTATGGTTAGAAACTTCCAATGACCCTTTGTTATATGTGGCACTGCTTTTTTACTCTTCTTTTGAGCTCAGGGAACTCTTTCAATATATGTCTACTGACATGTCATAGGCGTGTATACTACCAGTGAAATACATTGAAAGTTTGTATCATTTCTTCAATGCAGGATTCCTTGAGAGTTTTTATGGCTAAGAAAGTAATGATGTATGTTTTTAAAACAAGAAGCATCAATGAGGAGGCAACTTCTTACATAAACTTGGTGATGACCCTATATTATATGGTGGGTATTGGCTTACTTTTAAGAGGTTTTAATAAGGCAGCTACCGCGGTTATTTTTTTGTTGAGGTTCCTTTTGGGGTTTGTTATTGAGCTTGCCTTTCTTGCTCAAATACAGTCATGAAACAAAGCTTTTCCTGGTTTTTTGTTGTGTGACTGATCTATGTCAAAGTTCTTGCATAGAATATAAGCCTGATTTTTTAATAACAGTCCAAATATCACTAACTTAGACATTGTTGTTAACTTAAACATGTACTCTACCTAAGGATTGGGCTTGAACTTGGCACTTATAACTAGTCCTACCTTATAGCTGCTCACATGCCCGAATATGGTTGTGAATGGTTGGTTATATTTTAAGGTTAATAACTATATGTTGGATATGGTTCTTTGGGTGATACTAAGTGTTGTAGCCTTAATTAAGGTTTTGGATAATGTTGTTGCTAACCTTTTAGGCCTTACTAAGTCAGTGACTTTGGTTTACTTTGCTTCTTGGTTTACTTTGCTTCTTTGAAGTTCAAAGACTTCCTTAAGGAGACCAGTGACTTTGGTTTACTTTGCTTCTTGGTTTACTTTGCTTCTTTGAAGTTCAAAGACTTCCTTAAATAGAGGTCTCTTGACATATCATAAACACTTTAGGTTTGTAATCTTTTTAGACAGGTTAGTAAGTCATCTAGGTCACTTCATGGTTAAAAATAAAGAGATTAGCTGCATTGATAGCATCAACAGGAAAAAGCCATCCGACACAAGTTGGATTTGGTGAGTAATGCCTTACTATTAAGTAATTGCGGACTTGGTCTAGACGTTGAGTCAACTACCATGGTTTATCTTTTGATAAAGTTTCCTTGACAACTGGGGGATTCTAGAATATCCCAACTCTACGTGTGTGATTAAGTGGAATTGAAGATTCATACTTAGTACCTTTTATGTGTTTTCTTTTCCTCCATCTCGAGAGGTGTAGTGCATACCTACTAACATGTCTTTGTGTTACAGAAGACTCCAAAGTATAGAGTGACTACAAGTATGAGCACTATTACTGACCCAAAACAAATAGCGGCAATCAATGCCAAACTTTGTAAAGTTAAGAAACAATATATGTGGCCCACTTCGGAGCAAAAAAGCCTCATAAATCCTATCTCCACCGGTCTTATCTTATGAGAGCTTGCAAAGCTATAGGGGCTCCACATGTACACAACCTAGGTTTTTTCTAACCACTGGAGGAGATTGTCACAGAAATTAGCCTTGCTTCTAATTAGCGAGAGCAACACGCGAGTCACATACTAGTATTAACATACCATTTATAATGAAAAGATAACAAGTAGACGTATCTGGATGACACTAAATTATTGACATGCTTGTACAACGCAACAACTCACAAAGGAATGACTACCCATTTAGGTTTGACAGCAAGCGACCAAAGATTGTTGACATCAAAAAGAAAATTAAAATAATTGAAACCCCATTGCAGGAGATAAATCATGAATCGAACGAGCATAATGAACTCTACACATGTTGTGTCACATGACTCAGTATCCATGTAGGATCGGATGAGACTAGACAAGACATGTAGAAACTCTAGAAAAATGATTCAAGGCCAACTACATTGTGCAAAAAGGTCACATGACAAATTCCAAAGGAGGGTCTTCATGTTCTTATATAGAGTATGTGTCTAGGATTCTGACCCATTAGCGTTAACGAGAATTCATGAAGTTTCTCACAAGGAAAGTAAAGGGAAATCAAAAGATGAAGCAAATGGGGGGGGAGGGCGGGGGGGGGGGGGGGGGGGGGGGGGGGGGGGGGCTGCGATGTGCGGCGAAGTAGTTGCAAGTATGCACAATTTGATTATTTTTCCAACTGACAACCCATGAAGAGAGAGCAAGAGCATGGCCACTTTGCAATCAATTGAGACTCACTATAATGCACGTGACACAAAAACTTGTGCCACCATCCTCCATTGACATAGGAATGTGGTCCTTGACATGTAGGTGTGGATGAGTGGACGCAATCCCATTAAACTAGTCGAAGCAAAGCTTCGAATGGCAAGAAAAGAGAAAAAAGGAATATGGTCTTTATTTACTTATTAATGTGCGCGCACGTGTGTGTGTGTGTGTGTGTGTGTGTGTGTGTGTGTGTGTGTGTGTGTGAGAGAGAGAGAGAGAGAGAGAGAGAGAGAGAGAGAGAGAGAGAGACAGACAGAGAGAGAGCGAGACGTTTTTGTTTGGGGGGGAGTACTTGAAATTATCTAGATAGCTTCTAAACTTGCAAGTACTACAATGTTGGTAAGCCATGAATTCAAAGGGATTTTGAGGGCCAGAATTGAGACTTTGGAATTAAGATGTGGCTAGCTTGAAGGTGTCGAATGAGACAAAACATTCAAACATGTTTACTATGGAATTTGCATTTCGCAAGGTCCAACACTCAGATTTTGATTCTCCAAGTCAACGATCCATTCTTTGCCTTGCATCTGAGAATTTCCAATGATGCTAAAATCATATTTGTTAGGTCTAAACATGAGGCAAGTTACATTGTTAGCCTCGCGGTTTGTGAAGGTGTTGGGGGTGTCAAGGGTGAGGGTGAGACCGCTAGCAAAGTAGAATTCGACTTTTGGTATGTTGGCAAAGTGAGAACCATTGGGTTGGTTGTAGCATGTGTCCAATCCATTTGAAGAGGAGAAGCTCTTTAAGCCAAGGCCATTCATGGCTTCCCTTATTGCTTCAACGAAGATGTTGTACACAGTTCTGGGGAAGGAGGTCATAACGGTCCCTGTATCAAATACCACCCCCGTCACCTGCAATACATTCATTTGTAGGTTAGCAAAATATTGTGTGTGTCTCTGTCTCTCTCTCTCTCTCTCTCTCTCTCTCTCTCTCTCTCTCTCTCTCACACACACACACACACACACACAAAGAGAGAGAGAGAGAGAGAGAGAGAGAGATATGGATGTATGTGTACAAAACATAGACATGTGCACATATATATATTCATGTGCACATACTGTCATGTGCAAGCATATATGTATTATATAGACACGTGATTAGGTCTTTCCAATCTCAAAAAAATAAAAATTATTTCAAAACATATTAGGTGCATAGTGAGTTTAGGAAATGAATAGACAGATGAAGGTGAAAAGTCAAAAGACATCGGAAGGTGAAAAGTTTTAGCGTTTTCTTCTCTTTAGAGTGTCCTTGCTCTCTCTCTCTCTCTCTCTCTCTCTCTCTCTCTCTCTCTCTCAATGTTATATCCGTCCTTCCCAACTAATACTATTGCAAATCTACCAATGAATGATCAATCTTTTGACCTTGTCAAGGACCTTTACCATGGATCAACATTGCTTGAAAAAAACCTAGGTTTAGTGTAATCCCACCTAGCTACAAATTTTGAAATTTACCTCTAAATTTTATATTTGAAGGTGGGAAGCTCTTGAAAAAATTAGTGTAATTTGGTGTAAAAACCTTCAAATTTTGTCAATTTACCTTTGTTGTTTCACATATGTAAGTTAGCCAACTTTTTGGAAAAAAGTCTTTTGCACGCACTGCATGGATGTGTGGGAAGTGCAAAAAGACAAAACTATTTTAAGTGAGCAAAAACAAAGAATCTTGACCTTTTATTTGTATTAAGTCCAAAAAAACAAAAGTATATCAAATTAGGAATAATAAAGATCGTATTTTCAGAGAGCAAGAATATAGTAAAACTACTAATATTAGATCAAATATTACCGTTTTCACCGATGTATTGATGGCAAACACTTGGCTGTCTATTGATAGTCTTTGTCCGTTCACACCAAGCCCGACTAAGGGCAAATAGAAATGGTAAGGGTCAGATGGAGAGAGAAGCATATTTATTGTAATATTTGTAGCAACTCCACCAAGCCTTAGGTATCCATCATCTGGCTAGTGAAGAAAGTAAATGTGAGTCACTTATTGCTTGTGAGATTCTCTATAGTGATGCAATGCTAGCTTTACAAAACCGAATATTAAAGCAACTACAGAATTAAGTAAGACACAATTATGCAGGCAAACATCTGTAGGATTTTTCTATCCTATAAGTTTTTTCTGTTCTAAGTGCTCTTATCAAACAATCCATTGGAATCAGTGAGAAAAAGAACACACTCTTTAGAGTAGACTCACAAGAAGATTTAGAAATTTTCTCATGTAGGAAAACGGAGTCTTTTCCAGTGTTTTTCATTCAGTGAATAACATCATGAGCTTCTGCTCAAGAGGCATCGCATACCTAGCTAGGTATGATCGGGGGCAGGGGACCGCCACCCCCCCCCACCGGGCCGGCGGTCCCTTGCTCCCAATCGTGCCTAGCTAGATATGCGGTGCCTCCCTCACAGAAGCTCATGATATTGAGGTAAGTCACAATGTGGGAATTATTGTGAGAATTTGTCCAAAACTTCTTGTGAATATAGAAGTACGTTTTAGTTGTGGCAAATTTGCAAGTTTTTTAAAAGCCAAGCTTGAAATTTAGCCAGGATTTTGCACTTTTAGCCAATAAAAGCTACACTTTAAGGTCTATTTTTGTTCACACTACAAATGATAACGTGCGTGCTATTAGTGAATGCAATAAATAATTAATGACAACAAAAAACATACCTTTGGAAGCTCCAGGTAGACAAATAGCATATGTGTTATTGAAACTGTCTCCGTGCTTGAATATAAGGGAAGCCAATCCCTCCCCTAGGCCAAGTATGCCAGCAGCTTGACCAAAAGGGGATACAGAATTGGTGCTTTGACCACAACCGATCAAGACATCCTCCCCTTGCCAAGAACCAATTGTCAAAGTCTCCATTCCTACCATGCCAATAGTTGTGGTGCC
This sequence comes from Adiantum capillus-veneris, assembly GCF_014529385.1. NCBI lineage: Eukaryota > Viridiplantae > Streptophyta > Polypodiopsida > Polypodiales > Pteridaceae > Adiantum > Adiantum capillus-veneris. The sequence goes on along the minus strand of NC_140939.1, from coordinate 95,194,320 downwards.
ATCTAGATATTGTGCTTTGAATTGACAAACATCACGCAACACATCGCAATTTCGCGCCCCTCGTGGTATTACATCACATTCCCTGCAAGAAGTTTGGATGATCATGAATAGAGTCATCTCTCTCTCTCTCTCTCTCTCTCTCTCTCTCCACCCACACATTTTCTTTCAGCAGGAAATTAACTTGGGGGCCATGCATTCTCTCCCATGATATGGTCTCGGCCACTATGGCTATTCATCTTGGATCCTTTCATTCTATAAAATCCTTTAGCAAACAGATTGAAATGGCTTACCAGGCATGGCAAGGAACTATCCCAAATGTGTGACTTGTGATAGGGTTGTATAGCGGGTCTCGTTGTGGATAACAAGGGTTGCAGGGTTGGCATTGAACCCATGTCATCTCACTTCCAGTGTCCATGAGCAATTTTTGTGCTTGGCCGGGGTTGACCCCAAGCTTGACCTCCACCATGTAAGCTGTACCCGAGAAAGCATGCAAAACGGGGGCGTGCAGGGATGGGAGGGCATCAAGATTGAATGCAAAAGTTTCATTGTCCGTGGGAACGAGTATGGGCATGTGCTTTCGAGTTCGGATGTGGAAGTTGCCAACCTCAGCGTTAGTATTGAACGCCGTATGTGCCCTTCTCAAGATCGCTTCAAGGCGCAGATCATCGCGCTGCCGCCATACGGCCATGGAGTCGCGGTCGTGGAAATCGGGCTGGCGGAGAGGAGAGTCGGGGTGGTCATGGTGCATCAGCCTGGCCGTCGCCTGCACCTCTCCCCACCTCTTTCGATGTTTTTCTGGTCTGTCTTGCTGCGCTGCTGCGCCGGAGGCCGTTTTGGCAGAAGACATAGAGGCGGTTGCCAGCACGCTCAGAAGGATCATCAGCAGCAAAATGGATCTGGATCCCTTCATGGTCACCTATTTTTATCTCTATTATACGAGCTGAGCAATCAATCGTGTGCATGGCACAAACGATTATATGTAGTGCAGGCGTTGTGGGACAAGTGGGGCTCGACTGATAAATAACAAGCTCCCTAGCTTGTCGGATTTTCTTACCGCGAATACAAACACAAACTAAATAGAAGAAGTCATGACAACAATATTATGAGCGCCTGATGGCAGAGTCGGAGGCTGAGTGGCAGTGAGGCTGCATGCCCACATGACAGCCTGCCCTGGTGCTGCTTCCTCACTCCTCCCGCTCTCTCTTTCCCTTTGTCCGCGATGTGCTTCCCGCCTTCTTGTCTGGATTGTCGTCTCTTCGGAGCATGCCAATATGATTTCTGTCGGATTCCAATTGTGCCTCTCTGCAAATGCAATCACCCATTATTGCATCTTGAATGCATGCATATAGGGATCCAGGCTCTTCCTGTGCATTGTCTGCAGGATATGCTTGACAAGGCCACAACCAGGAAAGTATGGGTTCAAGGGCCTTCCTCCAACATCTATGCTTTGCATTTTGAAGTCATGCAGTGACATGATACAAGACGTTGACATGTGCAATTGTTTCTTTGGGGGATTTGGTTGCAAAGCACGGCAATAAAAGAGCGCTTCTTCAAAGCAATCTTAAAAAGCGGAAGCACTCTCGTACTCCTTGCAACACAAAGCGTTGGCTCCACTTGGATCCATAACTCTTCAGAACAACAACGGGAAAAAATGTGTGAAGGTAAATGTGAGAAAGGGAGAGAGGCTTTAACCATCATTATTGTCTGTAGTATTATTACGCAATGATTTGGAGCCAAAATATGCAGATTTGAGTACTCTTTTTTTAAAATTAAAATTTTATTATTTTTCATGAATAATTGTACAAAAAATGATAGATATTTAATAATTAATTTAAGCACATCCAATTGATTAACATACATTATCATGCTTGACAAAATTAGACAGAGAGAAAGAGAGAGAGAGTGTGTGAGAGAAAGTGATAAATGGATGACACGACAAAATCTTTCATAGAATAAAATATACAAAATGTTTATGAATCGTCTTCCAAATAATTTTTACAAGTAGCTTGATCTAAATCTAAACCATGGCTTCTAAATCAATAAAAAGAGAACTTGAATTGTCATTTGTGGATGTGCTCGCTTCATCATCTTTGAATTCGTCATCTTTCATCTCATCATCGTCATCATGAGACAATCATCCTCGCTAACACTATAAGAGAAAAATTCCAGAACCGCTAGCATTGCCGCAAGAAAAATAGAATGAGAAAATATTGTGTTTGCGGAATAGCAGCGGCAAAGGACGCGATAGTGGTTTAGCAGCAATAGTCACAATAATAGGTGCGATATTATCTCATATATTATCGCACATATGATCTCGTATATTATTGTGTATATTACAGCTTAATTTATCGTTATATGTATGTTCAAAAATAAAGATGCTCATTTGGTCTATCCAATTTGGATGGCCAGATGAGCATCTTTATTGTTGACCCGCATTATTGCATAAAGTCATGTGGTCTATGACTATCTTCTTCAAGCACATAGCTCACATCATCAAAATATTCGTCGCTTCTTCTTAATACTCTTCTCTCACAAGGGAGCTCTATTTACTATTCATGGGGTTTGTTTACTCATCTTTGACATTGAAGAGTGAGTCAAATCAACCAATGATTTGGCATAGTTGATCTGTAGTTGATGATTGACTTAAGAATCTCTGTGTATGATCATTAATTCTAGTACTAGGAGCAGACCTATAACCTTCAAGAGATAAGCATCGTATTTAACACTTTGAAGCATTGTCATTTCCGTTGTCATGTTTGTGCCAATTGCCTCATACAAGCTCATTTTCTCCTCAGTACATGCATGCATTTCATCATGTTTGGTCTCAGACAAGTTTGAACACATGTGGCTGCTCCTTGCCTTCGAGCTACCTAAGAAAAAGAACACTTTGAATGAAAGGATACTTGCACCTCCTCTTAGATCCAAAAAAAACTCCAACACTTTTGCACTTATATGCTTTGATCTCTGTGTAGAATTGAAGGTCATCTCTATTTGTCACTGTATATTAAATCTTTTTAATTCTCCCCTTTGGTGGAGTGCATATGGGACCTACTTCTCTACCTTGCTGAGATATTTGCTCTATGAGTGCTAGCGTCCATTTGACATTCTCAATGATTATGCATTTTGCTCATTATGATATCTGTGATGAGTAGATATAGATAGACAAATAGATTGAGTTATCATCCACAAAGGTCAGATATGACTTATGGGAACGAAAACAGAACATTAGAATGTTTCTTTTGAATAAAGGGATTGTTGGATACATCTCAATTAAGGAGTAAGGGTCTAACAAGGTGTGATAAAGGGAAGATAAGTTGAAATGAACAAAATCTAAGAAGGGGTAGGTGAGGGGAGGAGCTGGTTTGGGAGTTCAAAACTCCTCGATAATGACTTTACCTTCTCAATAAACTGACCATTTCCCTATTGTGTGCGATTCTCACATCTTTTGGAGTTCTTTCTTCTTCTGTTTGAGTTAGGCAACTGTTAGATCTTCTGTAAACCAAAATTTGGTGTCCTTGAGAAACCTCAATTTCTCAAGGAGTTTGATTTGATCCTCCTTGGTGTTGAAAGTGAGAATTGCATGTATGGTTGGTGTGTAAGAGAGGTGATTGTGGCTGGCCCCATTGTACCATGTGGGCTATTGTCTGGATGTGAGCAAAGGAATCGTGGAACATTGAAGGCAATATCCTCTTGGCATTCACATTCATGTAGCATGGACATTACACAATCTTCAACCTCACTAAAGATGATATCTTGCACTTGGTATTTTATCTCCTTTGTGAGGGTGGTATCTTCTTCCATCTTTGTGTTATTGAGCTTGAGGCCCCCCTTTCACTACAAGAGGTACTTAATAGTAGCGACGCTCGTAGTGCGACGCTCAAACATGAAAAACCACGGCGTCGCTATGTTACATGTAACATAGCAACGCCGTCAGGGCTTTAAAAAATAACCGAGAGAGTCCGAAAACTCATATCTCAGATCTGAGTTTTCGGCACGCGCTCAAGCAAGCAAGGTAACGCTCTCCCTCTCTCTCTCTCTCTTTCTTCTCCACACACACACACACACACACACACACATACACACACAAGGAGAGGAAGGAGAGCCAGGTATGCTCCTTCCCTCTCCTCACTCTCATGTTCCCTTCCCCTCTCTCTCTCTCTCTCCCCCTCTCTCTCTCTCACACACACATTGTGTTTTTGTGTGTGTGTGTGTGTGTGTGAGAGAGAGAGAGAGAGAGAGAGAGATAGAGAGAGAGAGAGAGAGAGAGAGAGAGCACAAGCATAAACAAAAAACGCACACACACATGCATAAACAAAGAATTCACACACACATTGAGAGAGGAAAAGAGAGAGAGAGAGCATGCATAAACCAAAAACGCACACACACATGCATAAACAAAGAATGCACACACACATTGAGAGAGGAAAAGAGAGATATATAAAACAAAGAGAGAGAGAGAGATAAAGAGAGAGAGAGAGAGAGAGAGAGAGAAGAAGAAGAAGAAGAAGAAGAAGAAGAGAGTCTTAACATCGTAGAGAACTATCCCAAGAGACCTTAAAGATCTAGTCGACAGGAGTTGAACTCAAGACCTGTTATTCATGAGGAAAATGGCATAACCAATCTATCACACTTCGGTGATAGAAAAGTTATACCATTTTTTTTCTTTTTTTATTGGCGTACACACACACCCGAGAAGAAGAAAGTTTAATTTAACGTCGTACGAAACTAGTTAAAGAGACCTAAAGATCTAGCTGACGAGGAGTTGAACTCAAGACCTGTTATTCAAGAGGAAAATGGCATAACCAATCTACCACACTTGGGTGATAGAAAGGTTATACCATTTTTCTCTTTTTATTGGCACACACACACCCACACACACACATACACACAAGAAGAGAGAGTTTTAACGTCGTAGGAAACTATCCCAAAAGACGTTAAAGATGAGGTTAGATGTAGACTTACGTTAAATTAGATTTAGGTTTATTTAAGTTAAATTAGATTAGATTTAGGTTTATTTTTAGTTAGATAGATTTAGGTTTATTTACGTTAGATTTAGAGCTACGTTATATTAAATTAGATTTAGGTTTATTAATTTAAGTTTATTTACGTTATATTAGATTAAATTTAGGTTTATTTACGTTATTTACCTGTTATTGAAGAGGGAATTGGCATAATCAATCTACCACACTTGGGTGATAGAAAGGTTATACCATTTTCTTCTTTTTATCATTTAAGGTAAGGTTAGATTGAGATTTTCGTGTAGGCGCAACTCAGAGAGCCGCCGACGCTTGGAAGAAGTGGCGAGAAAATTTCATGCACTCACAGCCTCGATAGTCCATGCGGACCAGCAATTCCACCTGCATGTTCAACTGCTCCTACCATACAATAAGCCGTCATGTTCAGCTAATGGAAGAGAAAATTGATCCTACACAGAAATTAGTGATGCAAGATGACGATTCCAAGGGTCACACACACACACACACACACACCACATCCCGTCAAATCTAGAGTAAGAATTAAGTGTCTTGAGCAGATATCAGCTACATTGCAAGAATGGAGTACCTACATGCTACAAACAAAGATCTACTGTGAAAAGATGTTAAGATGCTGTGAAATGCTACAGCTAGAGAAGAGGCAAAGGGGTTTTGTCCACTACATGCAGTATCATGTAGACGTGGGTGTGTAGATTTCTTGTACCCACAAATATAGGCATTGACCAATAAAGACGAGATTATAACCCGGTGTTTTTTATCTCCGTGCACCTCTAGACCGAGGTGTGCGGGGATTGGACATGACTAGAGAATGTGAGGTAGTTAACAATGTGAAGAGAGAGAGAGAGAGAGAGAGAGAGAGAGAGAGAGAGATAAAAGACGAAGAATTCCAATAGAAGATTAAATTTGTTGTCCAGGTTATAAGATTTTTACCCTCATTATGAGTAGTGACGAGGATGTGGGGCGGTCCAACCGAAACACCTATCTCTCAACGAGGATCTTATATCCTTGTAATCATTGCAAGCATGCTGTACAACGAACAAGACGCGTTTCTTTGCAGCACGTTCGCGAATTTGGTGAGTTCTATCCATCCATTATAGATCAAGTTGTTGCCAATTATAACTTGTCAGACTCTGACGCTGGCCAACAGGCAGCAATCTTGCAACCCAATAGACGTGTTCGCGGGCGCTTTGGTCAAGCAGCATATGTGAGGCCACAGGATGTAGCCTCTGACGGCTCGGGGGATGATCATGCAAACCACATTCCCAACGAGGCAATGTTTGAGCCCGAGATTGATGAAATGATCAAGACGATCATGGATTTAGAAAGGCTTGTCTATGATGATATGAAAAGTGAAGCCGATACATCATTGTATAATGGAGCACATGTGTCTAGATTGAAAGCACTCCTGGTTCTTCTCAACATACAGACAAAGTTTGGATAGAGTGACACTAGCGTCACAACGCTTTTCAGGTGATCTATTACAATTAGTTTACTTTAATAAAACTCTAAATGTATAATGATCTAATAGATTTTTACACAATTGTACCGTATTTTTATGTCGTGTAGATTGCTCAAAGAGCACATACTACCAGCTGATAATGTGATGCCAGATTCCCGAGAGGAAGCAAGAAAGATTTTGCGAAACTTGGGGATGGATTACAATTCGATCCACGCTTGTCCTAATGACTGCATTCTTTTCAGAGGGGAATACATAGACATGGAGAAGTGTCCAAAATGTGATTCCGAAAGATATCGAGTAGATCTCCATGGAACAAAAATTCCGCAAAAGGTTTTGCGATATTTTTCTCTGCTTCCTCGCATCAAGCATTTCTTCGAATGTAAGTCCATGGCCGTCCTAGAATCATGGCATGAGGAGAATAAATCTTCGGATGGCGTGCTACGGATTCCTGCAGATTGTGCAGCCTCGAAACATATAGATGGAACATGGTCGGATTTTGCCACGGAAGCTCGAAATTTACGCTTAGGCCTGGCTATGGATGGCGTAAATCCATTTGGTCAAAGATCAACATCTTACACTGTATGATCCGTTGTCATCGTCAACTACAACATTCTCCCGTGGTTGACTACGAAGAAGGGGCACCTATGGCTAAGCTTGATTGTGCCGGGGCGATATAAAGTGAAGAATATGGATGTGTATCTTCGTCCACTATTGTAAGAGCTACAACAATTGTGGATTGGCATAGAAGTGGTGGATATGAGCCAACACACTGGTCGACGGAATGCTTTGATCAGAGGTATTATAATGTGGACCATGCATGACTATCCCGGACTAACAGAACTCTCAGGTGATCTATTTACACTCCTCACTCAAACACTGTAAATCTTGGTTTTTCTCGAGCTGATCTATTATCATGTGTATACATGATAATAGATGCAGGGCTTCAAACAAGCGGATACAGAGCATGTGTCACATGTGGACCTAGACTGAATGCACGTAGGGTGCCCTCATTGAAGAAGCAAATCTACGAAGGTCATCAAGCATATCTTCCAGAGAATCATGTGTTACGCGATGGTTTTTTGGGAAGAGAGCCACTGAGGATGTCTGCACAAGCATGGTTAGAGCAGAAGGAGATGTGTGATGACGGATTGTCCCCAAGGATGAAGAGACTATCTCTATAGTACGAGTTACCATACTGGCCCCGACTCATGATCAATCACTTGCTCGATCCAATGCACATATTCAAGAATGTGGGTAATCTACTATGGGACCATCTGATCGGCAAGAAAGATACTTTGGGAGCTAGAGTTGACCTTAGAAATGTGGATCGTATGGAGCGATATTGGCTGCAAACAGCGTCCGATGGATTGATAAAACTCCCTAAAGCACCATGGATTTTCACAGGAGCCCAAGAACGCAAAGTAAAAGAGACCATTCAATTTTTGCGGACCCCCACTAACCTAATGCACTCGCTCCGAACGTGTTTTACTAAAGAAGGAAAGCTTACCGGTTTGAAGTCACATGACTGGCATAAAATGTGTCAGGTATGTTCATAGTGGAGTATATCATAGTGGGAATTGTGTAACAAATTCGTGTGTGGATGTTAATATCATTGTTGCACGTGTTTTGCAGTTTATTTTACCGGTTGCCATTGAGGGATGTTTGTTTCTTCACGTCCGTAACACAATCTACAAACTTGCGAAGTTGGTGCAATGGATCTCACAAAAGGAGATCAACGTAGACTCCATACCATTCGCCAAACTAAACGCTACGGAGGTTGTGTGCATGTTTGAGAAACATTTTCCTACTACCATGCTAACCATTCAGGTGCATCTTCTTGTTCACATAGTTGATGAGGTGGAAATAACTGGCACAGTACATTCCAGATGGATGTTCTTTTTAGAACGTTTCATGAAAACGCTCAAGGGATATGTGCGTCAGAAGGCACATCCGGAGGGTAGCATGGTAGAAGGTTGGTTGGTATTAGAGTCCCTAGTGTACATTAGAGAGTGGCTAGATGTATTTGATAAATCTCGGGACACGCTATGGTGAACCATAGATGATGAGCGCATATCTGAAATTGTCATGTGCAATCTCGGTGTTGAGAAGAAGATGACGGAAGATCTAGAGGCTAAAATCAACCGATTTTGCATGCTTCACAATCCAGTCATGAAGAAGTGGATTTCACAATATGAGGATGCAAAGCAAGAGCGACAAAGGGCACGAATTAAGTGGAGACGGGGAAGACAACCACCGATACACTATCCGACGGGTCTGGAGAGCCTACCAACATTCATGAGCTTAAGATGGTTGCACAACCAATTGAAAAGCGCACAATAGTGCGGTGAAGAAGTGACTGAGGAAGAGTGGGAGTACTCTCGGGGTTGCGCAACCAAGGTAAGTTTGCAATGTACGACTAGTAACTTTTTAGATGTTTGAACGGCCACTCATAATCTTTGTTGGTTGTAGGATAAGTCATACACAGCAGCATGGTATAAAGGTCCACATTTTAGGGTGGAACGGATCGACAAAAAGCGTTTTACTCAAGATTATGGAATCATGGCAAAATTTGAACAGTCTAGTCGACGACGGTCCTCTGATGCAGATCCTATGGTGGCGGAACTCACTTACTTCAGCACGCTACAAGAGATTTTGAGGATCGATTATAGAGAATTTTTTGTCGACTTGTTTGACGTGCAATGGTTCAAGATAATCATGGAGGGTCGCAACGCTACTGTGCGTAGAGCAGAGTCTGGTTTTCTTGAGGTGGATTCAACTAAGAAATGGACTGACCTAAGAGACACTCTCGTACTACCCGAGCATTGTGAACAAGTATGTAAATAGTTAGCATCCCATTTTACAATTTATGTGCTTGGAAGCTCTCATGTAAGTTATTTGGCTCTGGCAGGTGATATTTCATCCTACAAAGTTTGAATCAAACTGGTGGTACATCATAGAGGTAGCCCCTCGTAGTGCACGGACGTATGAAGGGTATCATGTGCCAATCACAGCGGCATCAATGGAGGGGATTGGAGAAGATGCTCAATCAGAAGCCATGGAGGTGGTGCCAGACGAACATCAAGCTGCTACTCTCTATGGGGTGCATACAAAGGATCTACAAAATGAAATAGAGGACATTTGTTTAAACGGAGAGCTCTATATAGATATAGGAAGTTATGCTGAGCTATGCGAGGATGAGAGAGAGATCTCTTAAAGCCATAAATATTGTATTTGAACAATTTTGCTCCGTTTTGTAAATTCAAAGTTATGCACTTGCCTCTTCCATCACTCAAGTTGAATAGAAGAAGAACGCTTTCTAATTCTGCTAGCCTTTGAACATTACAAAGCTACAAGCACCTTCAAGTTTTTGTACGATTCTCCGTTTTGAACAATTTTGCTTTGTTTTGTATTTATATGCGTCATTGCATCATTGTATTTAATGGTCTTTGCATCCAATCCAGGTACGTATGCTCTAGGTATGTTCTTATAAGCAGAGACGACGAGCACCTCCTCCTCCTCCTCTCTCTCTCTCTCTCTCTCTCTCTCTCTCTCTCTCTCTCTCTCTCTCTCTCTCTCTCTCTCTCTCTCTCTATCTATCTATCTATCTATCTATCTATCTATCTACTTGTCCATGTTTTCTACTCCATTCATTCAATATTAAGTTTAAATGTTCGCTTGTTTAATGCAGGTATGGATGATGAGGAGTTTCTTTCTTCTTTGTCACCCCAGCAGAGACAGTGGTACGTGGAGCGTCATCGCTCTGGTGCACCATCGCGCGTTCCTATTCCATCCACATCTCCCTCTGTTTCTGTGTCCTCAGTGCGCTCCAAAACTTCGGTGTTGACAAGACGATCTTCACACTCGTCTAGGCGCCGGCGCTCTAGTGGTGGCGGTGGCGGTTGTTGTGGGGGTGCTGTCATCGATGCTTTGACACCGCCTCGTATTCGACGAGGTTCTTTACCCTCCCCTTCTTTTCCTGTCGCGACACCAGCCACGACATCGCCATCGACACCAGGTTTTGCACGGCTGACTGTCGTTCCCTGTAGCTACACACCACTAGCTACTCCTCTAGGAGTCACTCCAGTGGACACTCCTCGCTTCGGGGCTCAAACTCCAGTGGAGACACCTGGTGTCCGTACCCCCATTTTGACACGCCGCTAGGGACCCTTGCCGAGACACCCAGGTTCACGCATCAGCGGTGAGAGGGCTTGTCTTACTCCGTCGACTTCAGCGGCGGCATCATCTTGGATGATGAAGGCAAGAAGGTGATTTCGCGCATGCGCGATCTTTGCTCTCAGGTGTTTAGACACTACATACTAAACACCTTGAGTGAAATACCGAATGAATTAAAAGACAGAGTCATCAGCATGCTTCATGACAAGTTTCCCGTTCCAACACGGGATGACCGCTTCAATGAAGATGTGATGAAGGTTCGAATGCGCGAATACTGCAAGCATAAGCGTTCCAAAGTGCAAAAAGCAATCAATCATGGGTGGAGTAGACCAGATTGGCTGGCCATAGAAGATTGGAAGCATGCGAAGAAAGAAGCGTGCGAGAATCCCAACAAGTGGAAGCAACAAAAGGAGGCAGCCAGAGCGCGAGTAGAGGCAGGGAGCTCGCACCACTTGGGGAGCGGCGGGTGGGCATCATTTGAGGCTGATTTTGTAAGTGTTTTTGCATCTATGTTTGATAGTGTAGGGTTTATGGGATTTAAAATTCTAACATAATGGATTCCTTGTATGTTTTGACAGTGGTCGTTTACAGGACATGATCCCACACCGTACGAGCATGAGTACAAAGGTAGGAAGGGCTTAAACGCCTTTATAGACATCTTTCATTCTCGCGGCGGCATGGTTAGTATTAGGGTTGACCCAAAGGCCATAGCGCAGTCTCTCTTGACTAGGGAGCTGCCTTATGCGCAAGATAGGCGCCAGGAAATGGTGAAGAAAATTATGAACTCCTCAGATACATGATGTAAAATCACCGTTTTGGAAGTAATAAAAAATATTTGGAATTGTCTCTCTATCTTGAAAATTCTTCTAAATGTGATTTGTCAATCTTGAAAATTGTTGTAATTGGTGATATGTTTCAATAAGGTGTCTTTTTTGCTTGAAGTAACAACACAACGGACGTTGGATGCACATGGTACTGGGGAAAGTATAAAACACATTTGAGTGAGAAGTGGTTTCTCTAAAGTAATGATGCAAAACCAATTCTTTTTAGTTAATTTATGTATTTTAAGTATCCTAGGGGGTAGAGATGCCTACCAAGAGCAAAAAAAAGGGTGGCCACAAGGGCGCGCAAATGGCCCATCCACTAGTTTTGGATGGCCCATTTGTGCACCCTTGTGGCCACCCTTTTTTGGCGCCTGGTAGGCTTATCTACCCCCTAGGATACTTAAAAAACACAAATTTATTGAAAGCAATTGGTTTTGCATCATTAATTTAGATGGAGCCTTGTGGCCACCCTTTTTATGGCAATTTCAGCATATGCTAACACTCAAGGACACTAGAAAAGTTGAAATCAATTCTAAATTTAAGTTTTCCACCACACTATCACCTGCTTTAGCTCTACCTAGTACACCCCTGCACCAAAAAGCCCAATTACATTGGACATTTGGAAAATCCAAATTAATGTTCCATAGACACTTGGTTTCACAATATGTTAACTTTTTTGATATCCTATGGGGAATTCAAAGCTTGACATGGTCAAAAAAAGGGTGGCCACAAGGCTCCATCTAAAGTAATGATGCAAAACCAATTGCTTTTAGTAAATTTGTGTTTTTTAAGTATCCTGGGGGGTAGATAAGCTACTAGGTGCTCAAAAAAGGGTGGCCATAAGGGTGCACAAATGGGCCATCCAAAACTGGTGGATGGGCCATTTGCGTGCCCTTGTGGCCACCCTTTTTTTTGCACCTGGTAGGCATCTCTACCCCCTAGGATACTTAAAATAGATAAGTTAACTGAAAGCAATTCATTAACTGCACCAAAAGGCCCAATTACATTGGACATTTGAAAAACCTATTTTATTGTTGCATAGACACCTGGTTTCACAATATGTTAACTTTTTTGGTATCTTATGGGTAAACAGAACTTGAAATTGCAAAGTCATCTCATTACAAAGATAATAGACACAGCAGACACAACTGTTGATCATATTGTCATTGGAAAGTCAAAACATTACAAAGATAAGGGTGTGCAATACAAAAAGAGGGGTAACTTTGGATAATGCTCGAAGTCTCATCGCAATCGACGTGCAAGCTGCATATCTTTTGGTTGTATTGTCACTCGCTCTGCATGAATGGCGCATAGGTTGGTATCTTTCGACACCAAAATGATGTGGGCCTCTGCAACTTCTTGAATAGCCTCTAGTGCTATTGCTTGCATTCTATACTTATTTCCATAGCTTTGAAGCACCTCCTTCACTGTGCGAGCAAAGGGGGCACGTCGAATCAAAAGCTCTGTAGTCTTCTGGTAGTGGAGGATTTCTGCGAATGCCCTTGCTATTTTTCGGCGCCACTGCGGTTGTCTTGGGGGCACTTGCATATTTTCTAGTTGGCGGCATTTAGGCTTCTTGAAAAACTCAGACTTGCGCCTGTTTACATGCTTAGGGGCTAGATCTGCAGCCTCTTTTGATTCATCCTCTTCCCTTGCCTGTCGATCTTGTGGTGTGGGGAGAGCTCCCTGGCCTTGAGGCAGTCTCTTCCCCCCAATAGGCACCCAGTGTGTGCACGGTATTTTAGCTCGCAGCCATGGTGTCTCACTCTCTGATTCAGTGTCTGTATGGACCACCCGAGTCCTGGATGGTCATGCTTGTGATTGGTGGCGCGACGGCTCCTCCCTATCAGACTCTGTTGTTTGTTGGCCCTCTTCTTCTCTCTAGCGCTGGGCATGTTGTTTCATTATTTTTCTAGGTGTTATATCTTGAGGATGTGGAGATTCAACAGCCCTCGATGACTCTGGTTCCCTACTACCATGCCCACTGCCAGAAGAGTTCCTGGAACGGCCAGGTGTTCGTGGCTGTTTTCTTGTGCCTTTAAACCTTGTCGGCTTCTCACATCCTTGGAGGGTGTTTTTGTTGGCAGGCGGATGCTCTTTCGTGGTTTGTTTGGTGCGCGCCATTTCCTATGGTAAGAGCTCACCTGTTCTTAAGAAATGAGTGGTTTATGAGAGCATGCAATATTTATAAGGGCCCATTTAAAAAGGGCCCTGTTCACACTAGTTTTGAAGAAAAAAACTATTATTTTTTAAATAAACATGTCGCTAAGAGTTGGACCCTGCGTTCACGTGTAGTGACTCATGTAGTATCCACTTTGATCCTTGTCGCACTCTGCATCGCCACCATGCAGCATGCTTGGCGGCACCTTGCGACATTTGCCACTTGTTGCTATGCTCTTGACGACTCCATTTTTGCACTTCAATAGCAACCTTGGATTGTCGCGCATGCTCCATTGTGAGCTTATGAGAAAATGTTGTGCGAAAAAACCAATTGAACATCTCCTCCAAATAATTGGATTGTACCATTCCACCACCATGTCGATTATTTGTGAAGTACACTCCCCTTGCTTGATAATGGGACTTCTCCATGCCGTGAGTGCTAAAAATTTCAAGCGATCCATACTTGTGCATAAAAGATGCACCATGCGCAAACAAGATATGCTATTCACATGAGTAAAAAGTCCACATTATTTAATAAAAACAATCCCTTGTAATAAATACACCACGTAAAATGGCTTACCATGTAATGTGTGATGTTATTTTCACCCCAAGAAAGGGTGAAGACCTTGGTAAAATCCGCCAAGGCTTCTTGAAATGATTGGTGTTGTTCTTCTGTTGTGCTGTTAAGGCCCATAAGCTTGACCATTTTATCAAAATGTGCCCAAACTTGCTTGCGCTTGTTTGCAAGCTTTCCATTTGAATCATTGTCAGTAGTAGCTTTGCATAACTCCTTCCAAAGCTCCCAAAGGTTATCTGCTTGCTGATTGGAGCTGTTTTGAGCATCATATCGACTTGGCTTTCCTTGGGAAACTTTCTTCAAAAAGTGTTTAGCTTTTTGTCCACTCATTGAAACTTTTTGAGCAATTTCATGGGCCTCCCCTGTGTTCTTTGCAAAAACGATAGACACATTCCACCGTGACAGCGAATTCAAGAGTACCTCCACTCTTTCAATCGCTTACTGGGACTTTTCCAATGGTTTCATTGTGAAAGCATAGTCAATGTGGAGCTTCAATAGCCTATCAAAATTGCGCATGAATGCGTGTAATGTACAAAAGTGTACATTCAATAGAGGAAATGGAAATATTGGATTCCAAGCGTGGTCCTTCTCATCACGATCTGGGGCATTGAGCATGGGACATCTTAGAATAGACGCTTCCCATTCTCTACCTTCATCTCCGACATCACGACAATCTAACTCTTGTTCTCCATGCCCTTTCCATGGAAGCATGGAACCGACCTTTGCAATGCTCTTATGTGATTTTTGTCCATTAGGTTTGTACCCTCGAGTGCAAAATGGACAAGGCATGAGAGAAGAAGCCCCTTGTTTGCAGCCAAGCAAACACTTTATGGTCTTCAAATCCCCACCTAAGTGCCACTCCACATCATAACCACCAAAACCCTCAATCTCCAACTTCTGACCTGCAATTTGGGAGTGTATTACTTCTGTGATCCATGGAGTTCTCTCAAAAATCCATGAAAGTACTCCATTGGTCTCTTTGGGCACCTCAATAGCACCCAACCACCAAATGTCTTTCTTTGATTTCACGCTAAAAGATGGGGTGGGAGATGGCTCAACTGAATCCCTTTGCTTGGTTTGCAGAAGGGCCTCGTTCATTAGAGTGACACTTAGCCTCTCTAACCTTCGGCCTTTCACTATTTGACACTCATCGAGTTTCAGCACAAAAGCAACCTTTGTGCCAAGCACTACAAAATAAATAGTGCCAAGACCTTAAACTTCAGAGTCTATGATAAGAACAATACCAAAGAAAAAAGTAAAGTGTGTCGCCTTCTTAAGGTAACTCGTAAAATCTAAGCATGGCTTGTTGAAGCCTTCTAAGATCCACAAAAATAGTGGTCCACATTGTGTAAGGAAAGCCCTTCTCCGAAGGTCTTATGGATTGTTTTTTACCTTTTCCCCTTGTATTTGTTACGCACGAAGCATAAAGGGAAGTTAGCATTGTGTCCTCAATGTGTAGGTATGTCCCAATGCGGGAGAACACATCTTTTTGTGGCCTTCTTTGCGAGGTTGACCTTGTGAGGAACGTAAAATAGGTTTTCCACAATGCCATGCTCTTTGAGGGCATCCTTTAGGAGTTGGAAAATAGCCTGATAGGCTTTGGTGCTGATTCCAGCCTCATCACACGCTTGTTGCAC
Organism: Adiantum capillus-veneris; assembly: GCF_014529385.1. Taxonomy (NCBI): domain Eukaryota; kingdom Viridiplantae; phylum Streptophyta; class Polypodiopsida; order Polypodiales; family Pteridaceae; genus Adiantum; species Adiantum capillus-veneris. The sequence goes on along the minus strand of NC_140939.1, from coordinate 95,178,496 downwards.
GTCATCATCACTAACCACATTTCTCAATTTACGCATAAGGTCCTTGGTGACTGCATCCTTAATGTGCTTACCTCTAGGTGATTGTAAGATAGAAATCACATCCTGGGTATTGAGACAACTAGTGAGAAGGTTGACTCGATCATCTTGGCTTGTTCCACCGCATGCCTCCTTGATGAAGTTTCTAGCAACATATAAAAATAAATGTTAGAAAATAGTGTAAAGTAAGAATGCATCATGCAAGTAAAGACCAAATCACCTTGTGGCGTAACTCGTTGTTTGTGTGCTCCTCCTGAATGTGCAAGAGTTTCAATGGATGAATACGTGTGTTTGCGTTCCCTTTCACCAAGGGGTGTTTCTTTCAAGTATGTGATGTTGTTGGTAACCTTCTGGATGTGGGACTCCTTTTCTTGCAATTGTTGTTCAAGAGTTTTAACCACCCTCTCCGAAGAGGCAACACTTTCTTGTAATGCTGTCGTCTTGAGGTGAAGAGCTTGACATTCGTGCATCCATATATGCAAAGAAGCACCTGCACCCATACACAACCGCTTGCAATATCCTAACAAGCCTGCTTTTCCCCTCCCAAGAAATTGAAGAAATGTGGAAAGTCTATAAAATGATGGATGGAAGCAGCTTATTGGATCATAAGGGTACAAATGGCCATCCACCCAAATGTCAACATTGGTCTCACAAGCGGTGCGACATTCCTGTCATGACCTTTGATCACCCTCACTAGCGGTCTTCGGTGCAAACACCGTGGGTAAGCAAATATGTATGCTTTCTGTGTGCGGAGTACATGGTGGTGGAAGCAAACCATTTGTGAAGTTTGTGAGCACCATGGAAGCTGTTGTGTGAGGAAGCAAATGATGAAAAGATAGAGGGGGAGGGGTAGGGAGGTTGAGGAAGATGGGAGGAGAGAAGGACGGAGGGGGGGGAGGGAGAGATTGGGGAGGAGGAGGAAGGTAGGGGCAGGGAGGGAGAGGAGAGGAGAGAGGAGGGAGGAGGGAGGAGAAGGAGAGAACAAAGTGTTTTTTACTTTTTGGGAGAAATGATTTTTTGAAAAAATGGACTTTCTAAGCTTGTGGGTTTAAAAATGGATCAAAAAATGATTTTTGGATATGTATATATGTTGGGAGGGAGTTTTAAGTAAAAAATAACTAAAAATGATTTATTTTCTTTTAAGTCAAATTTTGACTCTTAGTGACCGACGTTTTTGCTGATGTGGTGACACCCCTATGCTGCCTTCACTTTAAAAAAAGCTAGAGAAAGAAAGTAACCTCTTAGGTCGACATCCTACATTTGTCTAAAAAAAGGCTAGAAAATTCTGCTCAAAACTACCTTCTTCAATGCCCTTGCCCACTTAGCCCCACACAACATTAGCCTTAATCCCTAAAAATTAGGATTCCTTACAAGGCCCATGCAAGGTTCATATTTCTCCTTATGCTAGTGGTAGCCTGATCTTCAAGAATAGCTTGTACCCTCTAATCCAGAACTCTCCTAGCAATTTTCATTTGTAGTAAAACCTCTTTTAATTGACCTCTGACGTCCTTCATACATTTATAGGTTGGCATGTTTCCCAGCAGGAGCTCTAATTCAATGGCTAGGGAATGATAGTCTGCAGTAGATTGTCGCTGCGAGTGTGGATTAGCTATTTTGTCACCAGAGTTTAGTACCCATTCAGGTACTTTTTCTAGCAATTGAATTCTTCTAGGATGCTCAGGTAGTTGGCACACCTCTTGGTCATGGAAAGCAGTTGATTTCGAATGTTGGACCATCTCTCTGGCACCGACATACAGTCGCTGAAAACGTTCCAGATCAAAAAAAAGATCATCATCCTGGTTAAAGGAGCTTGCTGATGTCTTAGTCTCTTATTCATTGTGATGAGATGTAATGAATGTTGCTCCTCACCTTTTAATCCCTCAGTCACAGCTTTGTCTTTCCCTTCATCCGTAATGTGCTGTGGTGCACTGGTGAATTCCTAGTGTTGCTGGGTTGCTGATCTCCAGCTTGCTGATTACCCGACTATTGACCTTCATATCGGGCTGGCTTGTCTGTGTTGGGCTGATTTTCTCCTGTGGCCCCTGTTCCACGAGCACCAGATCCTGAAGGTGGAGATGGAGGAGAGTCATCATCATCATGTCTTTCTTTTGGTTCATCCTCCTTCTCTTCCTCTTCTGTTGCCTTATCATCATCCTCATCGAGGCTGTTCTGTTGCTCAATATAATCCAAGATAGCTTGATTTGCCAAAGCACTGTTGTATTCAGAGAGTTTATCCTACAAATCACTCTGCATTGTTTTCATAAGCGCTCTTAGACTATCTATATTAAAACTGCATTCCCCTTTGGATTTAGTATCTCAGCCAAATTATTATAGATATATCTTTCAGTTAAAGTGGATTTCAAGGCAGTGTGACTAGTCAACAATGAGTTGAAATCAACTCTCTTTATTCATAGCATGGTTTTGAATCTGTCAGCGGCTCTTTCAGCCTCTGCTTTTTCTTCTTGAAGCGTTCGCATCTCAGACTCCATCTTGGACAACTTATCTTCTAAGTGGTGAATGGTCCTAGCTGATTGATTTTCAAGGACACTGTGCCACAAGGACTGGGCTCCTCTCTCCTACTCCAACTTTTCAACTTGTTGCTGCTCAGTCTCCATCAGTTTAGCTTTCAACTTGGTCAATTCATCATTTGACACTAAGGCATCCAAGATTTGTCCTATGGCATTTACAATAGTGTTCCAGGATGACTGAACAAGTACAGAACATCCATCATTCATTGTGGCTGGGTCACAGGCAAGTGGCTTGTAAACTGTGATAGGAGCCATATATGGTTGTGTAGTACAATCGGATTTGTGCAAGAGTAGACGTCCTTTGAGAGGATGAGTCTGCAGCTGTTGTAATTGGTCCTTCTTGGTTAAATGCAAAGCCGCCTCGCTGTAATGAATGGAAACCTTACCAATTGGACTCGAAGGTACCGCTGGTCCTTTTTCCTTATCAGTCTGACTTGTTGGTTGTTCAGCACTGGTCCTATCTGACTTGTCTTTTCCTGCACTGGTGGTTGCTAAAACTTGCCCTGTTGTCTAGCTGATTCCACCAGTGGTCTGGACGAGAGGTTGTTCTGACTTACCAGCTGAAGTCTGTTCTACTGGATTTCTTTCAATAGACACTGTTTTTACTTGACTTTCCAGCCACCTGAGGAAAGCACTGCTTTTGGCCAATGTAGTTTTTGGCCTTTTTGAACTGTCAGCCTCCTCTTGCATGGCTTTTCTCTTTTGCCTAGTGATGGCTAATTGGTTATCTGGGGCTTCTTCATATGATGACAATTCCACATTGTTAGTTACCGGAAAGGGATTCTGGCTCCAAGCCATCCTTACCTGGTCATGAGCATTCGGAGAAGTTGCCCAATAAAGGAACTACCAAACATACCAAGCTTTGAAAAAATTTTGGGACTTCAACTTAGCAGTCTATTGAAGTACATTATGTGACAAAATCTGACATAGATTAATTGGAACTGTGGCGTCCAATCTTTTTGCTAGTAACATAGCAAACAATTTTTCTGACACATAAGTTGGGTTGTTTTTGAGACTCACAGCTTTAGCTACAAATCGGTAAGCAGCAGGAATGTCCAAACCTACCATTGGAATCCCTTGCGTGCTGGCTTTACGTTTCTTCTTGGAAGCAGCATCTTCTTTCAGAGCTGCACTGATCTATTTTGTTGTTGCTACAAATGGCTTTGGCTCCTTTGGCATTTTGAATACAAAAGAAATATTCTCAGGTGTTACTGACACCTTTCTACCATAGACCATAGCACTTCCATCCTCCACATCGAAGGTATCAAGAACCTGTCTAATGATAGCTGTGTCAAACTCAATTCTTATGGCTTGCACAACCACGTGCAAGTCCCACAGTTGGAGTAACACCTCGGCTTGCTTAGTGAACACATACCTCTGTATTTTATTGTGAGGAATAAGTGGAAGAGAAGCTTTTGCAGCAGCAATAAGTACTTGGGTTTCCTCTACAGTATCCTGCATTCTTTTTGACATTTTCTTCCTACCCATACACCGTGAAGACGATGACTCAGTAGAGGGAGAAGAAGAGGACTTGAAGATTCAAATCCATATCTTGGTGTAGCTGGAAAAGATAGAAAATAATTAGCAGTTTCTTCAAACGAAGAAGTTTGTGGTTGTAGTGATGAAACTTCAGAGCTTGGTGATGGCGAATGGATAACAGTAGGCAGACATCATGAAGGAGATTTACGAGAAAAAATACCTACGCGCCTTACTGTTATACGCGTTCGTGCCATAAAAGCTCCACTACTTATCGTTCCTAGATTCCTGTGCACCGCAAATGATGTGGCGCACATGCATTGGCTAATCCTCCCCATCTTCTCTGAAATGATTACCACTAATAGTCGAACTGACCCTTTTTTCCATAAAAGCTGATATTGATTTCTACACTTTACTAAGTCTGGTCCTGCCATGGTGTTATCGTACCCGAGACTTTTCTGACCGTTTGACTGGTTTTGGAACTGGCTGTACATGAAAAAAGCTTAAAATAGATTCTGGAATTTCCTGATCCTCAGTTCCTAGACTACCAGTACCCTTATTTCTAGTATTCTCTCTTCTTCTAAATAATAAAGCTTGATTTTAGCCTCATTATATACCCCTGGCAACAGTAATCCAGATAAATCTTTCAATCTGACTGTGCCATTGGAGAATACCCAATCAACTTTGTATGGTCCTTCCCAAGCTATTTTTAAATTTGGTTTTTAAGGGCCTAGCTTTGATTGATATAATAGAACCAAATCTCCTTTCTGAAACTCCTTGACTTTGATTCGTCTGTAATGCCAGTGTTTCCTTCTTTGCTGAACAATTTCTTGTTCCAGCATAGCCCTCTGCCTTAACTCATCCAAATGTGTTAACTCCTCCGGTCTTTGTTTCAGATTGTGATTAAATCTAACCCATACTCGACTACCATCCTGAGACTGGGTATGACAAATTCCATAGGTACAACAGCTTTGGTGCCATACACCATTCTAAATGGTGTCAATCCTGTGGTGACCTTCTAAGCTGTCCGATATGCCCGTAGAACTGTTTGAAATTTAAAGTCCCACTAGTGTGGCTCTTTTTGCACAATCTTAGTGAGAATAGTCTTGACAATCTTGTTATTTCTTTCGGCTTGTCCATTGCATCTAGGATAATATGGTGTGGATTTTCGATGTTTGACTGAAAGCATATCCATGAAAATATCCATAGTGTCATTGATAAAATGCGTATCCTGATCTGATACAATCTCCACAGGACATCCATATCAACAAATAATATTTTCAAATAGAAACATAGCAGTAGATTTTGTTGTGTTGTCGGGAAGAGCTTTAGCTTCTACCCATTTGGTCACATAACAAGTGGCCATCAATATATACCTATTCTTCCTTGGAGTGATTTTCTTGAAGGGACCCATAAAATCTAGACCCCATTTCATAAAAACACCAAGTGGCTGAACCGGTGTGAGAGGAGTCATATCTGTTGCGGTGGGTCTGCCCATTCTTTGGCATATATCATAAATTTTACAAAAGCTTCTGACATCAGATATTAAAGTCTGTCACCATAAACCAGCCTGCAAAATCTTTTTGTAAGTGATATTAGTAGAGAAATGTCCCTCAGAATCCCCATTATGTGCCTCCGAAATGACTTGCATTCGTCCCTCCATAGGTACACATCTGCGAAGAACCCCATTCACTCCCAATTTGTAAAGTGATCCTCCAATGATGGTGAACTTTAGACTCTTAATAATCAGAGCCTTTTTTTTATTCTGAGTCTAGTTATCCCAGAATCCTCCCTTGGAAAGGAAATGATACCTCATACAATTCTGGATGAGTTGATTCTACCACTGTTAACTGAAACAGTCCTGCATCCACTGGCTCATCTCTTAAAGACAACTCAGAGTAACCATCCGTACTCCTGGACAAGAAATTAGCACCACAATGGTTTTTGCCGGGCTTATGGAAGATACAAAATTCAAATTCCATCAGGGACATCATCGAGCATATTAATCTACCTTGAATAATGACTTTATTAGTCAAAAATAATAAGGCCTGATGATCCACATAAAAATGAAATAGCTTGCCCAAAAAATAATGTCTGAATTTGATAGCACTAAAACCCATCCCTAAGGCTTCTCTTTCAGTAGTTGCATACCCTTGTTCAGCCTGACTGAACCTGCAAGACTGGCAAAGTCTACTGAATAATCAGTTCTTCCTTTGGGCTAAGCCAGTATTTCTCCCATCGCCAGTCCTAAGCATCGATATGTACATAAAAAATGACGTCCCAATTTGGTTATTGAAGAACTGGCTTACTGATAACAAAAATCTTTAAATTTTGAAAACTCTCCTCACATTCATCAGTCAGACTGAACTTGCTGGTCTTCTTTGTAAGTTCATACAAAGTTAATTCCTGGGAAGCAAAATTATGCACAAATCTTTGATAAGAATTGATATATCCCAAAAAAGAACTTAGCTTTGACACATTCCGAGGCGGCTTGGCCTGTTGGACACACTGGATCTTGTCATTGGCCATTTCTATACCATTCCTGGACACTACATGTCCCAGTAATTGTCCTTTCCATACTAAAAAAACAGATTTGAATGGATTCAAACAAATCCTCTTTTCTTGACAGCGCTGGAAAACCATTTCAAGAAAAAGTAAATGCTTCTCCTCCATTGAATATATAGTAAAATCATCCATAAATATGGCAAGGAATCGGTGAAGGAATTCATTGAATATTTCCATCATACATCGTTGAAAAATGGTTGGTGTGTTGCAAAGACCAAATGGCATTACCAGATACATGAATGCTCCCCACTCAGTAATAAAAGTGGTTTTACTCCGATCTTTAGGAGAAATCTGTAAGAGGTTATAGCCACTATAACCATCCATAAAACTATACATCTCATATCCTGCGATTTCATCAAGCAACATATCTGTAAATGGTAATGGAAATGGATCCTTGATTGTTTGAGCATTCAGCTTCCTACAATCCACACACCCTATGAGCTTCCCATTTTTCTTGGGTACCACCACAATAGAGAACAACCAGCCACTGCTAGCTACTTCAGTAATGAACCCAGTCTTTAGAAGGTTATCAATCTCTTCCTTGACCTTCTTGGCGTAATTTGGATTCATTTGGTATCGTTGTAGCCATACTAGTCTAGCATCTAGTCTCAATGGTATTCGATGTTGACATACTTATGGATCTACTCCTTTAAGATCAGTATATTCCCATGCAAACACATCCTTGTACTGCTGGAACATATGTCAGTCCTTCTCTTTCAACTTAGAATTCAGATGCTTGTTGACTTTAATCAATCTAGGATTTTCCTTAGAACCTAAATTCCATTCCTCTATTTCCTGATCATCTGGAAGTAACTAGTTAGGCCCTCCGCCTTTTCTCTTGGTTGACTCCTCAGCATAATCCCAGGATGGTCCTCTGATTTCTGAATCGCTATTCTGATTTTTCGTAACTTCTTCCAAGTGTAATCCCAGGATGGCCCTCTGATTTTTGAATTGCTATTTCGATTTTCAGTAACTTCTTCCAAGTGTTCAGAATCCACTGGTATACTACAATAAACTAGTTCTTTTGGTCTTCCAGTTAGCTGAACTGGCCGCTCTCAAAAGTTTTGCTCAGTAAACTGGTCTGGAAATTGCTTCTTTTGCTTTTCAGCCTGATCTTTGTCCAGTAACACTCCGTTGAGATCTATCTCGGCTAATGGAAAAATATTCATTGCTGTCAGCATTCTCTCAAATTTTCTTCACCTTATACTTCTGGCAAAGCTCTTTAGGTCTCAGCTCCTTTTTCCAGCTACTAGTGTCAGCATCTGATTAGCATAGTCGTGAACAGCCTGTGCCGTTTGCAACCATGGACGCCCCAATAGCATCCCATACGCACCTTGCACATCTAATACTAGGCAGCTAGTTTTGAACTTTTCCTTGCACACTCTTATCTTCATACTTTCTATCATACCAGCTGCCTGCACTATCTGATGGTCCGCCATTCGAACTTTGAAAGGTGCAGGTATCAGATTTGTAATTCCCATCCTTTGTTGAAGATGTGCCCCCAGGATGTTTACCCCTACTCCGCCATCTAGTATGACACCAGATAGTGGCTCCCACTGTTTCCTAACTTTGTAATCTACCTGAATCACTGGTACTTCATCATCTCTGACAGTAGCCAAGTCAACCATTCTGGCTTCCTCCTCAGCCTTCCTTCGTTGTCTAATGAAATTCGTTGCTTCAGGCAAAGTTTTTCTAACGTCTTCTAACTCCACCGTGAGTTTCTGAATTCTATCACAAATTTTGACATGAATTTCCTCCTCACGATCGCAGTTGCTATCAGAACTTGAAGAATTGGTAGTATCTACACAATATCATTCCTTTGTTCTAGTTATTTTAGCTCCCTTGTTAGTCCCTAATCCTCCATCAGTCCCTGAACTGCAGCCAACATGCTCTCATGTGTTCCAGACCTTGACTGATCTGGTTGTGCTTTCTCAGAAGTATCTTTTGAATGACCCGAGCATGAGAAATCTCTGGCTAATCTGGTAGCTTCTTGTCTAAATCCTCTATGATTTTCGCCTTTCCACACCTCTCTCTGTTGAGCCCATTTTCTACTTTCAGGATTAACTGATTTTGCTGGATTACCTGGGATTTCTTCAATCACTACCCCTTTGTTGCGTGTAACCGCTCGTACAGGAACTGGTTCTGGGGCTTTCGCCTCAGTAGCCACAGTAACAGGTATTTGTGGACAATGAGCCGCGAAATGCCCATACTTTCCACAAGTATAGCAAGTCAGACTTCGACTCTAGAAATTACCACAACCCCGGCCCTGGCCAGTACCCCCTTGGTATTTGCCGTGCCCCATACCAACACCGCTGATACCTAATTTCTCTTCTTGGGGTACACTGGTAGTCTCCACTTTTACTGGTTCAGCATTAGTAAATGCCACCACAGACAGATCTTTCCCCTTCTTAAAATGATGAATGTGAATGCCACAGTTGTTCCATAGATGGAAGTAAGCTTTGCAGTAAGCAACCTATGGACATTCATTGGAAACATGGTCTTTGGATTTATACTTTGAACACCAGGTTTTTGCTCTTCTTACTGGTTGTCTTGTCTGGCTGATTTCAGCAATCTGCCGGACCATCTCATCAATCTTTTTAGACCAAGACCCCTTCTTAGCCTTGTCTTTTCTCTTCTCATCTAAGCTGCTTTCAGAACTACGGGAGGTCTTACTGGAATCAAAATTCTCAGTAGAAGTACTGCTACCACTGGACCTCCTCTATGACTTCTTTCCTTCTTAGCCTGCTATTCCAGCTTCAAGGCTCGCTGCACCAGATCATTAAATTTCTTTGTTGGTGCAGGCACCTCCTATTCTCTAAGCTTCTTAACACGGAAACCATTTAAAAACCATGCCCGCAATCGATTTTTTGATGGTGGTTCCTATACTTTCCTAATCAATTCCTTGATTTTCTCAACATAGCTTCTGACTGATAATTTCCTTCACTTTATCTTATCCAGTTCAAAGACTGGTATCCTCATCTCCTCTGTTATTTGAATATTCCAGTCAAAAAGCTTTGAGTAGTTTGTTATATGATCTAAGTTGGAAAGCTAGACAATGGTAGTACCATTTGTTGGAGTTAGGGTTCCGGATCCCTTGAAGATGATTTGGAGATTAGGCACTAAGTAGGAAGATAAGCTCGAGGAATTAAAGCTTCAATAGCTCTGATACCATGTGAAGATTTAATGAACACACGAGCACTGAAATATGATTAACTTAATAACATAAGAGAGAGAGAGACTGATGCGAAATAGAGACAACTAGATTGCTAATAACACTGAAACAATACAATGAATAGCAGCTATGCTCAAATGGAAAGACGAGTTAATTGGCTAGGGGCTGTGTGGCCTTTATATAGGTTGCAGTGATCAATCAGTGCCTAGACTAGCGGGTGAGTGCCTAGACTAGCGGGTGGTTGGTAGATCAGTGGTAGGTGAATAAAGGTGGGAGATTGGTTGCTAAATCTATGGGATGATTATTGGTGGGAATTCACCCTTACAGAATAAATTGGATTTATTTCTAACATGTAGTCCTCGGTACTCCTTACATTGGCGACCCCGAGCTTTTGTTTGCGGACATGCACTCTTGGCACCTCTTCATGCAAACTAGACCCTGTAACCCCGAGAAAACCTCCACTTAGCAGTGCTTCCTTTCTCCTCTGCAGCTTTTTCTTACTGCTCATGACCCCTTCCCTCTAACGCTCATCCCCCTTTGTCTGTCTTTTGCATGCTAGAATACCCTCAGCTCATCACCTGAAACTTCTGTAGGTCACAGTTCTGATGAAGCTCAGAATACCTTCAGCTCATCACCTGAAACTTCTGTAGGTCACAGTTCTGATGAAGCTCCTCCCTTGGAACCTCTACATGTAATGCCCCTAATGTATCTCCTCTTCCTTGTTTGTGGCACCCTCAATCCCTCTGTAGGTCGTAACCCCAGCCCATGGCTAGCTCTCACTGCCGCCTTTCCTTGCTCATGCACTTGAAGGCTACTGTAGATGCCACCTTGGCCTTGCTCTGTCTAGCTATAGGCGGGCCCTTTCCCTCCAACTCATGCTCATGGACTCCCAATCCTGCTCGCATCCTTGCAGAGGCCCTCATTCCCCACCATCCACTCCAGTCATGGAAACTTTGTGATCTCTCCTCCCTACCATTCTTGCATGCTCACCAGCTCACAACCGTGTTTGCTGCTCTCGGCCTCTACCAGCAATCCCCGTTTCCTCCACTTGGTCACGGCCTGGCTTCACTAGTTCTCCCCATGCAGCTCTTCTATGGCCTGCTTGACATGCCCTCTCTCTCTCCCTTGTAGCTACCACCACCTGGTTTGGTCTGCAGTCCCTTCTACTGACGACTTTCCTTCCCTCTCCCCTAGGCCAGCCCTCTGGCGGCTCTGCACCCTTCCAGCCCCCGTCTCCTCCTTGGCCTATCTTGACATGGCGGGTCCCGTCTGCAAGAGCCCGCCCCCATCCTCGAGTCCCCCTCATTCTGAAGGTTGGCCCCCCTTGAGTAGCACCACCTTCCCTCCCCTGGCCACGCTATCCTTGGCAGCCCTTTTAGCGGCTTCAACCCCCCCGGTCCCAAGTGGTGACGACTGGCTCACTTCCTTGCATGCGTCATCCGTTGGCTTCCCCTACTGCATGGCAATCAAACCCTCATGGCCAACCCCACACCTGGCGACATTTCCTTCTCGCTCTGCCCATCTACTGCAGACGACCTCATATTTTTGTATGCTTTAAAAAATCCTTTTTGTTATTTTTAAAAAAAACTTCTACTCATACAAGGTTCCGCGAGGCAAACTGCTTGGTCACGATCGCGGCAAAAGTCATCTGTTGGTGCACACCTTCAAGCCTCCATATGGCAAGCATCCCACCATGATAGCAACCCGCGTTCAATCATCCGTGTATAGCTTCACATCCCTTAGAACGGTGACCCATGCTCTTGTGCCAAGGTCAACATGGCCGCAAAAAACACATGTAGCTCCGCATAGACAATATCGGGGCATCGAGATACCTGACGACAAAGTGATGACTACCATGACCATCACAATCTTCGATCCCGGAGAACTTGTCCACCAAATTGGCACACACGCCACTAAGTTTTCGGCTAGTAGAGCTCAAAAAAACCATCATAGACATACATATCATGAGGACACCAGCTCATCATTACACTATCATGTGTCCAAGCACCCTGTTATCACTCTATCTGCTGCTATGCATCTGCTCCTAGCTATTTCCTGGTTCGACATGACTTGGGTGCACCAACGATTTGAAGTAGCAGATTTACCTTTCGGAGAAGGCCAAACAACTTATAGTTTAACACTAGGTTAGTAACCTAACAGGACATAAAAGTGTCCTTTCAGGGTTTTGAAAAAAACCTCCAAAACCATAGTAGATCCACTCATTTTGTAAAATCTTTTCATGAGGTTATAGTTCAAGGCCTACTACACATGGAAAAAATAAGAAACTTGTAAAATTTCTCATCTTTTGGTAACACCAAGCCTCCAAAGTTGATGGACCAGTGCATTTTCATCAAAACAGTAATTTCTTACGTTTTGTCGCATAAAAATAAGATTAGGGATTTTTGTAGGACTTGAGATAAATTCCCTAGTTAACTTCAATGGGTTGGTGATCAGAACATATGATTGCTTCTCACTCACTATTTTTTGTTTTTTCAAAATAAATAGGTACAAAAAAGTTGAATTTTTACCATTCTGCAAACCTATCATCAAAGTTTCTATAGCCACGCTCAATACAAATAATATATGCATGTTTTCTTAGTTCCCTATTGTCCTTTATGTTCATAAGGAGCCATGGAGCATGTCAAAAGAATAATACATCTCTTACCAAGGGGAATCTTGGGGACAAAGATGAAGTGCTAAATACAGCAAACGTGAAAAACTGGGTTCAACATTATGAGTTGTAGAATCCCATAGAAACTATTCAATATCTAGCGAAATTTGATCCTTATGACTAGATATGGTTACTACCTACAAAATGCATGTAGTTGTCACAAGAAACTAACAATATTGAAAAAGCTATACTTGATATACTAGAATGTTTCGTTTTCTTCTATAATTGAAAAAATCAACCATCGTTGTAAACTATGCAAAATAGGGTATTAGGTGCCCCAAAACTCAAGGAATATTAGCTTTATGTTACAATATGCGACATAGAAAATAAAAAATGCGCCATTTGGATATCATGAAATCCACCAAAAAAATCATAGAAGGGCTAAAATTGGCTAAAAAAGAGGATTTGACAATTTTTGTAATTTGGTCATAACTTACAACTTTAATATTTATTTCTCCCTAGAAGCATCAGGACATGTTGAGGACTACTAAAGATAGTTCTCTAGCATTATAGACCTCACAAAAATGAATTCTAGAGTGGTATAGTTGCAAAAAGTTGAAAAAAGCCAAAAACAAAACCCGTTTTTTCACACAGTTTAGGTTGTGAAATGTTGTGCAAGGACAAGGTTAAAGATGGAATTGATATTCCAAAAAAATGTCGAGTTTTTTTCAGCTCATGAGACAACTTTCTAGATAGATAGCACCTCAAAATCCATTTTGAAACTCTTGACATAATTCAAGGAAAATGGTCACTTAACAGGACATAAAAGTGTCCCATTACCAACCTAGTGTTAAAGGAAGACCTGATTGGGAGGAAAGTAGACTATACTTTTGGACAGTTGATGAATATGGTTCCCAAAGTTAAAAGGCAGTGGAATTCATAAGTGAATCCAGAGAAAGAACCAAAGCATGGACAAGTCATAGTGTTGGCTGGGAGAGTTACCCGGCAAAGGTGTGGGCATGGGAGGGGCCTACATTGATGGAGGTGCTCAAGTTTATGTGATCACATAGTAATGTGTTGAGAGACTGGGTCTCATTACATGCGGAAGCTCTAGGTTTTGGATTCAACTAGAAAACCATGCCAAAGTGAAGTGTCTAGGGCTGATTAAGAATTTGGAAGTTGAAGTCTTTAACGTGGAGGTTATAGTAAGCTTTCATGTTATGTGAGCTGGCATGGAAGCTTTTCCTCTCATTTTGAGACAACCTTGGTTGAGATCTATTGGTGTTGTACAAGATTGGGGCTAGGGCAAGAAAGGTGAAAAGAGGGTGTTTGATATGACTACCAAGCAACCTTTGGCACTAGAAGATGTGAGTGTGAAAGATGAATCTGAAGTTACTAGTGAAGACAGTTCTGAAGATTCAGAAAGTAGCACTGCTTCCAGTTCCAATGATGAGGGTGAAGTGTCATTCTTGTTGTTGGACGAGGAGAAGAGAGAAGTGGGTGAAATATTGCAAGTGTCAGGGAATACAAATGCTTCAAGGCATATAGCAATTTGAAGAGTTGATGCAGCCTAAACAAGAATTGCTTGTGAATAAAGAGTTGATTCAAAATATGTTGAGTGTTGATTTGACACAATGAGAAAGAAGGGAGTACTTAACAATGTTGGACAAGTTTCCAAATCTTTTCATTACTTCATATCAAGAGATAAGGGGTTTTGTTGGAGATCTTGTGAAAATCGAACTAGTTGAAGGGGCAAAGCCAATACCATAGAAATTAAGAAGGATGGGTAAGGAGAAAATGAATGCTTTGAAGGAAGAAGTGGATAAACTTTTGGATGCAGGGTTCATTGTTCCAGTTGATAATGTTGAATGGGTGAGCTCTATAGTGATCACTCCAAAGAAAGATCCTTACCCTTTACCTTTCATTGATGAGATTTTATATGCAGTGGCTGGATTTGAACAAAGATATAGTGTGTGTGATGGTTATTCAAGATATTTTCAGCTTATCCTTGCTCCTGAAGATCGGAAAAAGACTACTTTTATCATGCCATGGGGTTTTTTCTACTTTTTCTTCCTTCCTTTTGGGTCAACAAATGGGCCTAGATCTTTTGAAAGAAAAGTAGATTGGGCCCTTACCCCATTTCTTGGGAATTTTGTCAAAGGATTTATAGATGATTTTTGTGTATACAGTTCAAGAAAAGAGCATGTTCAAAAGCTTGAAATGACTTTTGCAAGGTATGATGAATGAGGGGATCAGTTAAACCCTAAGAAGTGTCATTTGGCGTAGCCAAGGGTAAAGCTTCTTGGACATGTGATTTGAGAAAATGGGATAGAAGCAGATCCAAAGAAAGTGGAAGCTTCGTTTTTGCTGATATCGCTAAAAGATTCTAGACAGTTGGCCACTTTCATACAGAAACTTAAATATCTGTTGCGTTTCATACCTTTGGCATCACAGTTATTATATCCATTGCAACAAGCAATTAAGAATGATCCCTTGGAGTGGGCACGTGACTGTGAAGATGTTTTTGACAGAGTCAAAGAAGTTTTGAGTACACTACCCATTATGCAAGCCATTGACTAGGAAAAATATTTTTATGTTAACCCATCCATGGGAGATGATGCCATACGAACCATTGTTGGAATTAGGGTTGCAAAGAAACACACACAGCTTAGAGAAGACGAAGGAAGCTCAAGGCACACAATAGAGAGTGTGTTACTTAGTATGCAATGGAAAGATAGATAGCCCTAGAGTGATGGGCGTATGTACAATGCTCGGGGGGAAAAACCTCCTAAAAAAGGAAAAAAATACCCCAGCGGTCCTAGTGTGTTCACACACATCACTACCACATGTATATGGTAACAAATCCCCCCTGGAGTGATGCGGTGAACGAGAGCTGGCACATGAGTAAAAGGGAAGTGCCATGCCCTGAGGACATGATCACTCCACAAAGGGGAGTAAGCCCAAAGCTTTGTGGAAAGCTTCAAGCTTCTCACGGGAATGCCTTTGTGAAAAAATCTGTAAGGTTGTCCTGTGTTGGCACATAAGCCAAGCTGATCTCTCCTGCTGAGAGCCTCTCCCTGACGTAGTGGTAATGCACCTCAATGTGCTTAGTGCGAGCATGAAAAATTGGGTTCCTGGCAACTGCCAACTCACTCTGACTCTATCAATGTAGATAGTGTTGGCAGTGTCCTGTCCAACACCTAAATCAGCCATAAGGCGTCTGAGCCATACACACTCAACCGTAGCTGTGAAGACTGCCTTGTACTCAGTCTCACAACTCAAAGTGGCCGTAGTAGGTTGCTTCTTTCTCAACCATGATATACATGAACTGCCAAGCATGAAACAAAAACCACTTGTGGACACCCGCGTGTCAAAACAACCATCCCAATCTGAGTCCAAAAAAGCATGTAAGTCTGGCAGCAATGATCCCCCCTTGGGATAAAACAAGCCAAGATGTAAAGTGCCACTAAGGTAGCGGCAAATACTCTTGACAGCCTACCAATGCTTAGACCCTGGGCTATGCATAAATTTGTTGACCTGTGAGACTGTAAACTGAATATCTGGCCTTCTGTTGCATACATAAATGAGGCAGCCAACAGCAATTTGGTAAAGTGTGACATCAGCAGGATTGCCAGCATCATGTAGACTCAACTTCAAACGTGTTTCCATGGGAGTGGCAATAGGTTTGCAATCCTCAAGTCCAAACTTACATAGCAATGTCTCTATGTAACTTTTCTGACACAAGGCAATACCACCATCACACTGCTTAAACTGTATACCCAAGTAATGATGCAACAGCCCCAAATCTTTCATCTTGAAAGTAGCATTCAAATCAGCCTTAAATTCAGCAATATGTCTCTCATTGGTCTAGTGATCAGCAAATCATCGACATAAAGAACCACAATGAGAAGTACATCACCCTCACGCTTTACATACAATGTGCTTTCTATTGGACTGTTAACGAAAGCCTCATTTACCCAAATGAGTGTCAGCTTTCTCATACCAAGCACGAGGAGATTGCTTCAACCCATACAAAGTCTTCTTACATCTGGACACTTTGTCCTCTTGTCCTTTCATGACAAAACCGCGAGGCTGTGTTACATAAACTTACTCAAATATGTCACAATTCAAGAAAGCAATAACAATGTCTGATTGATGTACATCACAAACATCACTATGCACAAGCTGCAACCTGCATGTGGCCCGAACTGAACCATCCTTCGGAAATTTAGAACGCTGCATCTTACCCAAAATACAGCCTTCACAAACATGTTTGACAAGTGCTTCAAGAGGCGGCAAAGAAGCAACCATATCAGATTTTTGCAAACGCAACAAACTGGCAAAATTCAGATGACCAAAACGTGCATGCCAAAGTTTTGCATCTGAAATAGCCCTTGAATCTACAACTGCATTTGCAAAATTTTATCCACACTTGTCATACAAAGTGAGCCTATACAGCCCACTGCACAAAAGGCCAGATGCAACAATTTCATCACGAAAACTGAGATCATGAATTGTACATCTGTCATCCACAAATTTGACTACAAGTCCAAGTCTAGCAAGTGCAGATACTGACAAGAGATTCTTCTTAATCCCAGTTACATAAAGTGCATCAACAAGTGTGAAGGAACTGCCATTTGCGGCAGTAAGCACAATCTTTCCAACTCCTTTAACCGGATAAGAGGCATTGTTGGCACAAGTGACTGAATTCCCATGAGCGACAGACTCGAGAGAGGTAAACAATTCACGATGTGAGGTAATGTGCTTTGTAGCACCACTGTCGAAATACCACACATGTGAATCTGCAGCAACTAACAAGCATGCATCATGGACAGCAAGATTGTAAGTGCACTCTGCACTAAAAGCCCATTCTGCATCAATATTAGCATTACAGTCTTCTTTCACAGAAGACTCAACAATGGCTGCATTTGTAGTGGAACCAGCATTTGCAGTGGAACCACCCTCTTTCTTCTTAGCCTATTTGGCCTTCAACTTAGACACGACTTGATCAAGTGATCATTAGCTTTACAATAATGGCAACTCATCTTCTTTTCGCCCTTATCACCAGAATTGCCAGACAAAGTGCTGCCAGCAGAATCATGGGGAACAAAAGTTTTGCCACTCGCAGCAGAACCATAAGAAGTGGCTGCATTGCTGTTACCACCCTTTCTTTGAGAAGCAATAAAAGCCTGTTCAAATGCACGCTGCCTAGTCTATTTTTTCTAGAAAATGACTCTTGCAACAGCAATGTGCATAATGCATCAAACTTGACAACTTCTGGATTTCCTTGGGTCATAAGTTTCAAGTACTAGCAAAAGTCTGGTAAGAATCTGGTAAGGCATCAAGGACAGTCTGCACAAGGAAACTATCTGAAATGACTTCACCTGCAGAAATAAGTTGGTCATTGATATCCTTGACACCAGCAAGGAAAGTGTCCATATCATCTTCTTCATGCATAATCTTCGACTCCAGCTCTTTACGCAGCAAAGCAATTTTAGCCTCATTGCGGCTTGCATAAAGACCTGCTAGAATATCCCAAGCGTGTTTTGCAGATTTTGTTGAACGAATGTGAGGAACAATGGTGCAAGGAACCCATTTTTTCATGCTTGCACAAAGAAATTTGAGGTGCATTACCACTACGTCAGGGAGAGGCTCTCAGCAAGAGAAATCAGCTTGGCTTATGTGCCAACGCAGGACAACCTTGCAGATCTTTTCACAAAGGCATTGTCTCGTGAGAAGCTTGAAGCTTACCGCAAAGCTTTGGGCTTACTCCCCTTTGTGGATTGATCATGTCCTCAGGGCATGGCACTTCCCTTTACTCATGTGCCAGCTCTCATTCCACCACATCACTCCAGGGGGGATTTGTTACCATATACATGTAGTAGTTATGTGTGAACACACTAGGACAGCCGGGGCATTTTTTCCCTCTTTAGGAGGTTTTTTCCCTCGAGCATTGTATATATGCCCATCACTCTTGGGCTATCTATCTTTCCATTGCATAATCTTTGACTCCAGCTCTTTACGCATCAAAGCAATTTTAGCCTCATTGCGGCTTGCATAAAGACTTGCTAGAATATCCCAAGCCTGTTTTGCAGATTTTTCTGAACGAATGTGAGAAACAATGGTGCACTTCACAGAAAACGCAATCAATGCATGAACCTAAGCATCCTTTACATCACAACAAGCTTCTGCCATAGGCAAAACAATTCTAATAGCAGCAATCCTTGCAGCAAGACCTGCAACATCCTCGACATCACCTACGTCCTCAGAACCAGGACGTACATCAATGCCCTGCACAATGTTCCAGACACCCTTTGACACAAGAACATGTTTCATCATATAAGCCCACATAGGGTAGTTGTCCCCATCCAACCTGTCCTCAGCAGCAAACATCTTGAACATATCTGTGTTGTTGTCAGCCATGGTAAATGATGCACGATGTGAAAACTGCCCAAAAACAGGAGAAACGGAGCGGGAACAACACCTACTAGATAGCACAAACCGTAGAAGACTATGAGGCACTTGTTATGCAGAAAACGACACTGATAGAAATTCTGGACAAAATGACAAAATAGCCTGTGCAGTACTGTCTGTAGTGGAAACGGAGGCCGAAATGAGCCCGAATAAAAAATCTGAGCAGACTGAGCTCTTTGAGTCTGCCTGAAATTTTCGTCAACCTGCGAACGCTTGCCAAAGCTCATTGAAATTGGAGAAAGTGAGCAGACGTGTGTTGGAGCAGCTGGCGACTAACCCCGAGAGGATGCAACCTACTCTGATACCAATTGTTGGAATTAGGGTTGCAGAGAAACTCACACAGCTTGGAGAAGATGAAGGAATCTCAAGGCACACAATAGAGAGTGTGTTACTTAGTATGCAATGGAAAGATAGATAGCATTAGAGTGATGGGCATATATACAATGCTTGGGGGAAAAAAAACCTCCTAAAGAGGGAAAAAATGCCCCAGTGGTCCTAGTGTGTTCACACACATCACTACCACATGTATATGGTAACACCATTTCCTTGTTGCCTCCTTTAATGTCTAAGGAAATTATTCCCCCCAGTCATCTTCATCAATGTTTTTCAACTCAACATACTATTCAAAGGCTTGGATATGAACATCCAGGTTATCTTTCTTCCCACCCTTAAACACTGGAAAAGAAATTTTCAATGAAGAGGTGTAATTATGTCGATCAGCATCGTTTCGGCCTCTTCTCATCTTAGGAACCTGACTCCTTTTTGAAGATTTCTTGTAATGGTCTATATCTGCATCCTAGTCAATTTCTTCAGTAGTCTCAATTTCTGTCTCTTCCCTAGATTTTCTGCTCGAACTGTGGTGGCTATCTTCAGTGCCTTTGGCTCCTTCATCCCCATGTGTAGTCTGAGAACTCTTGGCCTTGCGTTCTTCCCTCTTAGCCCTTCTTTGTCTAGACTGAATGGAGTGCTAAGAGCCCTTAGCCTCATCAGCTTGACTGCGGTCCTTTGGAGCCTCAGTCTCAGTCCCCATTTCAGTCTTAGGATCAGAATCTCTTTCTCACTCCTCAAGGATAGGGTCAACATGGTAGGATGGTTTTCAAACACGGCTAGTTTTGGGTGCCATATCTTCCGCTGAAAATTCAAACTTGGAGAAGCGGTCTAGTCATAGAGCAAATAGCTCTAGCCACCGTGATCGCCAAAATAGAATTGGAGCTGATCTCTTTAGATAGCTGATTCTAGTGTTAGAATTTATAGCTAAGTGGAAGTCGTCAGTTCACTCAGTGAGATTGGAATGGATTATAGAAACTGAGCTGGAATAGTTACTGAACTGAAATACTCTACTGGAACTAGAAACAGACTGATTGACTAGAAAAGTGTTTCAGATTCAGAATTAGAGTTTACGAATGCAAGGTATCATAGACGGAAGCTCAATTGACTATTGTAGTAATGATTACAGAGTAAAGTTACAAGTGAAGAGATTGTCACTCAAGACAGCTTCGAAGACTAGAACTAAGAGACTAGAAGTAAGAAGTCAAAGAGTACCCATAGCCCCAAAGTACAATCAGCCCAATTACAATGTAATGGGTCCTATTTATAGCCTATTGAGGTTACTGTGGTAACCACCATTGTAATTACTGGCTGGTCCGTTGTTCGGCTTTGAGGAGATGATTCCCACCTGTTGAGACTGTCTCTGCCATCTACAGAGACAGCCTATTCGCACTACTCGCTCTCTTTTAAATAAATTCTATTTGTCATAAGATTCCCCTCTGATAATCTGCCTAAACCATCTCTTCTATCGCCTGTGCACAAGGCCATTGCAACCATGGCGCTCTCTCTCTCTCTCTCTCTCTCTCTCTCTCTCTCTCTCTCTCTCTCTCTCTCTCTCTCTCTCTCTCTCTCTCTCTCTCTCTCTCTCTCTCTCTCTCTCTCTCTCTCTTTCATACTATTATTCATATGTAAGTTTGTAAAGTTTTTGGGAAAAAGAGCACTCGATTTTTTTTTTCAATGGACATCTGTGATCATGCATACACATGAACATACATGTCCATGTCCATGCATACACATACATACCTTTGAATTTGGATTTAAATGTGATTAGCCTTAGGATAGGAAATTAATCAAATTGAGAGACCTCAGCATAATAAAATTCAATTTCAAGAAATGATTTTAGGAGATGAGCTCGCGGTGAAATGATGACATGGTAGATGTGCACACACTTGTTGCAATTTTTGGAGTAGGTATCTACTTTATGAAAATTCAAGGTGAGATAGATTTAGACGAGATGATCGCTTCCAAATAGGTGGTTCTCTCTCTCTCTCTCTCTCTCTCTCTCTCTCTCTCTCTCTCTCTCTCTCTCTCTCTCTCTCTCTCTCTCTCTCTCTCTCTCTCTCTCTCTCTCTCTCTCTCTCGCTCTCTCCCTCTCCCTTTCCCTCCCTCTCCCTCTCCCTCTCCCTCTCCCTCTCCCTCTCCCTCTCCTCTCTCTCTCTCTCTCTCTCTCTCTCTCTCTCTCTCTCTCTCTCCCTCTCCCTCTCCCTCTCTCTCTCTCTCTCTCTCTCTCTCTCTCTCTCTCTCTCTCTCTCTCTCTCTCTCTCTCTCTCTCTCTCTCTCTCTCTCTCTCTCTCTCTCTCTCTCTCTCTCTCTCTCTCTCTCTCTCTCATGCTTGATTTCCCTGCCTCTCATTGCACATTCCTCCTCCCTCTCTCTCCCCTTCTACAGAGCAGTGTCGGCATGCATGAAGAGTCCATGGAAAATATATCCGAGTGTGATTTCTGAAATCTGTCGACTACGAGCCTCATCCTCACCTACGCGCTCACTGTATGGAGTCCGCCTTCTCCTCCCCCCCACTTTCTCCTCTCTCTCTCTCTCTCTCTCTCTCTCTCTCTCTCTCTCTCTCTCTCTCTCTCTCGTTCCTTTATGTACGAACATCAGTTCAACTCGATGTAGTCCACCTCACCCACAATGTGGGACTGCAGCTTCGCATGGCCACTGCAGGTTCACAACTTTTGGTGCCATTGATCATTTCATCTGCAGAGAAGAATCTTGCTAGATTCTCCTACTCCTTTCTTTTATGAAAATCGTAGCACCTACAGAGGTAATGTCATAATAACTAATATCTAATTCTCCTAAATGATTTTCTCGAGTTAAACTGAGCATTTAATATGGGGAAGTGCCAAGGGAGAAAAGGCTAGAATATTGGCTAAGTTGACAGACTTGCCACAATATGGATCAAAAGGAGGGAAAATAGAGAGCAATGGGCAACAATGGGCTTTAAAGACCCTAAGGTTCATCCCATTAAGACTTCCAAAATGATAAGGTTCCAAAAATCAAAGGTTGTGTCCAATGGTCAAGCTTAGGAAAATTGGATGCTTTGTGTGTGTACAGAAAAGTCTTCATGAGTCCTACATAGGAGGGGGAAAACCCTATAAGTAGGGGATGAGAGAGAAACACACACACACTCACAAGCTTCCTTTACACAAAGGAAATAAGGGACACATGTCAACTCCTTAGCCCAGAGACCCACAAGGTGCACTCAAATCCTATTGGATGGCCATGAAGGTGGAACAATGAGAATTAGGCTAGAGTAAATCTATTTTAATTCATTTAAAAATACTTATTGAAAGAATCAATAAGAATTAAGCTCTCTAGAAGACTGTGAACAGTCTCCCAAGGGGTCTAATGAGCATTCAGCAGCCTAATGGCTTGCCTGATTCCTATTGGCTGGGAGACAAAGGGGTCCTATGAGAGTTTAGTTGTGTTAATTAATTACCTAAATCTCTCACAAAATGGAAAAGGGGACATGTGTCGATAGGCTATCACTACTTTGATTCTCATTGGCTAAGCTTGGAGAGGTCTTTTTGTCTTTACAAGCCCAAAAATGCTTCAAATTTAATGAAATTTGGCCCATATGCTTCCCAAATGCTGTAGATCACAAGGGTGAACTTAAATGTAACTTTTGACCTCAGATCTAGTCTCTAAGACATCATGCACGTATGATGTCCAGGTGGTCAGAATTTAGTTCTGTTTCTAGTAGAGGTGCCCCTTCGTATGTAGAACATGCACATGTGCTCACAACACATTTATACGTAAAAACTGTACAAAATCCCCACTTTTTGACAAGGAAATCCCCTCAAAGAGTAAAATTCCCTTAACTTTCAATCTATATGCCCAAATGATATGAAATTTGGTGCATGTGCTCAACACAACATGCAGAAGATGGGTATAAATGTCAAAAGTTCAAATTTGCTATTAGAATCACCCTTAAGACATCATACGTGTATGATGTCTGCCGCTGATGAATTTTGGACAAAATTCGTTCACAATCATCCCCAAGTCTCAAGCACCGGTTTTCAAGCACTTCTACCAATTTTCATGCAAAAAAGTGCTCAGAATCACTAGTTTTTCTTTTTTCGGTTTTCGACACTCCTTTTGCCTTCTGGGTGTCAAAAGTTGGTCAAAACTCTAGTCTCATTATGTATCTAGGGTAGAATGCCCCTTCTAAACACTTTGGTGCAGTCAAAATCTTCAAATTGGTCTCCAAATGCCCCTTGAGACATCATACGCGTACGATGTTCAAGTTTACAAATTTTCAGTTTTTATACACAGAACCATTGCACATGCCCTCTTATATGCACATCACCAATCAGTCATGCAAAAATGTCAACAAAAGGCTGTTTATTGCATTTTTCCTCAAAAGCAAAGTTTTTAGAGACTCTAAATGCAACAAGCACTTTAGCAAATAAATCAATGATGAATAGCTCTAGATCAAAATCAACAGATCACTTACCTAAAGCTACTCCTAAAAATCATATGGGGTTTTGTATTTATGAGTAGAAAAATGTTTCAATGCCACACACGGACAAGCAAACACTTTAATCACCTCACAAATCACTCAACCACCAACAACTACTCTAATCTACAACTAATAATACAAATCCTAACTAAATCTACCTAGTCGCAGACCCTCCGCAAGACACACGCTTCCTGTCTATCCACTTGATCTCAAAATAACCTCTTTCGGATCCACTTAAGAAAAATGCTTTCTTTAGCCAAAACTAAAGCAAGCAACCATCACAGGAGTATTAGTAGGATTACCTACTCAAGTCCTTGTGTCCCTTGCAGCGGTGCCAATATTACGAGAGCGAATCACACCACCCATAAAGTGCAGCAGCACAGCCTAGATCAACATAATGTCAATCGAGGACACAGATGACATGATAGGTGCACAGAGGCAATCCATTCAGCTTGTAAGGCTGAGATTATCCCACACATACAACACTCTAGAAGGCTAACGAAACCACAATTTAGAATCTCACTGCTCTCAACTACACCACTCAACCCACATACACACAAACGGAAGGAAACTCGTTAAACCATACCAGAATCGTACAAAACTAAAGGAACAACATTCCCTCACTAGGATACACCTGTCCCAAAGGTTTTACACTCAAAACCCTCACCCTAGACCCATCTACAAGAAACACATATGAAGATAGAGCCAAATTTTTGACGGGCCCAAAACTGAAGTTTATGAGTACCTATGCGTAGCTTATGTTGCCACAATTTTGATGACTATTTGTAAGTGAAAAATAGACATTTTTTGATACACTTACGACCACAAATGGCTCGTAGATGCATCAGTACACGTGCTCCATCCTTCATGGAATGCTTGACGTTGTCGTGTAGATCTTGCCGAGCCTATCCTGATAGTGCAATTGGATCTCCAATGCAATGAGAGAGCAGGGATTAGTGCTAGGAAGAAGCAGCTCACATAAATGCAGTCAGTTATTCCACCTACAAGCAAGCAAGAAATCAGTCTTTGACAGCAGGAATAGCGACTATCAAGGGTTGCAACAAGAACCCAACACCAACATTGCGAGTAGTCAACTTGAATGTGATAGTACATGGATTTTCATGTCCTCGTCAATTTGTATGCTTATGAGATGAACACATGAATGATTGGAATCCCCTAGATGAGGACATACAAGGCAGTACCAGATTGGGATATCAATCACCTCAAGTTATCACCTAAAGGTGGACAACTCATTGTTCCAATTGCACCAAGTAAGGAGGAATGGAAAGGAAGTTACCAGCAGAGAAAACCACAAAGCAATCAATCTTCTCCATCCTATCGACAGGCAAATTCTACAAGTAGCATGCAAGGAGTCAAGAAAATTTGGGTACCAAAAGCACAGCTTAAGGACAAGCCGATTCAAATCTGGGTGCCCAAAACATTATCAACAATACCAAGGACGGTTCCAAGGTTCAAAACACAGAGACGAGAATCTTCAAGCAAGGAACCTAAAACAAAATGGATTTGGAAGAAAAAGGAGCACTTATCTTCTCCGCAAACTGTAAAACCGATCAAGCAATGGAGAGTTAAGTCTTAGAAGACTCAACCACACTATTTTGCACAAACAAAACCAAGATATCAATGGTGGTTAAAAGCTCGACAACAGTCACTAGTGATACCAACATCTCAAGAAATCAACGTGCTAAAGCATCCTAATGGTACAATCAAGCAAAGAGCACACAAGCTACAAGATTTTCTCTTTGGAAGAAAGCATCAGAAAACCACGACATGAGAAACCCTTGAGTTAATTACTCAAGATCCAACTCTTACACAACATAATGGTTTGAACTGTATTGATCTTCAAAGCATGGTAGAGCCAACCAAGGCTATGCATAGACACAATTGTTCAACCCATATTGCACACAATCATCCTGGAGTACGCCATCTAGGAGGGTTGGAAGGGCACTAACTAATGGGCAATGTTTGAAGAGGGAGGAAAAAGTTTGATGTTAAAGTGTAATTTTTTGCAAAATTACCTAATAATGCCCTTATAAATCATCAACAGGGGAAATTTAACTGATAACATCTCCCCGATGAGTGTAAATAGTGTATATACTATCAAAAAATAGTCCTTTTTGGTTAATTTTCATTATTTTTCTTGATATTGAGACTTAAAAATGGAGAAATCTTACAAAAGGCAATAAAGCTGTGTTTTACAATTAATTTTCTTAATTCTTGGATTTTCACTTTGTTTTTTTAGCGTATTTTGTTATTTTCTTTGATTTTTTCAATAAACAAGTCAAAAATTAATAATAAATAGAAAATGAGCTCAGATGGAAAAATTGAAGATACAATAATGATCAAAAGAACAAGGTGGACAGACACAAAAATTTCAATCAAATCGGTAGAAGGAAGCGGGAAGCCTAAATTAGGCAGCCATACCTACTTTTCAAGATTTCATGCAGAATGAGCTACGGGAATCCGATTGAAGAAATTTTTGAGTCTAACATAGATTTCATGGCCTATTAGGACTAACAAGGAAATTTGGGAAAAAATGGTTCGGGAAGTCCGAGTATAGATACCCAAGGTAGGCTAAAATCACCTCATTTCCACTTGTTGCCTTTGGAGAGAGAGCTTTTCGACCTTCTTCGTGTGCATTTTCTGGAGCCCACAGTCGCCTGTTTACAGCGCCGTCTCACACAAGACACGAGGGGAGCAATGCAAGCTGCGGAGAAGACCAAGAAGAGGATACCTCAAAAAGAGAAGCTGCAAGAGTTTCCACCATACCAACTGGACCCTAGTTCAGTAAAGACAGCCAAAGCAACCTATCTATCAAAAGAACAACTTGAGGAGAGCAACACCATGGTTTTCACAAGTAGATTCAAGTGAAGAAGGACATCAGGTAGAACTACAACTTGGTCTACGATGTCACGGCAAAGCCCGAAATGAAAGAAGCTAACAGAAGGCTTGGACTTAGAGAATTCTACGACCAAGAGCCATGTGGTGTAGATTTTCAAAAAGCTTATGACCTCCTGTCCACAATCAAGGAAGATGGAACAGCCCAGATACTGACAAACAAGGGCACAAGGTAGAAGTGTTAATTACGGAAGTGATAGTGGCCGAAGCTTTCAAATTGCCCACAAAAGGGATGACCATGAGGGCTAGAGACAGAAAAACAGCAGGTACCTTCACCAAGGAAACCGTTGCGACAACATTTGTTGATCTCATCCAGAAGCAAGTGGAAGAACCAGCAAGATTATATCATCAACACTTCCACTTTCTTGCGAAGAGATTGCCAAGGTACACAACACCCAATCATGCAGTTGTGACTACATTTACACAAGTGTTAAAGTCGACAACAACCAGGCAACCCATTCACCATGCACAATATGTATTATCCACACTGAAGGGTACCAAGAAAGAGGGCAAGATAACCTATTTGGGAGCATGTGAAGTACTTACAAGAATAGCATACCATGCTATCGGCATGGTAGACAATTTTCCACCTACCCCAGATCAAAACACATGGACAGTGTCAGCACAGCCATCTCCCTGAACCACAAGGTCAATAAAAAGAGTTTACAAATCCGGTGAGGAGTCTAAAGAAAGCTCTCATAAAGCACATAGCAGTGAAATCTCCAGACAAGGAAGAGAAAATATCCAAAAGAGAGGAGATGAAGAAGAAGGTAGTGGCTGCACATCAGGAAGAACCCCAGCAGAAAAAGGCGAGGTTTGAAAGGGAAAAATAAACCTATAAAAGAAGACGCCAAGCTGCAGGTGATGACCCTAGAAATTGGGTACCAAAAGAGCTAAAGGGACCGAGAACAAAGAACCCTGCATGGAAAGAAGCAGAAGACCCAAAGGATTTTTTGGAAAGAATGTAGCAGGAAGCGGAAGCATTGAAGCTAAAAGAAACCCAAGAAGCTGAGAGAAAAGCTCGAGAAGATGAGAATGAGCAAGAAAAACAAGCTGAGGTGACACAACAAGGTGAGACCCAGCACGAGCAAAGTGAGATGTCTCCCAGACCATCGTCACCTGCTACGGAACAACACGACCACCCCATGCCAAGCCCTCCCCCATCACCAACAGTTAGACCCATTGAAGGAGAACAAACCAAGGAACAAGAGCCTAGACTGCAAGAAGCAGTAGGATCTGAACAACAAGCAACAACCGAACACACCAAATCAAAGGAGCCAGAGCCGAAAAGGGCAGCAAGTCTTGAACCAGAGGAGGCAACAAGGTTTGAGCAAACAAAGGCACAATAATCAGAAACCACAACATCTACCACCACCCAGCAAGAAACAGCCGAGGCATCCACCAAGCCTCAAGAAAACAAAGCAGTAGAGACAAAAGCACAGCCTCAAGGGGAAGAACAAACCCGGCCGCTACCACAAACAGCCGCCACAGTCCCACCAAAAGAATCACAAGAGACTGTTACAACATCTAGGCAACTCACAAGAACTAAAGACTGGGAGATCATTGATGAGGTAATTCTCCAAGTTAATGAATATGTAAAGCAGATGCAGGAAATGACATAAAAAATGCGATCAGCAACACTTAGCCGCAGTGCTAAGGCTAGAGAGTTGGAAATGGTGATAGACAGTCTTCAAGGAGAGCTAGAGGACAGATTAAATTTCATCACCGATCTACAGAAACAACTCCAAGAGTTGAAAGCTGAAGCTAAACAACACCAGCTAGTCAGAGAAAAGCAGCAAAAGGAAATGGAAGAGCTAGGTGAACTTCTCATGAATTTAACAGATGCGTGTAAGACCAAAGACGAACAGCTGAAAGAAGTTACCAACAAACTCTTAACTACAAATTTTTTAGTTCAAAAGATCCAAGTGCAGCTAGATGTAGCAGACACTTCACTACAATACTCAGAGCAGAGGATCAACGGTCAAGAAACCTTCTTGCGACAAATAAGAGTAAACCCCACAGTTGCCTCGATCAAAGATACAGACGAAGTGTATAAAGCACTGGAGAAAAAGAATAAATATCTCGAGCTAAAGCTAAAGCTAGAGCAGTCACAACATAGAGACCTTGCATTAATGCGGGTACAAAGAGAAGAAGGACTGCTTAAGGAGATAGCAAAGCTGAAGAGAGTTAACCAGCTACTGTGAGATGGACAGCAAGAGAGACAGGAAGAGGTAGGTACATCCAAACAACCCCACATAGATATTCCCTCAGTCTCTTTTGCTTAGATGGAAGCAAAGGGCTCGGGGGGAGAAGAAGAATTTCAAGTACCAATAACAGATGCAGATCAAGTGTCGATGGTCCATTTGTCAAAAGCTAAAGAAGATGCACTTAAGGAGAAGGTTGCTCAGGAGATGGACGAGCAGTGGAAGGCAGTGATGTATTGGGAGTTGAGAATTCTTCATTCTGTCAATGTTACTCAACTCACTCCCAACCAAATCAATGCACAATGGCATCAGCAATCACTACCATATCCCTTCATCAAGGTAGAGCTGCTACAGGTCAAGGAACGACTATACAAAGATATGTAAGCAGAAGACGGAGATGAAGTCCACCCAAAGTGGAGAAAAGCTGGCTAAACAAGAATCCTAGATACTTGATTCTATTCACAAAATCACCTGCGGCACTTCAAAAAGATCCAACTTTTTTTCCTGTACCAAGAGTAAGGACGTGGCAAGCACACGAGGCAATGACAAAGAAGCGGCCTACATGGCTCAATTATCCGAGATTGCCAGCTCCAGAGAAGGGAACGCCGATAGAGGAATACATGGTGAAAACCCTAACAGGTGCCATGTCATTCTTCAAAAGTCTCCCTGATCTCCCTGTGCTATGCTCTTTAAAATTTTTTGAATGCTGCTCAAATGCATTGAAGCCTTTCATGAGCCAAAGAAAGCAGGAGCACCGTGGATGTCCTTCCTCAAGGGCAATAAGGGTTAATGAAACGACCTCAGTTGGCCAACCTTCAGAAGAAGTATTTTATGGCTTCTATGTCCGTTGCATGTTCTTGCCCTCTCATAATATGTTGGCGTTTGAGGAAGCATTCTACACAGGGTTTTTCACTTGGAAAATGAAGATTTTTGGGCCAGTGATCAGCAACGTGACTTCCTGATTTGTAGGTTACTCCATCGTTGAGCTAAAGAACAGAGTCGCTATGCAATTTTTGCAGGTTCTAGACAAAGAAAGAAAGATTAGATATAAAAACTCTTTACATGCACTTAACGACCGCCTCGCCAGTCATCAACTCAAAGATTATTTCAGCCCATAAAGCTGTGTCAAGGGAACACAGGCGAGGAGGCGGGGAATATTAGCAGCAAGCTAACCCATATACCATTTTTTGGAGCTGAATTGGAAATATTGTAACTCCTATTTTTTGGATAAACCTTGTAATTGATGAGCCGGGGCTACAAGCTTCCAAATTGTATCAACCTATCTTTACCTATCTTTAGTCAAAGCTCCCAGATTATTAGTTTTTGACCACCAAAAACCTTGGCTAAGGTATAAAAGCCAATGTTTGTAAGTTATTTAAAAAAGTTTTTGGATAATGAAATACAGAGCATGAGCTAACGACGCTCACTTCTCTCCTTCTTGCGCTTCCTACTCCCTCCCCGGTTGTCACATTGCAGTCGCATCTGTTGCAATGCAACCGTAGGTAAGAGCTCTACGCATTGACATAAGCGTTTCACAGTATTTTGTAGCTTTTGGCATTGTCGACCTGCGGCCTAATTTCATCATAAGTAGAAATTTACACTTCAAAATTATAGGCGGGGTATTGGGGCATCATTGCTAAGAATTTAGATGCATTCTGGGTCAAAAATGATTAGGTCAAAAGTCCACTGCTGTTAATAATCGTGATTTTTGCACTTGACCTAAAGTGGGATTTGAGGTCATAAGCATGTGTGCTTAGGTCTTATAATCATGTCCTAGAAGTTTCATTACATTTGGATGTCATTTGATGCTGTAACGGATGTGATTTGTTTGTAGATGAGCGATTGGCTTTTGGGGATTTCGGTCACTTGAGTGTAGCTTGAGTTAGATGTGAGTTGTTTGTTTTTTTCCAACCCCTTATAGCCTCTATGCACTAGTCATGTCAGCTTCGTCCCATGGATTGACAAATTTATCGTGGTTCTTGCTACGTTTGCAATAAGATAGGAGTGAGGTTAGACACCCGTCCCACATTAAAGCCAAGCACAAATAGTTGATCTGCCAAAAAGAAATATAGATAATCTTAGTATAATTCAATCCCTTAACTATATGTTTATATATATCTCTCACCCTTGCCTCTCTCTCTCTCTCTCTCTCTCTCTCTCTCTCTCTCTCTCTCTCTCTCTCTCTCTCTCTCTCTCTCTCTCTCTCTCTCTCTCTCTCTCTCTCTCTCTCTCTCTCTCTCTCTTTCTCTTTTCCCCTCTCTATCTTTATCTCTTTGCTTCTCTCTGTTCTAAGTATCTCTTTGCTTCTCTCTGTTCTAAGTATCTCTCTCTCTCTCTCTCTCTCTCTCTCTCTCTCTCTCTCTCTCTCTCTCTCTCTCTCTCTCTCTCTCTCTCTCTCTCTCTCTCTCTCTCTCTCTCTCTCTCTCTCTCTCTCTCTCTCTCTCTCTCCTCTCTCTCTATCTTTATCTCTTTGCTTCTCTCTGTTCTAAGTATCTCTCTCTCTCTCTCTCTCTCTCTCTCTCTCTCTCTCTCTCTCTCTCTCTCTCTCTCTCTCTCTCTCTCTCTCTCTCTCTCTCTCTCTCTCTCTCTCTCTCTCTCTCTCTCTCTCTCTCTCTCTCTCTCTCTCTCTCAAACCCTAGGTGGAGGAGAAACCCGAGCAGCACGACATCGTTGGCCTCCTTGGAAAAAGGGACAGCCCTACCTGAGGTCATTCCACAGCTTTAGCTCCACCCCTACCCCCCTTTGCTAGGCCAAGCTTGTCTTTCCTATCTACGTGCACCAATCTGCACCCGCCTTTCTCTGTGCACTCTCTTTAGGCCCACTTTATTGTGCTCTCTCTGTGTGCTACTTTAGCCCAGCCAAATCATGCTACTCCAGTCTAACCAGGTTGCTCCAAGCCAGCCAAATCACGCCCCCATCCCACGGCTCCTCACCCATTGCCCATCCCATCATTTCATTACCCTAACCTAAGCGACCCTTCCCAACAAAAAATGTGCTTTGACTACGAGGGAAAAAAAATATGCACCCTCGACAGCGAGAAGAAATTATGGGACCTACGATGCAACAAGGAGGCTCTCTCTCCCTAATCAAGCAGACACTTCTCTTTGTGCCCACCCCACGGATGGATCCGATGGAGCACCTCCTCTCTCAAATTTGAGAGCTCAAGGATGAGAATGCAGACCTCAAGGCGCGTCTTGCAGCCCTTACGGCAAATTTCTCCTCCTTGGAGTCTCAAAAGCAAGATGATACAGAGCACCGTCTCGCCAAAGCAAAGGAAGTTGAAAACACCTTCACCGCAAGCATGGCCAAAATTGCCACCCAAGTCCAAGAAGCAACCATTGCAGTCTCCTCCAAAGTAGAAGAGTGCATGCAAGAACGTTTCCAACGGGAAGGACTAGCACTATCTGTTCATATCAACGGTCTGCCCTCTACTTAGTGGGGAGAGAATGATGACTACACTTCAACCCTAGTGAAACTCAACCGAGCCATCCACCCAACCAAGTTTGATCCCAAAACAATTAAGACGGTTCACCATGACAACCGCACCAACCAAGGTATCTTGGTCTTCAAATTTAAAGAGGCATGCATAACACTTCTACAACAAGCACGCCTCCTCAAGGGAACCACAATATGGATAAGCGAGGCCTTGACACCTGCCCAACTTAAAGTCAAGAAACACGAACTCCAAAAGGTTTGAGAGGCACGAGCAGCCGAAAAATGGGCCATCTATCAAGGCAGAAAAGCCATTATCAAAGAATTACAGGCTCCAAAAACCCCCAAGCCATCTTCCCCTTCTCCCTCCCCTAAGTGACATATGTCACAAATTTTGTTGTATCCACATTATCCTTGATTCTCCATGTAATCCTCTAGTAAGAGGTCCAACCATGTATGTTTTCTTGGTCCCATAGGTCATATTTGACCTTTGAGGATGATAATGAATCTCTCTCTCTCTCTCTCTCTCTCTCTCTCTCTCTCTCTCTCTCTCTCTCTCTCTCTCTCTCTCTCTCTCTCTCTCTCTCTCTCTCTCTCTCTCTCTCTCTCTCTCTCTCTCTCTCTCGGGTGTATGCAAGATCAAGTGTACCCAGTTTTGGTAGTTTATGCAACTTTTAAACTGCAAAAAAGCAAGCTTTTTATGCAAATAAAATTGCATGACACCCTAGCTATACTCATTTCTAATAGCCAAGAATTGGTGGCCACATAAAAGGCATAAGTTCTAACATAACAAAAAGTCTTGATTTCTAAACAAACTAAAGAAAATAGTACTTTCTGTATGTAAAACATCTCTTGGTTTGACCTGTCACACCCTGTCACAGCATTCTGATCTTAACATAGATTCTTATATAAGTCTCTTATCACTTACTTAATTTTGAAATAAACTTGCACATGAATCTTGCATATGCTTAAAGAGAATATTTGGAATTATTGGAGATTTTTTTCTCATTTCTTTAAATTATTAGTAATTATCTTTGTGAAAAATTTCAATAATTTTTATATCACTATTTCTACACAAGATATCTATGGATGCAAGGCTAATTTCTCAAGATCCTACGGTCATCTGATAGATATAGTTATGTGGAATGTGGTGAGATGGAAAATAACCTACTTCCATGGTAGAATTTTGACAGATCTTCCTTGGAAAATTTACATAGAATAACAATAAATGAAATTTAACTCTTCTAAAAATTATAATAAATAAAACAATTATTATTTTCTCATTGATTTGATATATATTATAGTTTGTGGTACAAGGAGTCCATAGAAAAAATATTGTGTGTAATAAGGCTTCATAAGATTATCTTTTATCCATTTTACTTATGTGCAACCTTTGGATTATCCTTAGTGTATTGGGTCAAAAATTTATCAAAGATTGAAAAACTTGCATTTTTTTCATTGTCCAAGGGTATATTATAGCATCTTAGTCCTAATTGGCCATGCCTACGTATGAGGTGTAGACAAATGTGTTGAACACCTTGAGTGTCACACTTTCCAAACTGGGTACACCTGATCCTTCACACACCCTCTTCTTTTTTCTCTCCCTCTTTATCTCTATATCTTCCTCTTTCCCCCTCCCTCTCTATATCTCCATCCCCCTCTCTCTCTCTCTCTTTATCTTTGTCTCTCTATATTTATCACTCTTCCACCCCCTTCTCTCTCTCTCTCTCTCTCTCTCTCTCTCTCTCTCTCTCTCTCTCTCTCTCTCTCTCTCTCTCTCTCTCTCTCTCTCTCTCTCTCTCTCTCTCTCTACACAACCCAATGAATGTCTCTCTCTCTCTTGACGTATCTCATGTACAACACAAAGGGCGAGCATTAGCGCTCCTGGAAAATATGCCCAACAAAAGACAAGGCGAAGAGGGAGAGGGAGAGAGCCATATGGACAGGGTGACATAGGGAGAAAGAGAGACAGAGGACCCTCATACCTTGAGTATGTTGAACGTGGTAGCAACAATACAGAGGAGGTTGCACTAAATATAAATTATCGCGACCTATCTATATAGGCTGCTCTACCACCATTCAGCTTTCTCTCTCAAGCCCTTGACATTGGCTTGGGGCGAGCACCAATGCTTGTTGGAATTAGGGTTGCAGAGAAATGTACACAGCTTGGAGAAGATGAAGGAAGCTCAAGGCACACAATACATAGTGTGTTACTTAGTGTGAAATGGAAAGATAGATGGCCCTAGAGTGATGGGTGTATATACAATGCACGGGGGAAAAAACCTTCTAAAGAGGGAATAAATGCCCCGGCAGTCCTAGTGTGTTCACACATATCACTACCACATGAATATGATAACAAATCCCCCTAGAGTGATGCGGTGAACGAGAGCTGGCACATGAGTAAAGGGAAGTGCCATGCCCTGAGGACAGGATCAGTCCACAAAGGGGAGTAAGCCCAAAGCTTTGCGGAAAGCTTCAAGCTTCTCACGAGACAATGCCTTTGTGAAAAGATCTGCAAGGTTGTCCTGTGTTGGCACATAAGCCAAGCTGATCTCTCCTGCTGAGAGCCTCTCCCTGACATAGTGGTAATGCACCTCAATGTGCTTTGTGCGAGCATGAAAAACTGGGTTCCTCGCAACTGCCAATGCGCTCTGACTGTCAGTGTAGATAGTGTTGGCAGTGTCCTGTCCAACACCCAAGTCAGCCATAAGGCGTCTGAGCCATACACACTCAACCGTAGCTGTGAAGACTGCCCTGTACTCAGCCTCACAACTCGAAGTGGCCACAGTAGGTTGCTTCTTGCTCAACCATGATATACATGAACTGCCAAGCATGAAACAAAAACCACTTGTGGACACTCGCGTGTCAAAACAACCAGCCCAATCTGAGTCCGAAAAGGCATGTAAGTCTGACGGGAATGATCCCCCCTTGGGATAAAACAAGCCAAGATGTAAAGTGCCACTAAGGTAGCCAAAAATACTCTTGACAGCCTACCAATGCTTATACCCTGGGCTATGCATAAATCTGTTGACATGTGAGATTGCAAACTGAATATTCGGCCTCGTGTTGCATACATAAATGAGGCAGCCAATAGCAGTTTGGTAAAGAGTGACATCAGCAGGATCCCCAGCATCATGTAGACTCAACTTCAAACATGTTTCCATGGGAGTTGCAATGGGTTTGCAATCCTCAAGTCCAAACGTGCATAGCAATATCTCTATGTAACTTTTCTAACACAAGGCAATACCACCATCACATTCCTTAACTGTACACCCAAGTAATGATGCAACAGTCCCAAATCTTTCATCTTGAAAGTAGCATTTAATTCAGCAATATGTGCCTCATTGGGACCAGTGATCAGGAAATCATCCACATAAAGAACAACAATGAGAAGTACATTTCCCTCACGCTTTACATACAATGTGCTTTCTGTTGGATTGTTACAAAAGCCTTGTTGGACCAAATGAGTGTCAGATTTTTGATACCAAGCACGAGGAGATTTCTTCAACCCATACAAAGCCATTTTACATCTGCACACTTTGTCCTCTTCTCCTTTCTTGATAAAACCAGGAGGCTGCGTCACATAAACTTCCTCAAATATGTGACCATTCAAGAAAGGAGTAAAAATTTATGATTGATGTACATCCTAACCAAAATGAGCTACCAATGCACATAGAAAACACACATTAGTCATACAAAAAGTGGGAGCAGAAGTCTCTTCATAATCTATGCCTTTTTGTTGTGTGTAACCCTTTGTAACAAGTCGAGCCTTATGGCGATTGATCTCACCATCCGGCTTGCATTTCAACTTGTAAAACCACTTTGTACCAATGGCCTTTTTTCCAGGAGGCAAATCACATAAAGTCCATGTGTCATTTTTTATAAGTGCATCATATTCTGATTGCATGGCAGCCATTCAATTTTTTGAATTTTGTGCTTCATCAAAAGATAGAGGTTCCTCAACATCATGTAAGCTAGACACGGCCAAAGCATAACAATCTGATGCATAAGATGCATGGCGAGAGCCTGAACGAGTACGACTAGACAAAGGTGCAACCAATTTACTGTCATGCAAAGTGTGTGTTTGGTAGCGCAAACACAAAGTAGCAGATGACCTTCAACTATGCTATTTTTAGCATATGCTTATGATGTATTAGCATACGTTGCTTCATTTTTTGACAGACACATCATTTTGTATATGTACTTTTGACATATTTACGGGCTCTACATGAGTTCCAGCTTGTATATTTGATGTTACCATGATTCCTAGGAGCTATAGAGATGCACACAATTCTATGCATCTCATGGGCGGCCGGACATGTTTTTTATGCCATAGGTATAAAAGTGAAAGTTAGGTCATTTTTTAGGGATCCTCAAGTGAGTTAAGATTTCATGGAAAGCTTGTAGAGAAGATAGAGGTGAAGATGTTTGGAGTTGGAGCTTCCGCTTGTGCCCACCTACTTTCTATGGCATGCAATGGAAAGCTAAGTGCTCTTGTTCTTCTTTCTCTTTGTCAATTGTGTTTATGGTGTGTAGTTAAGCATTGATTAGTCTCTAATTAGTGTTTCCCTCTCTCATTTATCTTCACTTTTACATTATTTGTGAGCTCATTGATCTTTTGATTGATGTGTGTGTGTGATTGATGAGAGTGTGCACCCATTGTCCTCTTGATTGTTGAGATTAAAGAAGATTAGAGAGAAGGCATTGAGTGATTAGCCTTCTCCATAGCTTTCTCTTCTTCTTAACTCTCTTGACTAGGATCCTCTTCTTGCATTTCTAGTGATTCCATGCATTCATGCACTAGATGGGTTATCGATCCATTGGTTTGACATTATGTCAGTGGATCGAGCTATGCGACAACCCCCCAACATTGGCACCGCTGCCAGGGACAAAAACCCTAGGTAGGTGATCGAGACTAGTCCTTGAGGATAGGGATTCTTTGGCTTGCCAAGAGTCTCGTTTTACATTTAGATAGGATCAGAGGGTGGAGGACTCTCTAGGTCTTAGAGGGAGTCTAGGGACCATGTGTCTGGCCTAGATCCTTCGACTTAGGTAGACTGAGATAGTTTTAGGTAATTAGTTGAGTTGATGAGTAGGAGTTGGAGTGGTAGAAGCGGTGAAAGGAGAGCTTGAGAGTCCAGAGAGGCCAGGAAGCAACCAAAACACCATTATCACCATTTCACATGATGAGTAGGAGTAGGGTCAGTAGGACATCATGATTTATGATCTAGAGCACTTCATGCATGTTATACTTGCTGTTAGGTTCAACACAATGTTGTAAAAGACACAAAAGAGTGTTTGAAAGCTAAAGTGAAGTTCAAAAGTTGCTGTGAGTGTTTCTAATAGAGTTGCAGAGCATCAAGAGCAATTCTGTCAGGAAAAAATTACATTTTAAGCCAGGAGACATCCTACGTGGTGAGAATTTTGAGTTGACCAGTGTGTTCAAAAGGTAGGGTTTACCCTATTTTCACCTGGAAAGTGGAAAGTTGACCATATCTTGATAGGATAAGGCCAGATAGACAGAAATTTCCAGACATCCTACCCAAATTGTGCCAAGGTATTATTTTAAGACCAAAACCATAGGATGGCTGCATGAGCATGATCTGCATGATATATTGAGTGACTGAGAAAGGTTTCATCTCAATTGGGTGAGAAAATTGGGTTCTAAGAAAACTTTAGCACTTTTGACTGAAAAAGGCTAGAACAGCTAAAATTGGGGTCTTTTGAAATCCAAACCAAAATCTAAGCATACCACTGGGTTGCTGACATCAAGGGGAAGGTGTGGATCAATTCTGGGGTCAAACAGGACAAAAAGACATCCTATGCGTAGGATGTCATCTGTGTGATTTTGCACTCCAAACCCCCAAAGTGATCAGTACCTTAAGGGGAGTCTGTATTTTGCATTTGAAGCTATTTTGATCAGTTAGACATGCTACATGTAGAATATCTAATGCATGAAATTTAAGCCAGAAGCTGACTGTGGGCATAGCAGGGTGTTGTATAGCCTAAGGCAAGCCTCTTAGTCAATTTTGGTCCAAATTGGAGTTGATTTGACTGTTCATACCAACATCAGGCTGCTGAAACGGATTTCTGATCAATTGACCAGCTTACAGGTGTCCAAATCAAAAAGTGAAAACAGTTGTGGACTCGGCACATCAAGGGCAATCCATAGTGCAAAAACCAGGCAAAACAGAGTAGGAACCATCCTACGTGTAGGATGTCTACTGGGGCTTAGGAAAGAGAAAATTTGACTGAGGTTACACAGTGATGTTCCATTTGACTTGAGGGTTCCAGAACTTCTTTCAAA
The DNA here is from genome assembly GCF_014529385.1 of Adiantum capillus-veneris. Taxonomy (NCBI): domain Eukaryota; kingdom Viridiplantae; phylum Streptophyta; class Polypodiopsida; order Polypodiales; family Pteridaceae; genus Adiantum; species Adiantum capillus-veneris. Next base: position 95,139,986 of record NC_140939.1, on the reverse strand, counting down.
AGTGAATTTGGACCTTGTTTGATCTTTTGACGGAGCAAAGACTGAATTCAGACTTTTCAGGTAAATTGACCAACATCCGAGGGAAGTACAGTTCTAGATTAGCATACCTAATCTAGAATATCATAAGTGTATAAAATACAGTAGTGGTTGGGGTTAACCCTCCAGTTATACCAATCATTACTAAAACCACCTCTAGCTGTTAAATGCTTTGATTCGATTGCCGAAATTAAACACTTGTGTACAGGTATATTCTACGGCAAAGCAAGAAGTTGTGTGGAAACTGATCCTTTGCCACGTAAGTGATTGGATTTGTGTTAAGTTGCATTGCTAAGTTTGATGAATTTAAGATCAGGAAGATACATTTTTAGAGACCAAAAGGTGGTAGGTGATCAGAGTAGCTTAGTGTCCACCGAGGAGAGTGTAACCCAGGCAAGGCTAGATCCACTAGCACCGATTATTGAGGAGGGTAGTGATACTGACACTTCATCAGACAAATACTTCTTCATGATGGGTAGTCAACGGCCAGGAGGTTTCACCTATGGAGGGCAAATGCCAGGAGGAAGCACCTCCCTAAATCCTTTGAACGATTCCAAGTTCACTACAATCTTCTTAGAAGGAACAAACTCGAGGGGAGCCCTAGTTTATTCTGACTATCGAGGACGCAAGTGTATTTGTATCGAAGAAAGGCCGGCTCAGAGACTGGAGATAATTCGAGTCTATGATGATGGAGATAGATTCTGAGACAAAAAGGGGAACCACTACCTGATAGTTAGTAACCCTAAGGATTACAATAGATATGGAGATAACGTGGCAAAAGGAAAAATGGTTTCAGAAACTCAAGAACCGTCACCAAACATTGATGGACCTGGAGCGCTTTTTATGTATGATAAGAAAACAACCAGGGTCTCAACCTATAATGAGAATGTGGGAATTTACAAGCATGAGAGCGAGGGAATAGTCTCTTACTTTCGATGCAAAGAACCCTACCCAAACGAATTAAGAGAAGACAAGGTTTTTTACTTATTCTCTTATGAAATTTCTATGGGGAAGGATATCGTTTTTGTTGAAGGTACGGGCGAGAATACACACGTATTCTTCCAGAGGAGGTAGAAAAGGCAACAGTTCTCGGAGCATCAACATATACCCCAGAAGAAGTGCCAAGAGCTACCTACACCCCTAGCAAGTCGACAAATCCCTTTTCGGAAGAGTATGACGCAACCTCACATTTGACCCGACAACATATGTTCAACAACCAAAACCAACCAGCAACTTAGCCATCATTGCAAGCATGGCTTCGACAGAGTGCAACATTAGAACAAGACCAAAACCGAGATGGTTATCAAGCCGCACAAGGGCTAAGGGATTTACAAGAACCACCACTCTATTCAAGGTATCAGGGTGAGAGTAAGCCAAAAACTCAAGGGTCAACAGAGCCTGGAAGACCACCCGTAGAACGAGTTCGAAGAGATGAACCATCTCTTGCAAGAACCATTAGAAATTACGGCTTAGGAGCACCATTGGGAGAGGACCCAGCCCACTACCGAAGGCCAGAGGAGGTATATCGATTAGGACGAGGAGATCCAATGATGAGATTTGTAGACCATCGTAGAATTAGACCTTCTCAAGTGCAAAAATGGGTAAACAAGAAATACACAGGAAACAGAGATCCTCGAGATCATGTAGCTGCCTTTGTGCGTGTAATTAGAGCTGAAGAGGTGATAGACTTCCCTACCCAATTTGCAGGGTTTGGACTAACCCTAGAGGATGACGCTGCTACTTGGTTTGACTCTGTGGAGCATAGAGACTTTGACTCTATGGAGGAGGTGTTTGACGAGTTTATTGAGGAGTTCTCACAAAGGGGGATAGCTCATAATACTGTCTCACAAATCCATAAATTCAAACAGAAAGACGAGAAATCTGTGCGAAAGGCGGCCCTACGTCTAAAGAGATATGTTAAGTTCTACCCTGTGGAAGAACTGCCAACTCAGTCCAGACTTATGCTTATATTTATTCAAGGACTAAGGAATGTAGATCCCCAGAAGGACTTACATATGAAGAGGAGCCCGATGTTAAATGAGTTAACTAAGGAGGCTCTTTACCTTGTAGACAATTGTGCGGTCTACAAAGAGGGTGAATTCAAGGATCTCGATGATGATTCATCCTCACAACAAAGTGGAAGCAAGTCTTCTAAGACAGCACCGAAAGGAGAAGTAGCTGTTAGCCAAGAGTAGCTTGTAGAGGAAGCTAAGAAAGATTAACCTGTACGCCAAACCACAGACTAAACAGCCTAAATGGTGTGCTATTGAAAAAAAATGGACAAACCATGGGACGGAGGAATGTTATTATAACAAGGGGTATGTGAGAGAACAATCGTATGCTCCCCAAGCTCACGTAGCATCTCCTCAACTTCCACCGATGCCTAGGTATCAAGCAGGAAACCTACCAGGACCTGTAGGTGTAGAAAGACCACAAGCAGTGTTGGGGTAGCAACCACCCCTACCAGGATTACGACCAGTCGGCATAAGATACACACCAACAATAACCAAACCAGAAGAGAAGGCTTTGGTGCCTATGCATGCATATTATGAAGATCCCAATGGATATGCTGCAAATCCTGTCTATTGTCCACCGGAAGAACCCTCAACGCAAGAACCATGGAGCATGATAGGAGGTGCAGGACCACCAACAGCTGTACAGGCATCGGGAGAAGGAAGATATAGCTTAGATGAACGAACATTATTTTTCATAGCCAATGGAGGCATGGGCAGGTAGAGACATGCATACCAACAAAGAGGAGCTCAAGGAGCACCTCAACAGCCTAAGGGACCCTGCTACAAGTGTGGTGGAGACCATTGGCTAAGAGACTGTCCTCATGATGAAATCATTAGAGTCAACGCATATTGCACCGAGTGTGGAGTTACTCATTTGATTCTGGATTGCCCTAAGAACCTGAGCAAAGGAGCGAAAACTACCTTGAACATGCTGGAAGCAGTGCCTTCTAGTGGAGGGTCAGAAAACGAGACAATAATACCTATTCAGGTAGTGACACGAGCCCAAGCTCAAAGAATGAGGAACGAACCCATAATTGAAGAGCCAAAAACCGATGCCCCAAGTTCAGAAACGAAACATCAGAGAAGCACTTGGAAAGCTAGAAAGGCGCGTATGAAAGCCAGGAGAGAACGAGAGCAAACGGCTCTATTGTTGCATCAACATCACACTATGAAATGTGTGTAGAAATGGCCTCCTTTTATAGGCCAAAAGGGCTACCCTCTCTTATGAGAGGCAGCCATGTGTAGCCGCCCCTGTGTAGATAAGTCCAAATCGGACCCGTCAATCCGCCCATGTGTAGCCTCCCTTGAGAAGACAAATCCGCTTTTGAATTCGGCCACCGGCCATTGAATTCGGCCACCGACCACCGGCCATAATATTTCAGCGAAAAGGAATATTCCGACGAGGGGAAAAAAAAGTCTCGGGGGCGGGCCCCTAAAGTTGCCCCTGATTTTTTGTCATGAAAATTTTGGTCTTTGGCGAGTGATTTTCCTTCACGCTGTCGAGAAATTTGCGGTCTTGCCAGGAAAGCACCGGGCTTATGGCTGTGAGAGTTTGTGAGAGAACTCAACAAAAACTATATGAAGGAGTTAAACCATAGATTCCATGAAGACTAGGGTTTGGAAAGAAGTGCAATCAAAGAAGACTCACTCTTTCTCTCTTGCACTCACACACACAAAGAAAGAACGCAAAAGAGAATGTCAAAACAATACGAAGATGAAAACATCAAGGCTATGGTCATATCGTATCATGGGTAATATGAAAGGGTTAATGGATGAGTTAATGGCATTCAATCTTGGCTGACCAAATAGGCTACGAATTGTTCTTTGGAATTGTAGTTTTGTGCTTACCATAATATATATATTTTGTCTAGTGATTGGGATTAATTGTGTGTACAAATCCTCTTGGTTCATAGCAAGATAACTACGCTTACATCAAAAGAAAAATTATAGTCTATGAGAGGTAGTATGATGGGATCCGGTGACAGAAGTATTTCATCGAGCCTTTTAGGGCCGAAGAGAAACACTATACGTTGTTGAAAGTGTATTTTACGGCTAATCCATACGTTAATTTTAATAGATCGTACAGAGTGAAAGTGATAGAAATGATCATCATGTGGGTTATTCATCTAGGATAGTATGTGAGAAATATAGATATGAGAGAAGTGAAGAGATGAGAAGTTTCCCTCCCAAGCCCTATTCTTGCCCGTAGGCAATAAGGATACTGCGGGGAGAGATGTACCTGTAGCAAGAGAACCTAGAGAGGATGAATTACTAAGAATGAGAGAGATAGGTTTGGTTAAGGAGATGAGATTAGATACATATATATATATATATATATATATATATATATATATATGTTGGATTAGAGATGAAAATCAAAACAACAAGAAATCAAGAAAACATCAATGTAGAACACATCTTACTTGAAACCCTTCGGCACCATTATTGATGGGAGAGAGAAGAAGAGTGGATAATTCCACTTTGATTGATACACCAAGTGCAAGACCTTCTTTGATTAGAGTTGATCTTCCAAGGTTAGCTTGTTGCAAGAATGGCTAGTCTCCCTCTAGGAGAAAGTGTAGGCTTGGGCTTATGTTAATGGCTAAGTACAATTAGGCATTACTACTCACTCCCTCAAGAATTCCGCTTGAATGCTTGAGTTCTTTCCAAGGAAGAAGAGGTCCCCTTTTATAGGTGAAGGGAACCCCCAAGGGTTTACACAAGAAGAGAGGAGCCAGTGTGAACAGGAATTGGAAAAGTTGGAAATGAGCTGCCCCTGCATGATGTGGGCAGACTGGGGTCCAGTATTTTGATCATATCTCCTCAACCGTGGCTCCAAATAAAAAAGTAAAAATATGGGCAAAAACTTCAGCTCATTAGCTACGATTTGCATTTTAAAATTGTTTTCCAATTCGGATTGGAACCTTGTGTAAAAAATTCATCAAAATAGGGTCCATTTATGGCAGCAAAAGTCTTCATGTGGTCTCCTTAGCCTAGACTTTCATTTAATTCCAAAGGATACCTCATGCCATATGAAAGCATGACATTGCTCCTTGACAAAGTTTTGTAATCATGCTTGCAATAATGCATTAAAATAAGTGTATCTTTGAAATCATGCCACCTAGTGTCCCACGAGGATTTGATTCTCTCCTAGTAGCTATTTAAAAAGAAATATAAGAAAAGTATAAAAAATACATAGAATATATATATATTGGAGTTTACCCTAGATATAGGATCTAGCTAGGGTGTGAGATGATAATGAAATAATAGAAATAAAGAATCAATGCTTTTTGCCCCAAGTTAAAGAGGCGGAGCTATTGATGCTTTTCCCATAGTATTTTCTGATGGTAAAGTAAGGATATGTTACCCTTGAGAAAAATAATAGGATGAGATAGAAGGCTTATTATTATACTTAAATATCCATATGTACACTATAGGAAATATAATTATGTATCTAAAAAAATATAAGATAGATCTTGTAGCATGCGTTCCCACTATGTACGTGTCACAGAAAGACAACGCACGATGGCTTCTCCTCATAGTGGGGGCCTTACAAATGTGCGCTTTTACCACAGAAAAATTACAAGGGTAAATCAGGCTCCATACTTAACAAGAGGATCTAACTAGCCTAAGCTCACACACTGCGGCAACCATAGCACCCAAGGAAATAGCAAAACCCAAAAGTGCAGGATCAGGAGGATCAATGTTGGCAGAAAAGGTAAATGAGCAGATAGACGCACTTTTAAAAGCTTACGAAGCCAGGCTCAAAAACAAACAAACCCAAGACCAAAGATGGATAACTTATCCATATGCTGAAATAGAAAAACAGAGGTTGGAAATGTGTAGAAAGATGATTGAAACAGCTCAATCCCTGATAGAAAACCCGCTTGGTAAACCTGCAAGTTGGCATGAAGTACCAGCTCTAACCCCTATCAAACCAACTTTAGAGAAACAAGTAGAAACAAAGGAAAGACTCACGAATGCCTCTGAGTCTAGGGGAGAGCCTATCATAGTGCCAAACACAACAGATGAGGCAAGTGATGGTTTCCAACCTAAAACATTGGTAGAAATGGGTAAGGATTGTAACGGTCTAGATGATCTGTGGAAGCCAATCCGTGATGCCAATGAAGCCAGCAGGGTGAGTTACCAATGAATAGGAGAAACGAGAAAAATGAGATTTTACCTCCTATTGAATAATTTGAGGCAAGATCACAAATGAACTTTGATATGCATTCACAAGGGGGAGACCAGGGATCGATTAGTTTGGGGCACAACCAACCAGACTCACTAAAAACTCTACCCTCTTACCTAGGAGAGTATGAAGCCAAGTCTGAGGTGAGAGCAATCCCATCTCAAAGACTTTCTTCTAACAGAGTGATGGATTCACAAGGGTTGATTGAGCTATTTTCCACCCCTGTGGCATGCACAATCACATTAGTCGAACTCCTAAGGTTACGACCAAACATGTGGACCATCATAGGCAAATGTTTAGAAAAATTTGGAGTGAAAGACCCCACCTCGAAGCTTCAGGAAGGGATCAGAGAATTGGACAGGCCTCAACTAAACACTAGGCCAGTACCTTTAAACAAGGTTGGAGAGCAGTTATTGAGAGAGCCACGCATAGAGACTGAGACGAGATTGGCATCAAAGTCCTCACAGACACCACACAGAGCTAGATTCGGCATGATGAGCACTTCACAGTCTATGTTTACGATGAGATCAGAGCCACCACGAGTCATCAAGATGAGAGCACCCACCGTGAGTGCACCACACATAGAGCCATTGACTATGAGACGATTACATTGCGGACCCATGAGAGAGCATCCATAGCCTTTGCTGACGGAGCATACCATGCATTTACCTAGAGAGGCTGTTACAACCACAACATTGAGCCATATTGATGTTTCAGGATCACATGACCATGAGACAGTTATGTCACATGGGGTTATAGTTTCGATGAGTGACACGAGTCCTACGATGAGAGATAAGCTACATGAGTTAGCCACTACTCTGCGAACAGATAGACCTATGCTAGTCTTGTGTGGTGAGAGGATGGGATTATGCATATTTCATGATGTGAGCCGATCGAGTTTCTTTCAGAAACTCAAGCACTTTGTTCAGGATCCTCCCACACATCAGTTAGTGTGAGTTATGCCTAACCCAGGCATGCCAGGATCTTCTAGAGATGAGTATGATGCGATGTACTTCACGATGTTTGAGATTGACTTACAGACCATAGAGCCTTTATCATATGACGAGTCCCTAGATACGCATACTCATCCCACATTGGTAGAGTTGTATAGACTTGAGCAGACAAAGACATATGTTGATGACTGTGGATGTAGATACACACGAGAGTCTAGCACATCTAGTGAGCTATGTCAGAGAGTTACTGCCATGCTTTTGTTTGATCAAGATCCTCAAGAGCGTGTATATAGAGGCACTGATCATGCCATCTATGTGCTGACTATTGGAGTGAGATACACACCTACATCATTGATCGATCGAGCACATTGTAGCACTAGACTACCTACTACAGCTTTAGCCCACCAGTCTGGTCATAGATCACCTCCTACAACCATGAGTGATTGTGATCCTCTATGAGAGATTACTAGGACTATGCCACCCCTAGATGGATCTCTTGAGCTTAGCCTACCATAGAGTGAGCTTCATAGCTTAGATCAGCATGAGACCGATGACATAGAGCTGACATGTGTTGCTCATCATCATGATGTGCAGCAGAGTGGCACATTAGTGAGACTGATTCACCTACAGAGCACCCACATCACATAGATGTTTCCATAGAGCCATCTATTCTTGTAGAGACACGATCTCATTCCTCAATCATAGAGTGAGCAGATACGATTGCAGAGACATTGACACATGAGGTTCCTCTAGAACACCACACAGATACCACACATACAGAGGTCACACCACATCATTGAGCCTACACAGACTAGTATGACCTCTAGACATTTACATCATGAGGATAGACAAGCACCTACGAGATTCTATTGGAGACCACAAGGATTGTATGATTTTGAGCGAGCATTAGAGCCTTCTCTAGATAGAGTTTAGAGTAGTGCTACCAAGGAGTTACCCCTTCCACATCAGATATATAGATCTACACCCAAAGCTTCCTATAGGACTCGACGAGTATATGTTCCACGGAGAGAGATATCGATGAGACCATTGCCTAGTGATGACACTTATGTGTGGATAGAGAGCCGGATTACACATGATGGATTATCACATGGTTGGCTCACATGTAGACGATCACTAGAGGCACAGAGTTATTATGAGGGACATAGACAGATTTGGGTTCCCAAGTTGAGAGTTGTAGCACATAGTGAGCATTCACAACCACATTTTATTACGAGAGACTTGAGAGAGATTTCTAGACCTTCTAGAAGATATCAGAGATCATTTTTAGAGAGACCACGACCACAGAGACTGTATCAAAGAGAGAGATCTTTACATTCACGTGTGAAGAAATCTCCCAATGACCTCCTCATGAGATTGAAGGGATTGAAGATTTGGCTACCAAAGAGCCGACCACCTATCACATCACAGGTTGACACTAGTCATATCTTGTTTGAGGTTTCCATTGACCATGTTCTTGACTTAGAGCTTGGCAAGATTCAGCCATTCAGTGATCTTGAGCCACATAGTTCATTGACCACACAGCCACAGATTGATGTTATCCCTAGATCCAGTAGTTTTGCTATAGATTCTACCATTGACATGGAGCTAGGCGCTAGCCAGTTCATGACCATTAGAGAGAGGGCTAGGAGACTACAGGTTTGGAGAGAGTTCTCTTATCCCTCCTAGTTGCACCAGACCCTTGACTTGTACAGATTGACTATGGTGCACTAGATACATGCGCATATGCTAGAGGCACTTTTTTCCCTTTCGGTTTTTTCCCTCTAGACATCCAGGTTTGAGACCTTAGTTTAGAATTTATTTTTATTTGTGTTTAGGTAATAAAACTTCCACTTCTATGCTGACACACCTTTCTAGGTGGTAGTGTTTTGTTTATGATTTGCAGCATAGATGGACTTTAGCTTTCACACATCATGGACATCTCGAGTTCCAGCTTCACATGTTTTCTTCCTTGGCTATTGAGGATATGCAGCACATATCTCCAGGCGTACTACTTTCCATGATTTATGTTTGTGGAGATTTATGTTTGTGGCAATTTATGTTTGCTTATTGTTGTATTCCATGGTTTGATCGAGTGCATTTAGATATGTTTTGTTATCTACCATTAAAGATGTATAAACTTGTCTTTGCTTTAGTTAATTGATCTTAAGTTTAATCTTATTGATGAGCCTTGATGTTAGGAGACTGTGACTTTAGGTTAACCAATTCACTTGACCACTAGTTTTAGTTGGAAATATTATTTGAGTGTTGAGACCTTAGGAATGTTTTAAGCATAGAGAGGCTTGCTCACTCAAACAACAACGACCACTAGTGAGAATACAAAGGAAATGGAAGCAAAAGTTGGAAGACAAATCCCAGCTTCATTGTATTGCCCATGGTATTAGAGTCCTAGAGGTTCCCATTGTGGGCGCTTTTCTTTAAGAAGCAAAAAGCTCCAGGCATACAAAATAAACACACATGTTTTAAAAAGAAAAAAAAAGAAAAAAAAAACAAAAGAAAAATGAAAAGAAAGAAAAGAAGACATGAAAAAGACTTCCATTGAGCTTGAAGTAAAAAATTCAAGCTTTTGTTCGGAGTTGTGAGAGTTAGTAAGCTAATCAAAGCTAAAAAAACATAAATAGGGAATCTTACATTTAGATAATCTTTCTAACTTAGCTAGTACTAGAGTAATTGTTTTAACCTTTAGTTGTAGTTAACTAATTGATAGACTCATCCATAAGCCCAAAACTTTTGATTAATTAATTTCAGCAAGTGCAAATTATTTGTCCTTAATGGCAGTGTAGCATTCCATAATTGTTTGTATTCATTCATTACCACATACATGATTTGCCTTTCCTTTATGCTTTATTGCCATATGATTCAGCTTGCTACCTCATTGCCTTTTTCTTTTTCAGGTCCATTCTTCACATAGCATCTACCACGACGTGGCTTTGTCAGGGACGACAAAGCTTAGGAGGGGGGCAGTGTTTGGCAGTGCAAACACAAAGTAGTAGATGACCTTCAGCTATGCTATTTTTAGCATATTATTATGATGTATTAGCATACGTTGCTTCATTTTTTGACAGACACATCATTTTGTATATGTACTTCTGACATATTTACGGGCTCTACATGAGTTCCAGCTTGTATATTTGATGTTACCATGATGCCTAGGAGCTATAGATATGCACACAATTCTATGCATCTCATGGGCGGCCGGACATGTTTTTTATGCCCTAGGTATAAAAGTGAAAGTTAGGTCATTTTTTAGGGATCCTCAAGTGAGTTAAGCTTTCATGGAAAGCTTGTAGAGAAGATAGATGTGAAGATGTTTGGAGTTGGAGCTTCCTCTTATGACCACCTACTTTCTATGGCATGCAATGGAAAGCTAAGTGCTCTTGTTCTTCTTTCTCTTTGTCAATTGTGTTTATAGTGTGTAGTTAAGCATTGATTAGTCTCTAATTAGTGTTTCCCTCTCTCATTTATCTTCACTTTTACATTATTTGTGAGCTCATTGAGCTTTTGATTGATGTGTGTGTGTGATTGATGAGAGTGTGCACCCATTGTCCTCTTGATTGTTGAGATTAAAGAAGATTAGAGAGTAGGCATTGAGTGATTAGCCTTCTCTATAGCTTTCTCTTCTTCTTAACTCTCTTGATTAGGATCCTCTTCTTGCATTTCTAGTGATTCCATGCCTTCATGCACTAGCCGGGTTATCGATCCATTGGTTTGACATTATGTCGGTGGATCGAGCTATGCGACAACCCCCCAACAGTGTGTACTAGCCATTTTGGCATACCTCTAGCCTACTCATTTTCAGTGCTTTCCTCATCAAGTATATCATGTACATTTGCATCAGTAATAGGCTGATTTGTAATATTTTTGGAAACCCCCATAGGTTGTACATTTGCCTCATTGGAATTTACATTCAAACTTCCACCACTGAAAAGAGGCAACAAAGTGTCATAAATGTCATGTGAGCTTACATTACTGTCTCTAGTACATGACACCAAGGGCTGAACAGAATCTTCCACAAACATTATATCCCGTGAAACCAGAATACGCTTTGTTTGCGGATGATACAACCTATAACCTTTTCTTTCAGCAATATAACCAACAAAAATACATTTGACAGCCTTATCATCCAATTTTATGTGCTATGTTTGTGGCACCAAAGCATATGCCAAACAGCCAAAAACACGCATGTGCTCAATAGAAGGCTTTCTATCATGCCATGCTTCATATGGAGTAATAGACTACAAAGCTTTCGTAGGACACCTGTTTAGTACATAAGTGGCACACATGATGGCCTCAAGCCAAAAAGAATGCAGCAAAGCTTGACTTTTGATCATACATCGTGCCATTTTCATAAGTGACATGTTTTTCCTCTCAACAACACCATTTTGATGAGGTGTATAAGGCACTGTACATTGGTGTTTTATCCCACGACTAGCTATAAATGCATTAAATTCATGAGACATATACTCTCCCCCTCAATCAGAACGGAGGGCGCCCATAGTACATTTCGAGACATTTTTAGCCATAGCTAGAAATTGTTTGAAGCACATAAGAACTTCGGACTTTGCTTTAAGCAGAAATACCCATGCATGCCTGGAGTAATCATGAGTGAAAGTCATGAAGTACAAGTAATTTCCCAAGGGCGGAGTTTGCATGGGCCCATAAACATCACTATGCACAAGCTGCAATTTGCATGTGGCCCTAACTGAACCATCCTTTGGAAACTTAGAATGCTGGATTTTACCCAAAATACAGCCTTCACAATCATGTTTGACAGGTGCTTCACGAGGCGGCAAAGAAGCAACCATATCAGATTTTTGCAAACGCAGCAAACTAGCAAAATTTAGACGACCAAAACGTGCATGCCAAAGTTTTTCATCTGAAATAGCCCTTGAATCTGCAATTGCATTTTCAAAATTTAGTCCACACTTGTCATACAAAGTGATCTTATACAGCCCATGGCACAAAAGGCCACATGCAACAATTTCATCACCAAAACTGAGATCATGAATTGTACATCTATCATCTACAAATTTGACTACAAGTCCAAGTCTAGCAAGTGCGGATATAGACAAGAGATTCTTCTTGATCCCAGGTACATAAAGTGCATCAACACGTGTGAAGGAACTGCCATTTGCAGCAGCAAACACAATCTTTCCAAGTTCCTGAACTGGATAAGAGACATTGTTGGCACAAGTGACTAAATTTCCATGAGGGACAGACTCAAGAGAGGTGAAAAATTCATTATGTGAGGTAATATGCTTTATAGCACCATTGTCAAAATACCACACATGTGAATTTGCAGTAAACTGACATGCATGCATCATGGACAACAGGATTGTAAGTGCACTCTGCACTAAAAGCCCATTCTGCATCAACATCAGCAACACGGTCTCCTTTCACAGAAGACTCAACAATGGCTGCATTTGTAGTGGAACCAACATTTCCATTGGAACCACCCTCTTTATTCTTAGCCTCTTTGGCCTTCAAGTTAGGACACTCCTTGATCAAGTGATCATTAGCTTTACAATTTTCGCAACGCATCTTCTATTTGCCCTTATCACCAGAATTTCCAGACAAATTGCTGTCAGCAAAAGCATTAGGAACAGAAATTTTTCCACTCACAGTAGAACCATAAGAAGTGACTGCATTGCTGTTACCACCCTTTCTTTGAGAAGCAATAAAAGCATGTTCAACTGCATGCTGCCTAGTCTTGTTTTTTTTGGAAAGTGACTCTTGCAACAGTAATGTGCAGAATGCATCAAACTTGACAACTTCAGGATTTCCTTGGGTCATAAGTCTCCAAGTACTAGCAAAAATGTGGTAAGAATCTGCTAAAGCATCAAGAATAGTCTGCACAAGGGAACTATCTGAAATGACTTCACCTACAGAAATAAGTTGCTCATTGATATCCTTGATACCAGCAAGGAAAGTGTCCATGTCATCTTCCTCATGCACAAACTTCGATTCCAGCTCTTTGCGCAACAAAGCAATTTTAGCATCATTGCGGCTTGCATAAAGACCTGCTAGAATATCCCAAGCTTGTTTTGAAGATTTTGATGAACGAATGTGAGGAACAATGGTGCGCTTCACAGAAAATGCAATCAATGCATGAGCCTATGCATCCTTTACATCCCAATGAGCTTGTTCTGCCATAGGCAAAACAACTGTAATAGCAGTAATTCTTGCAGCAAGACCTGCAACATCCTCAACATCTCCTACATCCTCAGAAACAGGACGTACATCAATGCTCTACACAATATTCCAGATGCCCTTTGACACAAGAACATGTTGCATCATATAAGCCCACATATGGTAATTGTCCCCATCCAACTTGTCCTCAGCAGCAAACATCTTGAACACATATGTGTTGTTGTCAGCCATGGTAAATGCTGCACCTGATGTGAAAACTGCCCAAAAAAAGGAGAAATGAAGCGGGAACAACACATGTTGTATAGCACAAACCATAGAAGACTATAAGGCATGTGTTATGCAAAAAACGGCACTGACAAAAAATTTGTACAAAATGATAAAATTGCCTGTGTAGACCTACCTGTAGTGGAAACGGAGGCCGAAATGAGCCCGAATTAGAAATCTGAGTAGATTAAGCTCTATGAGCTTTCCCGAATTTTTTGTCAACCTGCGAACGCTTGCCAAATCTCACAGAAGTCGAAGAAAGTGAGCAGGCGTGTGCTGGAGGTGCTAGCAACTGAGCCCAAAAGGATGCAACCTGCTCTGATACCAATTATTGGAATTAGGGTTGCAGAGAAACACACACAGCTTGGAGAAGATGAAGGAAGCTCAAGGCACACAATAGAGAGTGTGTTACTTAGTGTGCAATGGAAATATAGATAGCCCTAGAGTGATGGGCGTATATACAATGCATGGGGGAAAAGCCTCCTAAAGAGGGGGAAAATGCCCCGACAGTCCTAGTGTGTTCACACATATCACTACCACATGTAGATAGACAAGAGAGGCCAAGCAAGATCCATTTCTTAACTGCACGGCCTTGGGGCAAGCGCTAGCGCTCACCCAGTTTTACACGAGAGCGAGCAAGAGATAGAAAGGTAGAAGAGATAGAGTGAGAGAGATAGAGAGGTAGAAGAGGTAAATAGCGCAAAAGAGATAGAGCAGAACCTTAGGTGTCTAGACTCCTTGTCTCTTCTAGTGATAGGTCTTTCACTTAAAAAATAATCACCCAATGCCTATTTATATAGGCTCTCCCTAAAGCAAAAAATCTTTTTAATTTTGAAAAGCTTTATTGGTAGATGCCTAAATCTCTCTCTCTCTCTCTCTCTCTCTCTCTCTCTCTCTCTCTCTCTCTCTCTCTCTCTCTCTCTCTCTCTCTCTCTCTCTCTCTCTCTCTCTCTCTCTCTCTCTCTCTCTCTCTAAATATCTTTCCCTCGAACCCTCTATCTATCCCCCTTGTTCTCTCCCTCTCAAGTTCATAGCCAAAACATAGTTACAAACAAGCACTAGTGCTTAGTTATGAGGTTTGAGGATATCAATCATTTATTGGGCGACCACCAAAGGTGAGTGCTAGTGCTGCTCGAAATACCTCATAGATAGCTTCTCACTATATATGAAGTGTTAGAATTTCTCTCTCTCTCTCTCTCTCTCTCTCTCTCTCTCTCTCTCTCTCTCTCTCTCTCTCTCTCTCTCTCTCTCTCTCTCTCTCTCTCTCTCTCTCTCTCTCTCTCTCTCTCTCTCTCTCTCTCTCTCTCTCTCTCTCTCTCTCTCTCTCTCTATATATATATATATATATATATATATATATATATATATATATATATATATATATATATATATATATATATATATATATATATATATACCTCCAAAAGTGGGTTGTTGTCAAATGGCACGCAGAGACGTTCCACAAGAAGTTAGCATTCCCTTCTGTGTGTCCTTCGATGACAACACCCTTTTTGATACTTATATAAATAAATTGGTCTATAGTCGCGAATAGTGCAGAGAGAGCACTCTAACTTCTTGTGGAAGACCTCTGTGTGTTCTTTGGCTACAACCAAATTAGAGGTTTGTTTATATATATATAAATAGCTATAAATATATATACATACATACATATATATATATATATATATATATATATATATATATATATATATATATATATATATATATATATATATATATATATATATATATACATATATATATATACATATACATATACATATATGTACATACATATATATATATATACATATACATATACATATATATACATATACATATACATATATATATATATATATATATATATATATATATATATATATATATTATTCTTTATATATATAAACCTCTAGAAGGAGGTTGTAGCCGAACGACGTGTAGAGGGGCACTCTATCTTCTTGTGGAAGGCCTCTGCGCGCCGTTCGACTAGAACCCAATTTTTTGGGTTTGTATATATATAGTGAGAAACCTCATAATTGAGCACTAGGGCTCATTTTTAACTACGATTTGTCTATGAACTTGAGAGGGAGAGTTTTTTTGGGGTGTAGCCCAGGTGGCCATGGGAAGCACCCCTAATTTTACTTTCTCCAAATTAAATATAGAGAGATAAAGTGAGAGTTAACCATAAATCTCACTTCCTACTCCACTAACCTAAACTCTATTGTGTGTATGCTTCATCCCACTCCCCCTTCTCTCCTTCCCTCTCTTGCACTCACCGCACGGGATCCTCGATCCCCACAATTGGTATCAGAGTCCGGGTGGCTACACCTCGCGTATGCAGCCCTCATTGTCAAGGATGGAACCCTTGAGAGATTGAGAGAGCTCTGCAGACAGTTGGGGAAGCTTGGAAGCAAGGATAATCAAAGCTTGAAGGAAAGCTTACGAGCAGGAGTTGGAACCGATGCAATAAGCTTGCAAGTTTAGCCTTACAGAGTCGAGCAGAGAGGAATTTTTTGAGAGAGCTTGGAAGCTCTCTACACAAAATTGAGAAACAGTCAAAGGTTTGAAGCAATAGGTGTAAGCAATTGAGGCATCACTAAGCAAGGTAGAAACAAGCTTTGCAAAAGCACTGAAAATCAAAAGCTTGGAGGATGGATGTTAGTGCCTGATGTGTCAGGGTACTTACCTTTTTGAATGTAACTAAGGTACTAGTTTTAAACCTTAGGGGAATGTTTACACAAGTGCCTAATGCTTAGGTTGTTTGAAATACTTGAATTGTCTTATGGTGTGTAGAGTTTTTGGATGTAGGCAACGAGCAGTTTGCAATCTTCCTGTAGTCCTACTGCTGTTTTGGGCTTGTAGTTTGATAATGATGATGAATACGTAGTGAATAATTACCTTCTTTCTCTCAATCATGGTGTTTATTATTCATAGGCTTTGCAGTGTTGTGACTTAATGTGCAGTATACTATCGTCTCTTTCTCCTATATTGCATGTTTCTTATACATAATACTTGTTAGGGCTGTGAGCTCCTAACACTTTGGCAACCCTACAATTGGTTCAAATTCAGACTGAACCATATGGAACTCAGAAATGCAACAGGGTGTTGATATGTTGGTTGACATAGACCACCTGCAAGAATTCTCAAATTGGGTAACCTCGCAAGAAGAGTCTTAGAAATATTCAATAAATTTCTTGGAGTAGTTCTTCCCGAATCTTCCTAGGGAAATCAAAATTGCAATTGTTTACAAGGTAGTTACATCATTTTTACCTTTTGGTGCCTACAAATTTGTCTTCAAGTTACGGACTATATGAAAGGAAATTGTTGGTACAATATTTAAGACAGAAGAGAAGAAGTAATGCATGAGTGGGTCAAGGCAAGAGTCTAATTTACCACAACACTCATTATATGGCACAAGGTTTAGACTGAGGAGAGAATTCTCTGCAAGGGGAAGACATGAAGAAGAGTCTGGTAGTGATGACTAGGAAGAACCTATAAGGGGGGTTGTTGTAGGAGTAGGAACTATTGGTTCGGGGATTGAACTGCAAGAACGTGAACATAGGCTACAGGAGACCCCACCTGCAAACCAAGGAGGCCAATAAACAACTCCTCCTATAGCAAAGCCACTTTTGGGACAATTGGTTAATGTACTGCTAACTCAGACAGTCCGAAGGTCAAGAAGACTATTGCAATTTTTACCATCAGGGATAGGTAATTTACCTTTCAATCCACTCCCACTAAGAGTACCTAGATCACTTTGGATACCTCCAATGACTGCACCAAATCTCAAAGTGAGCGCGGTAAAGTTCCACGGGAAAAAGTCCCAATATGCTGACAGCCACGTTGGTCAGTTTCAAACAAGGTGGTCTACAAGTGGATATGAGAAATTACATCTAGATGTAGGGAAGAAAGAGAATTTTTCACTAGCAACATTGCAGGGTAAGGCCATGGATTGGTTCTTGTAGAATGGCAAGAAAGCTTTTGCTGATTTTAATGAATTGAAGCCAAGATTTTTATTAAGGTTCATGGAGGATAAAACACCTGAAGACATTTTGAAGAAGTTGAGGAAATTGAAGCAAAAAGACTGTTGGTTGAAGATTATGCACAAAAATTTAAAAATTTGAACAATAGATTGGAGACGGCACAATAGCCTTCTATGGAGAAATTGGGAGACTACTTTTGTAAGGGACTCAAAACGAAGTTCAAAAGTGCAGTAGCAGGGAGACCCCCATTAGAAAATGCACAGGATTTTACTTATTTGGTTGAAGTAGCTACAAGAGCTGAAAGAAGATATGGAGATAAGGCAGAACTAAAGGACAAGAAGAAAAAGCAGAGTGAGGATCCAGATTCAAAATCGAATGATTCAGAATTAGAGATGAAGATTCATATCAGCATACTAAAGAGGAAGCTGATATTGACGATGAAGATTGGTCGGAAAAGAAGAAGAAGGATAAGGGTAAGCAGAAGAAGGAAAAGAAGCAGGGAAAGGAGCTAGTAACTGGAAAGCAGGGAAAGGAGCTAGTAACTGTAGATGCAATCAACAAATTATTCAGGAAAAATTGCAAACAATTGGAATGAGCCAGTTTGGAATGTCAAGAAAACCATATTGTCAGGTTTGTCAAAGATTTGGTCATGATTATGAAAATTGTTATTATAATCTAGATTTCAAGGAAAGAAGACTTGAGTATATTACTCAAAAAATGAGGGAGGCAGTTGCAAATGTGTTAACTCCTCAAGGTGTTAACAGGGGTTATCAAGGACCTGCACCTCAAAGAAGGTTCTAGAACCAAAATAATTAGGGATACCAAAATAGAGGTCAGAATAATATGCAACAATTTCAATGTAAATATTATGGAGTAGTAGGACATAGAAAAGGTCTTGATTATGAATTGTGGTGTGATCAAAAAGTACAAGAGTGTCAGTCTACTCAGTTGATGTGTAAGCATTACAACTGTGACTGTGCAACATGTATCCAAATTGAGGTTATTCATGAAAGCAATGGGTGTACTAAAGTCATGGTTGTAACAAGATCAAAATCAAAGCCAAGAAAGAAAATTATGCAGGAAAAAGAAGATCAGGGAATTGTGAATTGGAAGGAGCAGAAACCAGTGCAAACAGAAGCACTCAAGGAAGTATGAGAGTCCCAAGGAGGGAATATGCAACATGAATAATGGGAGTTTGCTACAAGGTCCTTGGCTGACCAAGGAAAAATTACATTAGAGAAAATCAAGACTTTACTTAAAGAGGAGGACATTGGTGATGAATTTTATGAAGCTTTGTTGTCAGCTCCAATAGCAATTACTAAGTTGAGGTTGGTACCTACATTTTCCCAACAGTTGTTGAAAAGATTGACTTCAAGTGGAAGGTACAAATCAGGCAATAGGTAGGGAAACTGAAGAAAAATTTTGCGGAGAAGCATGTGAAGTCCTACCAATGGATGTTGATTACAAGGTATCAGTAGTGGGGTATCTATTGGAGCGGTGTTTGTTCCAAGAGTATTCTTGGATGGCGAGGCAGGAGTTAATATTCTCCCATAGTCAACCTGCAAACATCTGAATCTCTTGGAATGGGATCCAGCACCTTTTCAGGTGAAGATGACAGACCAAAGACAGGTTCAACCTTTGGGGATTTTGAGAAATTTTCAAATCTTAGTTGAGGGACTGCAATTTGTAGCCAACTTTGTAGTTCTCATGTTGGAAGAATCTACTTGCTTTTGTCCATTGATGTTGGGGAGGCCCTGATTAAGAGCAGCAAGAGTAAAGCAGCTATGGGGATCAGACTCTATAATGATCAAAAGAGGAAAGAAGAAAGTGAGAATCCAAATGGATGCAAAAAAGGTGATACCACCTAGTTTCAGGGCACTGCATGCAGGAGGACTGAATATGGTGGAAGAAATTGGAGAGGGTGTAGAGGAGGAAGTCTTTAAAACTAATTCATCAATTGTTTTTATTTTTGAAGTGGATGTGCAAAAAATAGCTACCAAATATGTGGTATAGCCAGAAGATGATGGGATACAATCAATAGCTTAAAAACCCATGATTACTTAAGGGAGTAAACAATCAACTAACAAGATGGGTAATGAGCTGTTGAAGAATCTTGTTAGTAGCAAGCTAATCCATGTAACATTTTTCCGGAGATTCATTGTAAAAACACTTATTATTTTGATAAATCAAGAGTATTGTAACTCTTATTTGAAGAGTGGATATTGTAATCTATGAGCTGGAGCTACAAGCTTCCAGATTGTATCAGTTAATCCTTGGTTAGAGCTCCCAGATGATGATTAGTTCTTGACCTAAGAAACCTTGGCTAAGGTATAGAAGCCAACTTTATAAAGTTTTTATAAGTTTTGGATAATGAAATACACAGCGTGAGCTTACGGTACTCTCCTATCTCCTTATCCTGCTTCTATCTCCCTTATCGGCTGTCACATTGCAGTGTTGTCTGTTGCATTGCAACCACACGTAAGATCTCATGCATTGACGTAAGCACGTCATGGTAAATTATAGCATTTCACATCGTCCACCAGCGGCCCAATTTCATCATAAGTAATAATTTAAGAGGAAATCACAAAGTAAGTATAGGTGGGGTATTGGGGAATCATTGCTAAGCATTTAGATGCATTTGGGGTCAAAAATGACTAGGTCAAAATATTCAAGAGAAAAGAGAGTGAATCAGTGCACAAAGCGGCATTATGGATCAAGTGATACATCAAGTTTTGTCCGAGAGCGGAACTTCCTACGCAAGCACGGTTAATGCTGATCTTTATCCGGGGAATGAGACATGCAAGTCTTTAAAAGGGTCTCATTAGGAAAATTTTGAACTCATTTTTGGGCCTTTTAAGAGTGCCACATCATCAAAGTTGTACAAAAGAAAGCAACCCGGTAGACCCCTCTAAATATTGCTTAGAACCCCATGATATGACCTATCATTGGAAAGTTCTTGAAAAATGGATTCTAAAGAGCCAAGGTCCGAAAAGTTTGGATGACTTCTATGAAAGTTATGCCATTTTTTTTTCAATCAGCCAGGTTTTGTTACCATTATGGCAATCTAAAATCACCTTTTTCTAGATCTACATGAAGGCAATGTCCAATACATGCATGCTATATATCAATAGATAGCATTTGAAGAGTAGATTCTAAATATCCAACCTCCGACAAGTTTGGATCTTATTTGCAAAAAATTTACCGATCCCCACTTTTTGAAAGCTATGCCACATCAACAATTCTTACAATGCCCATTTTTGAGTCCAAACTTTTCCTAATGGCTATGGTAAGGAGCTTGACACTAAATGAGTTGATCAAAGCAGCTCTTTGTCTGGTGGATAACTGTGAGAAATATAAAGAAAATGATTGTAAGATTCAAGAGGACGACACATCCTCTCAGCACAGTGCTTCACAGATGAGTGAGTCCATTGCAAAACCAGATCAGTGCTTCACAGATGAGTGAGTCCATTGCAAAACCAGTGGCACCTATCAATCAAGAGAGGTTTATCGACAAAATGGTCAAGAGGTTAGCTCCTCTTACAAATGCTAATTTAAGGGAGCTTAAGTGGTGCAAATTTGAGAGAAAATGAAAAGACCATATGAGAGAAGAGTGTTGCTATAGCATGGAATATGCTAGGGAGAGGTATGTACAACCTAATTCAGTAGCACCTACTCCACCTAGATATGCTATGGGGAATGCACCAGGTTTAGTAGGAGTTTCAAGACCACAACCTACCTTAGTACAATAACCTCCAATGCCAGGTGCTAGAATGCCTATAGATATGAGATACATATCGATGATGGAAGCATCTAATATACAAGCGCTAGTACTACCTACAATGTGTTATGACAACCAAATCGGGTACTACCCTTCAAATCGACACAAGATGAGAGAAACGCATGGAGTGATGAGGCCGATACAACCTCCACCTCCTACATTTTGACATGAAGAAAGGAGGTATGAGATGGACAAAAGGACATTGCAGTTCATTGTGTGAGTAGAGGCTTAGCTAGATCAGAGCCTGTTTACAACCAAGAGGAAATGCAAGAAGAAGCTCCTCAACTAAAGACAAATTGTCACAAGAGCCGTGACAACCACTTGGTCAAACAATGTCCTCAGACGAAGATCAGACAAGTAAATGCCTATTGTCTTGATTGTGGTGTCATTCACATGATCCCCAACTATCCAAAAAACCCAAATTGAGTAAGAAAGATCACAACAAATGTCTCAAGAATTGTTCAGCTACCGAGTAGCTCAAAAAATGAAAACGTCATAACAGTTCAAGTAGTTACATGAGCGCAAAAAGAAGCTAAGGAGAAGCAAGAGACAAAGAAAACAGAAACTGATGCGAGTCAAGAGACAGGTGAGCCAAATATCAACACACCTAGTCAAAAAATTAAAATCAAATGGAACAACTGGAAAGCTAGAAAGGCTAGCATGAAAGCACGTAGGCAACGGGATCAAAAATCCCTAGTTGAGGAGCTTACCCAAGCTAAATAGAATATAAGAGAACAAGAGGAAATGATTGCACCTTCTCTTACGTAGATGTCTCAACCTCCAAAAGAACCATCCACAGATGAGAAACTAAGAAGTACTAGTTCAAGAGGATCGATGTTATTTGAGAAGGTTAATGAGCCACTAGACGCCTTTTTGAAAGCCTATGAAGTGCGGTTCAAAAACAACCAAACCCAAGAACAAAGGTGGATGACATATCCATATGCAGAACTAGAAAAGGACAGGCTTGAAATGTTACAAAAAATGATTCAAACAACCCAAGATTTACTAGAACCACCAGGTGAAAAACCTGAGGGTGTAATACTTGTCCCACCTACACTAGTAACCCCACCAAACCAAGAACAAAAAGAGCTAGATTCTAGTCACGAGCACAAACCAAAGCTCGAGGACTTAGCATTAGAACCAAGGATAGTGTTGAATTCCACGAATAACTCTTTTGAGGGATTTAACCTTGCTATACTTGAGAGTTTTAAATAAATAGATGGTCTTGATGAATTGTGGAAACAATTCAGACAGACCAATGAAGCGAGTGGCTAAGCAAACAAGTAAAGCAGAAGGGTGATGTAAGAGGATTGTCTCTTCCACCAATAGAGAAAATTGATATTGGATCTCAAATGAATTTAGAAGTGGAACCGTATTGGGGAGACAAAGGATCTATACAGTCAATGGACAATCAACCCTATCCGCTACGAACACTACCATCCTATACGAGAGAGCATGAGGCCAAGTCAGATGTTATTCCAATCCCATCACAGAGACTGGCTTCCAACAAGGTCATCAATTCAAAAGAATTGATAGAAATTTTTTCAACATCAATCACTTGTAGGATAACATTATCCGTGTTTCTTAGAATAGGACCAAACATGTGGACTACTGTGGAAAATTTCTTAGAGATATTTGGTGTAAAAAAACCAATGACTCAAATCGAGGAAGTGATCAAAGAGCTTGAAATGCCTCAGCTAAACACTAGGCGAGTTCCATTAAACAAGATAGGTGAGTACTATGAGGGAGAATATGGGAACACCACTCTTCTTGTGAAATTCCAAGGTGTAAAAACCATGGCAATCCTTGACAGTAGAGCTAGGGTTTCTATCGCAACAAAAGAGATCTGGAAAAAAGGGAAAAACGAGCAGTGAGGGCTACCAGGTTGAAAGTGTAGCTTGCAGATGGGCACACAAAAAGGCCCATAAGACTGCTAGAAAAATTAGTTGTTACTTCTTGTGGCATTGAATATGAGCAAACCTTTGCTATTGTAACTTTGGCAAGAAGAACAACTATGACATCATTCTAGGAAGGCCATTGATGCGACAATTGAAAATGGTCAAGACTAGGGTTATGACTATATCTACTTGAGACATATGGAAACCACAACAAGGATAAACTGGAAGGACCATAGTTACAAGGATGTGACGAGAACACCTATGGAGGAGTTTGATTTGCTACTGTAGTAGGATTAGAACTTCCAGCATGGTTGGGTAAGCCTAAAGAGTTGTGGATGTATGGAGCTTCACAATGTGGAAGCTTAAAGCAATAGGAGTGCATCCTAGAAAGGGCAATTGAAGATAATGATTATATCCCAGAACCCTTTCCTAAGGAAGCATTAGAGATACTTGAATAGGAACACATCTTGGCTACTTTGGATGTGTGCGCTATTCAAGAAGATCCAACAACAAAGTTTTATGATGAAGATGGCTATGATGTTGTTCCTTACTGTGCAATGAGTATGATCCAGGAAGACAAGTACAAAGAAGAAGACAAGTACTATGACTCTAAAGAACACTTGGAGCTTCAAGAACATGCAAACAATAAAAATACGCACAACCCAGACAGGTGACAAGAACAAAACTTTAACTAATGCACGATTTTATGATTGTATAGATCAAAGACCTAAGAACCAATGTCACCGCTACAAGAATAAAGTGCATCAGAAGTGGGTTCCAAAATCCTCAGTGGAAACGCAACCGCAACAAGAATCTTCATACGTGGCTCCTATACATACAAAAAAGACTTACTCGAGAAGAACACAACCATGTCAATGAGCTACCAATACTCTAATCAAGTGGATAGAAAATTCTTCCCAAAAACAACAATCCAAGAGCAAACAAACAGTAACTTTCCATAACCAGCCAAACCACAAAGAGAAAATTCTAGAGTGCAACCTTGCTGACAATAGTAGTGACAATGATTATTCTTATGACATCCTCTACCAGAAACTCAGGTCATGATTGAGCAACGAAGGCCTAAAGCAAAGAAAAATAGGTCAGAGCATAAAAATTTGACAAATCTGGATACCAAAGAGCTAGCTTGGCCAAAACCAAGTATGGATCAATAAGACCAATATCTCTAATGACAAATCACAAGATCCAATGCCATCAAAAAAACAATCCAAGTGTACAAGAATGGCTATGAAAATCACAAAGTCGGAAGCTTTGCAACTCAGCTTTCAGTTCCAAAGAACTTGATTCAAGCACAAAGAGATCATGAGCTTATTTGGATTTCAAAATGATTAGAGTATCAAATCCCAAAGTCTGAATCTCGTCCTCAAGCAAGAGTACAAGAGGTGAAGCAAAGAACACTAAAGACTCACACAAACACAAGGTCGATCCCAAAGAAGTCTCTTCAAACACAAATGAAGCATGGACAAGTATGGGTTCCCAAATGAGCAACATCAACAAAACAGACAGTAATCACAAAGAAGTGGGTCCCAAATGAAATCAATAAAACTACTATTACTGCACTACCGCTTGAATTATTTCAATTCCTCCTATGGTTACAATACAATTAGAAGAGAGCTCACTTCAAGCCAGAACCCAATAGTGGAATAATGCCAAATATGCCAACCAACCACAAGGATAAAATGGATCCCAAAGAAGCATCAAACAGACAAGTAAGCCTTCAAAAAATCTCTACAACCTTCAATCAAGCCAAACTGCACAAGAGCTTCAAAGACCATCATCTTGCTTAGAATAGGAACCAAGCTAGCAAATGCCCATAAGAAAATTTCTTATACCCACATCTTGCACAACATAAAGTTTTCCATGCATTGACTGTGTATGCATATTAGGGCTACATTACAAGGCCTACATATGCATATTTTTTTATTACCCAAGCACAACACATACCGGTGGCAACACCTTGTCATCAAGGAGGACTCCAAATAGGAGGGAGGGAGGCATTCTAAATGTGGACCTAATGTAATGATTTTTTTACAAAAATTTAGAGTATATGTCCTCATAATAGAGCTACAAGAGGAGTATGGGGACAAAAGCCATATATGAGCCCCTAGGGACATGTGTACAATGTACATAGCATTTAGAATTCTATTTGAATGATTTTTCATTTTGTTGACTTGATATTAAGTATCATGATTAAGTTGCTACCGCTAAAGAAGTTCACCCTCTATGTTCTCAAAGTAGTCTCACAAAAATGCTCTCTCTCATTCTCCTATTCCACTATTCTTAAAGTTCATAGGCTATTTCCATTACATAGACACCATTATGTGGACAAGTTTTGGGATTTACATCTCAAGGCTTCTATCTTTTAAACGATAGATTTCTCCGAGCAAAAGAAATAGTTTTGTGTGGGATTACCTGAAGAGATGGCCGAGTACATCAACTCCCAATGGCCTAGTTCTATCATCAAAGTAATCCACCACAATATGGTTGCTTCGTACATCAATTTCCAACAAGTGGCTAGAAGGAATGTCAAGCCCATGGAAAGCAAAGACAAAACAGATGCAAAGGGAAAAACCAATACCCAGAATTCTTTCCAAGGCAGTTCCAACAATAACAGCAATAGGTCCAAGGAGAAGGGACTTTACAAAGGTAAAAATAAACTATCTCCTAAAGAGCTTGAAGATTTTTGCAAGGAACAAAAATGTTTTAAGTGTGGGGGGGCAAAGAAATGGCTATCGTTCTTGCCCCAAGAGAAATGTCCGCAATGACACTCCTAGAGCTTCCACTAAACACCAATTAGTAGTCTCATTGTAAAGTCTCTCACCAATATGAAGGTCTTGCATAAGGCAATAGCTCCTCAAGGTCCAAGCATAGGTGAAAACATTTGGAGAAAGGCCTTCCCTTCACATCTGGTTGAAACATCCTAGAGCTGGGCATATCCTACAATCAATGAGACGACATCTTGAAGAGGATGCCAATCAAGAACTCTTCATGGTTCCAGTAGGGCACCACATTTGGCATATATATTAACCAAATCATCGTTGAGCCAAAATCTTGCATATGGCTACAAGCTTTCAAGGTGCAAGCTCTTCTTTCACAGTTGGTGAAAACAATTCAGGGCTTCCTTGCCACAACCATGTTGGGTATACCCTGCAATCATCACATTCCAAGTGATGACATTCCGGACAAGAAACCTCTTTCATGAGGGTACCACAGTTGATATATACACACTCAACAATGTACTCCCTAAATATGCATCTTTCTAAATATACCCAATGTACTCCCTAAATATGCACCTTACTAAAGAAACCTATTGTTTTGGAGCTCATCGATCGTCCAAGTGCATGGATGATCATGATGTTTTTAAGCACATATTGACAAGTTATTGTATTCCATTAATCGTCTGGGTGCACTCCCTTGCATTTGGAGAAAGGCCTTCACTTTGAATCTAGTTCAGGGTGCCTTGGGATTCCTTGTGAGAGCCATGTTTGGCATAGCCTAGAATCAATGAGACAAAATCTTGGAGAGGATGCCCATCAAGAACTGTTTATGCATCCAGTAGGGTGCCACATTTGGCATACAAAGCATAGTTGAGCCGACATCTTGCTTAAGGCCACAAGCATTGAAGGTGCAAGCCCTCCTTTCACATCTAGTGAAAAAAACACAAGGCTTCCTTTCCATAGCCATGTGGGTGTACCTTGCAATTGACGCATTCCAAGTGATGACACTCCGCAAAGAAATCCGCTTTCATGAGGGTACCACATTCACACTCAACAATATGCAGGTCATCTGTGTGCAATTCCTTCACCTTTGGAGAAAGGCTTCCCCTTCACAGCTAGTTTAGGATGCCTTGAGATTCCTGGACAAATCCATGTTGGGCATACCCTACAATCAATGAGAAAACACCTTGGAGAGGATGTCCATCAAGAACTATTCATGCACCAAGTGGGGTATCGAATATGGCATACATATTGACCAAAGCACCTCTAATCTGATATCTTGCGTAAGGCCACAAGCCTTCAGGGTGCAAGCCCACCTTTCACATCCGATGAAAACAACATAGGGTTTTCTTTTCAGAGCCATGTTGGGTATACCCTGCAATCAACACATTCAAAGTGATGGCATTATCATGAGGGTACGACATCTACATGCGCCTTCTAAAATAACGGACCGTGTGAAGCTTGTTGGTCGTCCGTGTGCACGTGGATGATCATGCTACTCTTGCATTTCTTAACACATAGAGCCCATTGGTCTAGACAACCATGCTACGCTTGAGTGCAAGTAGTAGTGTAGCTACCTTTCGATGATGCAAAAATCAAGTGATTAAATTTTGGGTAGTAAGTGGCTTTCATGAGGTTACCACATTTGACAATGTACTCCCCAAATATGCATCTTTCTTAAGTAACCCACTATTACCGTGTCGTGTTGTGGCACGTATATAGTGGGAATGGGCATTAAACGATTTATCTTGTGAATTTTTGATGCATAAGTATACTCCATATAATACTCATATGCATAAATAAAAGCTTTCTACCATACCTTAGTATTACCTTTGAAGTAATATAAATGTACATTACTATTGATAGCCGTTTTTCGGCTTTCCATAATTGCCATAGTAAGCTACCTCACCCTATCAAATCACTTAAACATTTTGGTTATCCCTACCATTTCACTGTACATAGGCGTGTGTGAGTTAGGGGACTTTCCCTATATTTTCTTAAAAACCCTTAATTAGCTAGTCACTGGGCTAGTTGAGCCAAAAAATTTAAAAAAATAAAAATTATAAGTATATTATGGCCCATTTGTGTGTAAATATTTCATTGTATATAGGACCTAAATAAAAGAATTTTTCATAATTAATTTGGTATTTATTTAAATATTTCTACCTATGGTGTGTTATTTATGCTATGTACATTGACTCACCATTAACTTATTTTTTCTTACCATTTTGCATACTCTTTATTCCATATAAAAATAATTTCATGCAAGCTTCTCTTATTTTTGGTGTAACTCCATCCCAACAAAAATCCAAAAAAACTAGTTTTATTTATGTGTATATTTTTTCACTATTGTGCTTTTTCCTTCCTACATCTATTCTCTTTTACTCTCATAAATTAGAACACCAAAAATATTCATCTTTTTATGGTAGACTTATAATGAGAGAGATTTATTTTGACCCCTTTATATTTTTTCCACCTATATTATTTATATTTGACATATACATATTTTTTTAGACCCCTAAATATTTGATTTTCTTAGTTATACTATTCACTTATATCATGATCTCAACAATATCTTCAATTATAGACCTACCAAATAAGGTCAAGGATATGTGGAATGCATGCATGCACCATGGGGAGCTCACTCTTGGAGGTATTCAAAAGAATCATCCAAAGAAGGACCTCACAAGGACCTTGTGCAGTGGAAAAAACAGTGGGTTTTGCTGAATTTTTTAAGATCACATGCTCCCCGAATTAGAAAAGGTGATACAAACAAAAGTTGTAGCTTGTGAGCTGAACTTTCACCTCAAATTTTTTCATATTTTTTTGAGCTACAAGCTGTGAGCTATGATTTTATTGGTGGACCCCAGTTTGCCCATGCTATGCAGCCACACTCCCTCTTCCACTTTATCATTTTCCTCTTTCACACACACTCCTCCCTCTCCTTCCCACTCCCAAACCTGCAACTCCCATGTCTTAATTCACCCTTTTCACCATTTCCACTTCTCTCACACCTCCATAGCCTTCATCCTCCATTTCTACACCCTATGTGTCGCCCTTTCTCTCTACATATATATCCATATTACCATACTCTCTTTAGCTTTATAAATAACTTCAAAAAATCAGCAAAAATCCAAGGATAACCTCTGCAAATGAAGGCTTTTATCATGAATTTTCCAAGGTTTGAAATAACATAGCTTCATTGACACGCGCTGCTTCGCCATGCTGACTGCTTCTTCTTCCGGTGCTGTAAAGAGGTGAATGTCAACTTCTCCAAAGCTTCAACCTCTCTTTACAAGCTCATCCCTTCTCTAACTTTTCTCATCATATATCTCACCATTTGGTGAATGATTTTATAAATATGTTTTAGTGATAATTACTAACTACTAACCACTAACCTTATTGTAAAATGCACCCTCTACTAGAGTAGGCCCTCCCAAATTATTCACTCAATCCCTCTCTGCTTTCATCCTCAATAATTCTCTTCCCTTGAGCCCACATCCATGTGACTCAAAGGACAAGAGAGACCCACCCTCATTAAAAAAAATAAAAATATGCATAATCTTTTATTCCTTCAAATAAACTTGATTAGGCCTAATCCAAATCGGGGATTCTAAAACCTATAAATAGAGCCCTTCTCTCCCTTGTAAATCATCCCATGATCACACTACACCACACCATTCTCAACACATAACACACCACTCTTCAAGCCTAGTTGTGTAGAGTGTGCGCATTGTGAGTGCTCTATTCCATCACTACACATAGGTGCATGGAGAAGCTTGAAGTTAGTTATGCCATCTAGAAGAGTGGAGTGATACTATACTCTGCAATCACACTTGTAGCCTACTCTTGTCCATAAATAAGATTCATAGTTTTGGGTGCAATTGTATGCTGCAACTACGACTCTTCTCTCCAAATTGACTTGATAAGTTGGCTCATCATGTGGTTGAAGGTATATTGTCCTTGAAGTTTGTTGTGCCATTTCATGCTTGGTGGTTTGAGGGCTTGTTGAATTGTTTGCCTAAAAGGTCAATTGTAAGAGGGTGCTCGGTGAGAGGGCTCCCGTGATCCTAAGACAATTTGTGTATTGGCAACAAGGTCAAGTTTTGTGTTGTCTCTCTATTTCTCATTGAGCTTTGTGTGCATCTAGTCTTTAAGGCTAAGACTGAGTTGCTCAAGTTGATTTGTTCTCTTTACCTCTCTCTGGCGTGATGAATGTTTGTGTTTGGTGTGTGTGGCTATCTTGAATTCCCCTCTCTTTGTGCGTTTGAGTGCCACCTCTTCAGTTGAGGCAGCTACTTATGGAGTAAAAATTGAGCATCTTATTGATGAAGAGGCGAGTGACCATCATGGTCAAATTTGGCCAAATGTCATGCAATTAGCTAAAAAGGGAAAGCTTACAAAAGAGATTCTACATGAAGCAGGTGATTGCGTACGTCTAGAAACAGGATGAAAAAATCCAGTGGACTCATTGTCAGTGCATGCCTACACCACAAAATGAAAACAAAATGATACGATTGTAGAAGAGAAGTGCAGATGTAAGAATGCTGATGAAGGACCATCAAAAAGAGCTTCCAAAAGTGTGGGAAGAAGCGACTCAATGCCTTCTCAAACACCCTCAACACAAGGAGCGTCTCCACCTGAAGTACTCATGGAGGAGTCTACAACAGGAAAGAAGAAAGAGCCAACAAAAGGTAAGACAAAAGGCCCAACTTATAAAGTACAATCTGATATTGAGGTTGCTACAGATTTAAAGAAAGTCTTGGAGGAAAAGATCTTGAATAGCAAGATTGAGTTTACTGTGGGAGAAGTTCTTGGCATTGCAAAGCGTGAATTCCATGAGGAGATCATTGACATCATCAAGAGGAAGAGGCAAACCCTTGGTGAAGTTTCTCGTCCACAGGTTGAAGGGGAAACCTCAAAGACACAAGGAATGCACCTGCAAAATAAGGAGGATGATGGAGCTGTGGTAGGATGCTACCAATCTAGTGGGAGAGTGAAGCAAGTGCATTTCTCAAATGATGATGAAGAAGTTGAAGATATTCCTAGGAGCTACTATTCACGAAGTCACTGGGCAAGGGCTACTACAGAAACTTTGGTCAAGGTAGGTGATCTTGAAGAGCCATTTGTTGCCTTGATTGACCATGGTTCAGAAATAAACATAATGTCAAAAAGTATCTACAACAAGTGCAAATGGACGATGGACACAGATCATGGATGGATGGTAAAAGTGGCAAACAATTCATCCGATGAATTGTATGCAGCATGTCCAGGTGTGAAGGTAACAATAGGTGATGTAAAGATTGACCAAAACTTCTTTGTACAGGATACATCTTCATATCATCTCATCCTTGGACAACCCTACATTGTGGGAGTTCGAATGGAAACAAAGGTAATGGATGATGGTTCATCATATGCTAGGATACGTAGCAAAGATGGTAAACGAGCTGTCCAATTTCTCACAGTTTGTGTAAACCATGAAAGAAATCGTGACAACCTCAGAGAACATCCTCTACCAAAGGTGAGCAAAGAGTTTCATGATCATAGAGAAATGATGGGTTTTGGCCAAGTACCATTGTAAAGCCAGATTGCAATGGTACAGAAAGAAAAAAAGGGTCTCGCCTGATCCAAAAATGGGTGAAAATTTTTCAACGGGCTCCTTGGTAACAAGGAATGGATTAGTATGTTTTACAAAACTTGAAGATTTGAAGAGATGTGAGAGGCAATATGTGCATAATGTACTAATAGGCATGAAAAAGAGTGGGTTGCTAGAGCCTACTAAAAATTTTTTGGGTTTGTGTGAACAAGTTTCTTTTGTAGATACTATGGGTGAGCTTGATGCTATAATGGGGTCTAGTTTGCATCTTGAAAATGAAGTTGTGGAAGTTTTCTCTATGGAAA
The DNA here is from genome assembly GCF_014529385.1 of Adiantum capillus-veneris. Classification (NCBI taxonomy): domain Eukaryota; kingdom Viridiplantae; phylum Streptophyta; class Polypodiopsida; order Polypodiales; family Pteridaceae; genus Adiantum; species Adiantum capillus-veneris. Next base: position 95,108,060 of record NC_140939.1, on the reverse strand, counting down.
TTTATCAAGTAATAGAAGCCTTTAAAGAAAGCCAAACAGTTGGCCTAGAAGTCCATGTTGAAACTAAATACAAGAGTGTAGCAAAGAAGGTGAAACCAGTAGCTTCACCCTTACCACCCAACAACACGAAAAATATTGAGCAGGCTTCTTTGCAACCAAGTTTAAGGAATCCTAAAAAGATCGGGCATACCTTCACAAAGGAGTCTTTTCAAGAGTTGCAAATTGGCGGCGAGGAGTTCCTAACACAGGAGGAGACAAAGTGCTTCAAAGAAATGCTTTCAAAGCATGGTAAGGCTTTTGCATTTGAGCCACATGAGATAGGATGTGTTGATCCTTCTATTGTAGCTCCTATGGTAATTTTCACAATACCTCATGTGCCTTGGAATCTGCGGCCTATTCCGGTTCCAAAGGCTCATTTGCCAAAGTTAGTAGAGCTACTAAATGAGAAAATCAAAATGGGAATCTTGGAGCCTTCTTGTGCTCCATAATCAAATAGGTGGTTCACAGTTCTAAAGAAGAATGGTTCTCTACGCTTCATCCAAGATATGCAACCAGTGAACAAGGTGACAATTAGAAATGTAGATACAGGTCCAATTGTGGATGAGTTTGCAGAGGCGTTTGCAGGGAGGGCAATCTACTCAATGGAGGATCTCTACTCAGGGTATGATCAATTTCAGCTTGCAATTGAAAGCAGAGACTTGACAACCATGAGGACACCTTTGGGTTTGGTAAGGATGTGTACCTTGCCACAGGGAGCAACCAACTCGGTTGCACATATGATGAATGGGATGAATAAGGTCTTACGTGACTTTATTCCTCAAATCACAATGCCTTTCATTGATGATTTGCCTATCAAAGGATGTGAATAAAATGACAAAGATGAAGCTTTGGATCTCAAGGGATGTCGCAGGTTTGTGGTAAATCACATAAATGATTGTGATAAAATTTTGTCTAGGTTGGAAGAAGTGAATCTTACATTGTCAGGGAAAAAGTCTATGTTTGGTGTCAATGAAGTGCTCATTGTGGGGCACATGTGCGGGCCATATGGTAGAAAACCTTTTCCAACAAAGGTAGATGCCATCCAAAGAATGAAAGAAACATGCACTAGCATCACTGAGGTTAGAAGGTTTCTGGGAGCATGTGTCTTCTATGTTATTTGGATTCCACATTATGCACATGTAGCTGATCCTCTTTATCAGTTGCTTAGAAAGAATCAAAAGTTTAAATGGACAGAAGCACATGTAAAATCCATGAAAAAGCTAAAGCAATTGCTCCAGTCACCACCAACTTTGAGAAAGGTAGACTATGAGTGTCTAAGGCCAGTAATTGTGACAGTAGAAACCAGTCCTACAGGGATTGGATGGGCAATAGGGCAAGATGACAAAGAAGGACACAGATATGTGGCAAGATTTGGAGCAAAGGTACTAAGTGTTCGCCAAAGAAACTATCCACAGATAAAGAGAGAGTTATGGGGTATGGTTACAGCCTTGAAAAGTGGGAAAGAGTACCTAATTGGTGCATGTGTGGTTGTAGAAACAGATTGTCTACCACTTCTTGGGATGATTACAAGCTGCTCAACTCCAGACATTGCTATGTTGCGGTGGATTGCCTACATTAAGTCCTTAAATCTCGAGTTTAAGCACATTGCAGGTAAAGACAATACAATGGCAGATATGCTATCAAGGGCAAGGTATGAAGATGAGTCACAAATGATTGATGAGGGAGATGATGTAGGCACAAAGTTCTATTCTATCTCTCATATCAAAGGTAACGATGTCTGCTGACTAATTCACTTGAATTATTCTTGAAAGATCTTTATGAAGGTGATTGGCTTTCTATTGGAAGCTACTTGAGTACTCTAACAAAACAGGATGATTGGTCTAAACAAGATTTTAAGAGGATACGCAGGAAAGCATATGGGTACTTTTTGAGGGATGGTTACTTGTGGAAGCATCCTAAACAAAAGGGTGCTACACCACAAAGGGTTATATGTAAAAAAGAGACTCAAGTAAAGCTCATGCAAGAGTTTCATGAGAGTCTATGGGCTGGACACAGGGGTGTGTGGGCAACCTTCTCCAAGTTGAAAGAAAAATACTGGTGGAAGGGTAGATATGTAGGTTTGTGGATCTAGTCACAATGCCTTTAGGACTCTGGCAGATGATACTTGGTTCTTTCACGAGAGGACCTAACTAATCAAGTTGAAGGAAGAGCATTAAGAGCTAAAACCACAAAAGCTGTGTGCAAATTCCTTCTTGATGAGGTGATTTGCCGTTATGGTTGTGTGGAAAAGATCACTACAGATAGAGGTGAGCTGGATGCTGAGGAAGCAAGGGAGTTCTTTACCAGATTAGGAATCAAGCTTTCTCTTACCACAGCTTACAACCCTGAAGGCAATGGAAAGAGTGAAAGAGGGCATCCTCCTAGCATCAAAGCTTTGGCCAAGGCTTGCGAAGGAAGAGTTGGTGAGTGGCCAAAACTGTTACCATATGCTTTATGGGCTGATCGTACAACACATAGCTCAGTAACTGGCTACATGCCTGCGGAGCTAATGTATGGTCAAAAGCCAGTGATGCCGATTGAAGATACAATTCCCACATGGAATGTACTACCTTGGCAAGAGGGGCTTAGCAGGGAAGATCTCTTTGCACTGCGTATAAGGCAACTAGAGAGAAGACCTGGAGACATTGAAGCGACAAAAGAACGACTCAAGAATGCAAGGTTGAAAAACAAGGACTACTTTGATAAGCGACATCGACTCATGAGCAAAGCAATTGACAAAGGTGACTGGGTTTTAGTGTATGATAGTAGCCTTGATAACCAGCACACAGTCATGCGTAAGTTCTCAAAAAGATGGTTTGGACCGTATATTGTAAAGCATGTGCATGAAAATGCTACTTACAGCTTGTCTGAACTAGATGGTACAGAAGTAAAGATTCCCATTGCGGAAAAAAGGATTAAAATGTTTAAGAGAAGAGGAGACAATGATCTAGAAGATGTTGATGAGGAAGAAGAGAAAAACACAGGTGAAGATCAAAGTGAACATGAAGCTCTGGAATCATCCAGTGAAGAAGAAAGCAAGGAAGATGTACAAGAGTTCTGATCTTACAAAGAGATGACGTGGCACATACCGGAGGATGTGCAGGTTTAGAGGGGGAGGATGTCGTGCTGTGGCACGTATATAGTGGTAATGGGCATTAAAAGATTTATCTTGTGACTTTTTGATGCATAAGTATACTTCATATAATACTCATATGCATAAATAAAAGCTTTCTACCATACCTTAGTATTACCTTTGATGTAATATAAATGTACATTACTATTAGAAAGTACTGCAAGAGAAGTATCAATGATTGTGCCTCTTTTTGTCTGGGGGAAAAGCATTTGTATATTTCTTCTAATATATCATCTATACCCTACCATATATAAATTATTTTCTTCTTTTCACATTTATTCAATAATATAACCCTTCAATAATGCATACCTTCTTGGATACATACAAGAGGGAAGGGCCTACTAGAAGACTTTATGAAAAGGAAGATCCAAAGCTTCTTGGACCATCCCAATTTGAAAATCCCAACCTAAGGGCGTGGAGAAAAGTCCAAAACCAAGTCAAGCTCTTTTAGTAGGCCAATTTTTCCTTTTGAAGCATGTCAATCCGAGTTACAGGTCAAAAGTTACAGGGAAACCAGTGAAAAACCCTCTCACAATTACACTGCAAGAAGAGATGGTAAACATGTGAAAGTGAAAAGAGGTAATCTTGTTCTTTTTCCATAAAATAAGATATTTGGAGGATAAAAGACACAAGCATGTGAATGTGACACCTCAAAGATGCCTTGAAGGACAAGACACACAAGTTGGGACCCCCTGCTGGAGCCACACAGAAGATGCCTAGGTAGGGCCCACATAGATCATGCACCCACATGGAGCCTCAACGACCAAAGATTCTGAATTTCATGATATTTTGAGTCCTAATATTGTCCATTTTAAGAAATATCCTAACTCTTTAGCCTAATCAAGTGATTATGTAAAACATGGCTCCCTCACCTATAAAAAGGGCAACCTTCTCTTCATTGGGGGTAAGATATGAGTGAGTGAGAATAGCTCAATTCCATTGTGACACACTCATCTTAGTGCCACACTTTCTCTTGAAGAAAGGCTGAAGTCTTGCCTCATCTTCTCTCTCCATTAAGGTGGTGGCGATTGCTCTCATGTAAGATATATGTTGCTAGTTTTTCTTTCATTTGCATGTCTAGTCCAATACTTGTCTTTAACTCCTTCTCTATCTCTCATTATTTATCTTTAATACCACCACCACACTTAGATCTATCTCTAATTCTATCTTTACTCCTCCTTTCATCTCTCTTGTTGTGTCCTAATTGTTTCATTGGAAGGTATTCAAGCAGCAATCTTGTCAATGTAACGGGCACAACCTTCTTGTGGGAAACAATTATGTGCACAAGGTTAGTAACCATATCTTCATCTTTCACAAGAACCTCTCTCTCTTAAGGTTCTCATTCTCTTCCACAAACTCTAGAATCTCCTTGCTACAGGTACTTCTCTCCCCGCAGTATCCTTATTGCCTAAGGGCAACAATAGGGCTTGGGAGAGAAACTCTCTTCTTCTTCTCCTTTCACTTCTTTCACACCTTTATCTTTGAACATACTAAGTATATCATCGATGAATAACCATAATCCACATAGAGGCGATTTCTTTCATTTCCATTCTGTGCAATCTATTAGGGTCAACATTTGGATTAGTCGAAAGATTCACTTTCAGCAACGCATAGTGTTTCTATTTGGTCCTGAAAGGCTCAACGAAATACTTCTCTCACCAAATCCCATCATACTATCTATTATTGACTATAACTTCTCTTTTGATGTGAGTGTGGTTATTTTATTATGAATCAAGAGGATTTGTACTCACAACTAATCCCCATCGCTAGACAAAACATATACATTATAGTAAGCACAAAGCTACAGTTCCAAAGAGCAATCCGTAGCTTATTTGGACAACAAAGATTAAATATCATTAACTCAACCATTAACCCTTTTATCCTACCCATGATACGATATGATCGTAATCTCGATGTTTTCATTTTTGTTTTGTTCTGACTATCTTCCATGAGTTCTCTCCATCACATGTGTGTTTGTAAGGAAAAGTGAGCGGCTTCTTTGGCTACATTTCTTCTTTAGCTCTAGAAGCTATGTTATCTACATCTTAGCTCTTTCTCATAACCCTTGAGCTTCCTCACAAACTATCACAGCAAGAGGCCCGGTGCCTTCCTGGCAAGACCCCCTACTTCTTGACAACAGATCTCACTGGTCGTCCACACACACACGGACGATCACGTTGCTTTTAAGAACATGTTGACAAATCTTTTGCTAGTTGTCTGCATGCACTCCCTTTGCATTTGGAGAAAGTCCTTCTCTTTGTAGTTTAGGGTGCCTTGGGCTTCCTTGCCAGAGCCATGTGGGACGTTGTTGACCCATGGGTCAACAACACAACATAACTCAACAAAGCGTTATATTTAGAGAGTTATGAAATGCTGAGGATTATGGTTAGAAACATCATTTGTAATAAGTATCTAGTCTAGTTGCAAAAGCCCCAGTTCAATGGCACTTTGAGATTCTACATACAAAGCCATTTGACCCCTTGAACTCTATTTTTGGTTTAGCCTATGGTAGCCTTAGTATATAAGGTACCTAGGTCATTTTGTAAATAAGAACTTTTATCATAATCAAGTTTTAAGTTTCTATCGACTATGTGTGACAGAGAAAGAGAGAGAGTGTGAGCTTCTTCCTAAAGATAATTCCCGCTCTCTCATCGCATTGGAGATCCGACTGCACCGTCGTGATAGGCTCGGCAAGAGCTACACAACAACATCAAGCATTCCATGCAGGATGGAGCACGCATGATGATGCATCTATGAGCCATTTGTGGTCGTAAGTGTATCAAACAATGTCTTATTTTTGCTTGCAAGTAGTCATTATAATTGTGGTGACATAAGCTACGCATAGATACTCATAAACTTTAATTTTGGGTACTTCAAAAATTTGGCTCTCTCTTCAGACGCGTTTCTCGTAGATGGGTCTAGAGTGAGGGTTTTGAGTGTAGATCCTTTGGGACAGGTGTATCCTAGTGAGGGGATGTTGTTCCTTTAGTTTTGTACGATACTGGTATGGTTTAATGAGTTTCCTTCCGTTTGTGTGTATGTAGGTTGAGTGGTGTAGTTGAGAGCAGTGAGATTCTAGATTGTGGTTTCCTTATACCCTTCCAGAGTGTTGTATGTGTGGGATAATCTCAGCTTGACAAGCTAAATAGATTGCCTTCATGCACCTATCATGTCATCGTGTCCTTGATTGATATTATGTTGATCTAGGTTGTGTTGCATGCACTTTATGGGTGGTGTGATTCGCTCCCGCAATACTGGCGCTGCTGCTTGCAGGGGACACAAGGACTTGAGTAGGTAATCCTACTAACACTCGTGTGATGGTTGCTTGCTTTAGAAGGGGGATTCTACCGTAGATACATAATGAGACTAGAGTTTTGACCAACTCTTGACACCCAAAAGGCAAAAGGAGTGTCGAAAACGGAAAAAAGAAAAACTAGTGATTTTGAGCACTTTTTTGCATGAAAATTGGTAGAAGTGCTTGAGACTTGGGGATGCTTGTGAATCAATTATGTCCAAAAATTCATCTACGGCGGACATCATATGCGTATGATGTCTTAAGGGTGATTCTAACAACAAATTTGAACTTTTGATATTATACCCATCTTCTGCATGTTGTGTTGAGCACATATACCAAATTTCATATCATTTGGGCCTATAGATTGAAAGTTAAGGGTATTTTACTCTTTAAGGAAATTTCCCTGTCAAAAAGTGGTGATTTTGTACAGTTTTTATGTATAAAATTTTTTGTGAGCACATGTGCATGTTCTAGATACAAAGGGGCACCTCTAGTAGAAACAGAACTAAATTCTAACCACCTGGACATAATACGTGCATGATGTCTTAGAGGCCAGATCCGAGGTCAAAAGCTACATTTAAGTTCACCCTTGTGATCTACAGCATTTGGGAAGCATATCGGCCAAATTTCATTAAATTCGAAGCATTTTTGGGCTTGTAAAGACAAAAAAACAGATCTAGGCAAGTGAATGCTTGAATTGATCATATCTAGCACAAAAAATGTTCAAATTCAATTTTGAAAGTTACTGTGAGTTGCCAATGTCTAACTGGTCCACTTGGATATCATACGTGTATGATGTCTTAGGGACCAGATTTAGGTCAAATCAGACATCCAAGTACACCCTAGTGTCCTAGAGCATAAAAGAAGTCCCTAGCGAAAATTTCATTGCATTTGGAGCACATTGGAGCTTGCAAAGGTCAAAAGACAAAAATTGGGCAAGGTTCTGCTTGTAGTGACCATAACTTGTAGTGACCATAACTTGCACAAAAAGTGTTCAAATTGAATTTTGAAAGTTGTTGAGAGTTGCTTGAGTGGTGATAAAGAGTCATTGGAACAAAAGTCACTTTGTTTTTCCACAAAAGACATCATAAGTGTATGATGTTAAAGTGCCAAATTCAATGTCAAAACTTGCATATGATCTCACATAAGTGTTTGTCATCACAATATAGGCCTAGAGACCAAGTTTCATTCAATTTGGGTCACTTTTGGCTTAGTAAATCTTCATGGGAAGTTGTAGATAACCAAGCAGGAAAAGGACTGATAGACCTGACTAAGAGTGTTTGATTCACAATTTGAGACTTGGAGTGGTTAGATTACATCAAGGAGAGTCTAAACTTAAAGTTTGGAGCAATTATGAGCTAGTAGACATCATACGCGTATGAAGTCTCCAGGTAGAGGTTGACTCTTTTGGCCATAACTTGAGCTACCGATATCGAATTTAGAAACTTTTTTTATCGAAACAAAGTTCTAGAGTAGCTCTACAAGATTTAGTGAAACCGTTGAACAACAATCAAAGACCCTTTGGTCATTCATTGTTGGTCAGCATTCAATAAATGGTCGTTTAAGGCCTTATTCATCTGGAAGTTAGGGGTGTCTAAAACCGACAGTTTGAGAAAATTGTGAGAAAACGGTCACGGTTTTGGACATAGTTTCGACTTTTTCTTGGCCAAAGTACCTTGAACACATTGGAATAATCCTTCTTACGTCAAGCTAGAATTGTTAATCCTAGAGACAATTTCCTCTTTAGATTCAAACTCAACTTACATAAGCTTCGTGATCCTAGCAATAGAGGAGCATCCGCCCACAATGGATCTTCCAAACTTGCAAATGATAAAGACCAATTTTGTTGAGAGAGTTTGGATAACATGTCATGAGAGTGAAGGATTGTATAGATACGTTGATGACAGTGAGGTCAACCTTTATAGTTGCTTAGAGCCATACCCAGAAGAGTTGACAAATTACAAACTCTTATATGTCTATACATACAAACTCGACTATCAATGAAAAAGTATGGACAAGAATACAAAGTTGTAGAAAGAACAAATCCATGGACTGCATTAGACATAGGTGGATATTTGGTCAATGAAGGACCACATATACCTCCACCAAACAAGAATTCCTACAAGAATTCCAAAAAGGGAGCCACCTGGATTCCCTTCTAGAGCGATAACGAGAGACAAAATAATCACGGAGATGGCAGACATGCCTCCTCAAGTGAATCTCCCTCAAGGACCAATCTCCAACAGAATGACTAATCCCTTTGAAGAAGAACCTAGGCATAGTAGAAGGCCTGAAGCGAGAGCAGAATTGGGAGAGTCTATGGCTAGACTTGTAGACAATTGACAAGTTAGACCATCCCAAGTCCAAAAATGGATAAATAAGAAATACTCCGAAGATCTTTAAAGATCCAACAGATCAAGTAGAGGCTTTCAGAAGAGTAATTAGAGTAGAGAAAGTCTCATATTTTGCAACACAATTTGCAAAATTTGGATTGACTCTCGAAGATGACGTGGCTACATGGTTCGACTTAGTGGAAAGATGTGAGTTTGAGGCTTTAGACGAGCCGATTGAGGAATTCATAAAAGAATTCTTGCAGAAATGCATAGCTCACAATACAATCTCGCAAATCCACAAATTCAAGATAAAAGAAAGTGAATCAGTGCACAAATCAGCATTATGGCTCAAGTGATACATCAAGTTTTGTCCGAGAGCGAAACTTCCTACGCAAGCACGGTTAATGTTGATCTTTATCCAGGGAATGAGACATGCAGATCTTTAAAAGGATCTACATATGGTAAGGAGCATGACACTAAATGAGTTCATCAAATAAGCTCTAACTGTGAGGAATCTAAATAAAATGATTGTAAGAGTCAAGAGGATGACACATCCTCTCAGCAAAGTGATTCACAGATGAGTTAGTCTATTGCAAAACCAGTGGCACCTATCGATCAAGAAAAGTTTATCGACAAAATGGTCAAGAGGTTAGCTCCTCTTGTAAATGCTAATTTGAGGGAGCTTAAGTGGTGAAAAATTGAGAGAAAATGAAAAGACCATATAAGATAAGAGTGTTGCTATAGCATGGAATATGCTAGGGAGAGGTATGTACAACTTAATTCAGTAGCACCTACTCCACCTAGATACGCTATGGAGAATGCACCAGGTCCAGTAGGAGTTTCAAGACCATAACCTATCTTAGGACAACAACCTCCAATGCCAGCTGCTAGAATGCTTCTAGATATGAGATACACACCGATGATGGAAGCATCTAATAGACAAGTGCTAGTACTACCTACAATGTGTTATGACAACCAAATTGGGTATTGCCCTCCAAAGCGACACAAGATGAGAGAAACACATGGAGTGATGAGGCCGGTACAACCTCCACCTCCTACATTTTGACTTGAAGAAAAAGATATGAGATGGACAAAAGGACATTGTGGTTCATTGTGTGAATAGAGGCTTAGCTAGAACAAAGCCTGTTTATAGCCAAGAGGAAATGCAAGAAGAAGCTTCTCAACCAGAGATAGATTCTAAGACAGGGGTGACTAGAGCCTAGGAGTCCACCACCAACCACCCAATATATAGCATGGCCCCTGGCCCTTTGCCCTAGTTGGACTCTCTTTCCACACTGCCTAGCCCGACCTTGCCCTTGTCTAGTGCGGCCTTGCTGTTGTCCTGACATTATTCCCCCCTTAAAGAAGAGTTTCCGTCCTTGAAAACAAAAGTGGGGAACTTCTTCTTAAGAACACTAATGTTTTCCCAAGTGGCATCCTTCATGGATCCAGCTGTTTGGTTGACCGAAACACGGTTGAGCACGAGGTTCAATGAAACCAAGAGTAACATCTTGATTTGCACATTGTTGTCCATTTGCAACCATCTTGTGTTTCTGATTCTTATCCAATCATAGTGTGTAGACGCCATGTAGAACACACATGAGTATACAAAACGAGTTATCACACAAAGATGTACCCTAAAGAGTACCTCTTTTCACTTTCCATGAAAGTAACTTGCTAACATGACTCATTAGTCAAGTGTATGTCCTTGACTTGTTTTCCAAGTTCATCATTAGTAAACAACCCCACCCTAACGAGTGTTCAAGATTGAGAACCTGACTTATACATGAAGAGACTACCGAGTCGCAACATGCGTTAACTAATAGTAAGTAAATTCCAAGAAGAGCAATAAATGCTTATTAATTGGAATGCTTGGTGCTAATGTACACACTTTGAATATCCTTTAGCCCAAGATTGTAATCTGTCTATCCCCTTGGATAGCTGACAATATTGAGGTGTGTCTCCCCCATGGTTTACATACAGTCTTCCGAGATGACAGGTAAATGGGAATCACACATCGTATAACATTGTTGAGGAAGCAACAATGTTTGGAATAACCATCGTGGTTATCTTGAAAAATCCCCAAGCACCCAAACCGATCCATGACCTCTGTGGGTGATTGGTAGACTCTAAAGTAGTCTCAAAGAGATATTGCACATGGAGTGCAAAGTGCTTCATAAGCAACAACTGGATGAATACGCATGCCGTTCCAAATTAGATTTTGCTTAACACTAGGTCCCATAACACCTAGTGTGCATGCATTTAGCAAAAAACAGATCCGAACCTGTATATCCATGGGGATCCTGAAAAGAAACTAAATACTTTCAGTTGCAATCTTGTGCCAGCCTTGTTGAAACGTTTCAACCATAATAGAAGGTGAAACATGAATCACCTCTAGGTACAAACAATGAAACTTTTTCATTCACAACTTAGAGACTTGCTATATGTATAAACAACCATCTGTAATGTTGTTTAGTAGTGTGAACAAGTCATTCTAAGTATCCGACAATTTTTGGGCACTAAATTTGCTCTTGAAACGTCGTGCTGAAAATGGTCTAGAAAACAGATTTGACCAGCAACTAGTTGGACTTTGTCGAGACACATAATTGAAATAATGGCGCCAGTGTCAGTCAAGAGACTCATATTCTCCACATGTGGAATATGTCTCATGTGAGGATGTATATAAAAAAGAACATCCTTCAAGTACAAGATGTACTTGTGTGTGGAGGTAACTCTAAACACTCTACGACAAGAGTGAGAGGGACCCTCATTCATTGCTCCACACTGGCTAAACCGAACTCCTTGAGTTCCTAGACCATATTGTATCCCATGTGACAACATGTGCCAAATTGAACCCTACAAGTAGGTTTGTAACAGTATAAGGCAGAAAAATAGATTTGACACTTGGCCCAAAATACTAACTTATACGTCGTGAAAAACCAAGCAAAGCATACTAAAAATGGAATAACACCAAATCAGCAGATGCGTACCTGGAGATTTGAACGTAATGTTCACTTACTCATATTCAAAAAGAGAGGAGCACGTCTCCTACCTGGAAAAAAAAACAGCATTGCACTAGGAACCTTGGGTGTTGCTAAGAGGCGGAAGTGAAAAAATAGACCCGGTGGCCTCTACACCAAGACTATGCACAATGGCCTCATCATGGGGGATGCACAATAGGGGCACCACCTAGCAAGATATGTGGTTAGGACGCATACATATACACAATGAAACATGCCATGGAAAACAATTTCAAGATCCACGCCCAAATGTGGAATGGGGTGGTCAGTGAATAAGGTGAGAGGAGTGGTGAATTAGTGAGAATGGGCTCGCTACTCGTGCATGTAGTAAGGAAGATAATGAGGTCGGGGAAACTTGCGAGTATGCTCACTTCTCATACGAGAGGTGGCAAATCCACACACCTCAAGATGGAAGTAGGAATATGAGAGGCAGAGAGAGTGTGTGTGTGTGTATGGTGGCGAATCCTCACACCTTAACATAAGTAGAAAAAAAATGGCAAGGAACAAGCATATATCATACTCACAATGAGATGTATCCAAAGAGACACAAGGTATGGCACCAAGATGGAGTGTGTTGATTGCTTGCAAAAGATGAATACTATAGGTAGCGTATGGCAAGAAGATGAGAAGGGAACAAGATCGTAGGAGGCATAATGGAGAGATGGGAGTTGATGGCGAGGAATATCATGAGTGTGTCCAACCTTCTTCTTCTTCTTGAAATTGTGCCTTCAACCCTTAATTACAAGTGATGTGGAGGTGTGGTGCTCATCTTTTGTGCATGGTGATGGTGATGGTGATGGTGATGGTGATGGTGATGGTGATGGTGTTGTGGTTATGTGATTAGGATTCATGCTTGTGCTACAAGCATGTAGCACAAGAGTGTGTATGGATAGGTGTGTGTGTGTGTGTATATATATCTCTCCCCCAAGTGAGCTCTCATGGCCTCCTTATATAGGGAAGGAGGAGAGGATTTAGCAATATTTCTAATTGAAGTGAGTGACCCACTCTGGTGACTAGAAAAATGGGGTGCATGTGACTGTGGCTCCCATCTTGTCTCCTCATTATTTAAAATACCAGAGTCAATAGAGAGAGAAGAAGAGAGAATGTGGGTAGTATGTAGAGGATAGGAAATATTTACAATAGTTTAGTTTTGGCTAGACATAAGCTTATTAGGGAGAGAAGAGAGAGGTAAGAAATTTATAAGAGAGGTTGTCGAAGGTGGATAGTTGTTGATGAGGATGGATCCTCCAAAAATGGTGATAGAATCACTCTAAACTAGCCAAGACCTCATTAAAAGATCCTTGTCTCTTGTAATCACGCTTGAAGACTTGTAGAACCATAGCCATTCTAGAGGGAAGAAAATTGAGGATGGCCTGTGTCACCATTACACGAGAAAACTGGGGTCCACCAGAAAAATCATAGCTCCGCGTTCATAACTCCAAAAATTCTGCAAAAAATTGAGCTAAAAGTTGAGCTCACGAGCTACATCTTTCATGTTGAACACTCCTTCAGATTCGGGATTCTTCTCTACTTAAAAAATTCAGCCAAATAATGTATTATTTGTGGCTGCAAAGGTCTTTAGGTGGTCCCCTTTGAGTGGACTTCTCTCTTGCCTTCAAGTGTAAGCTCCTTCATGTGTATGAAAACATGACCTAGAGTTTTGAAAATATTGGCAATCATCTACATGGAGGTATTATTGAAATTTGAAAGTGGGGTTGAGGTTTGAAAATGAAAACTAGTGAATAAAATATTTGGTAGGGTGGAATAATATATATACATGAAAAATATATTAGAAAATACTAAAATATATATATAATGTAATTTAGAATATATATATTTAATATTTAAGGTCAAAAAAGAGATCAACAAAGAAAGCTTATTTATGCTACATCATGATTGATTAGCATAAGTCTTATTTATTTAATAAAAGCTAAAATGTTTGTGAAAAAGGGAAGAATAATCAAAAGTAACTTATATAATAGGAAATATTTTTGGTAAAAGAGAAAAAATATATTGGGGGTTCCCATGCATGGAAAAGCTTGCCTCATTAGCCCTCCCCCTAAGGCTAGAGGTATTCATGCCTCTAGCTTTGTACTTGAGCATGTTGAAATAGAGTAGGATTTCTCCTTGGTGGCTGGTAGATCCTTGTAGGGAATAATGGATCCCTTGGAAGCATGAGGCTCCCCAAAGTTCTTTTCGGTGTCCACCTGGGTCCCACACTAAGCGTAAATCCATTGTATGCAATAATGTCCTCTTCAGAAGATCACACTTATAATGATTCTTGAGTCCACAAGCTGCACAAGAAGTAACTCTTGCATAAGTGATAGAAGGTATGGAAAGAACTTGATCAGTCCTTGAAAGTATTCCAAAGTGGGACCATGCATGGCTTCCTCGTCCAGACACATAGCCAAAAGGGAGTAAGAAACCATAATCCTCATATCTTGCTTGTTGTCCTTCTTCATGCCAAATTGATAGAGACATGTTGCCCACATGGATAGATTGCATGGTTGATGCCTGTTGCACAAGAGAGCCCACCATGTACAAAAGATAAACTTCAAACCACATTTTGAAAAATGACTCCATGTTACCACTAGTATACAAAACCATTTTTCCTTGATTGGTGTGTCCTAGATTGATTCCACTGGTTGTTGATGTCAATCCTTCCACTCTTGTCGCAACCCAACTTAAAGAGATTCCCAAATTAATGTTACGCACAATGTTCACAATTAGAAAGGAAAACCTAAAGTGCCAGTAGACCTCAATTGCATTTCTCTGCATGAGTCTTTCTCTAGAAAGGACTTGCCAAGTGGTCATCAATATAACTTTTGGTCGTGTTCCACCAATCTCGTGCCATAGGGGTAGTTGAAGTGTCTTCACCACTTTCACCTGTGGTTGCAAATTTGAAGGGTCCACCTTGTTGTGGTTGAATGTGAGGCCCATTACCTCAATGGAGCTATCACTTCCTTCACTCCCTGTTGACTCCTCCTCTAAAGTGGTTGAAGAGTCATCCATGTCGCATTGCCGACCTATCTTCATGTCGTAAAGTATTGGCCTCCCTTTTGCATCCTTCATCTGGATTATGTCGGTGTCCTAGTCCTACTTAGCTCTCATAGCCATAAGCCAAGGCCTCCCTAGAATGATAGGGTAGCCCTCCCCTTTATGTGGCATGACAAAGATATCTACATCTACCTCGGTGTTGAATGCCTTTATCCTAACTGCATTTATGACACCAACACATTAAACTTTTAAATTATTTGCCATTTTGGCTCGACATGGTGCCGGCCGACTCACCTCTAAACCCAAACGGTGCATCATTTTTTCACTCATGACGCATATTTGTGTGCCACCATCGATGTAGATATTGGAGATATGTTGCCCTTTGATGTAAGCATCCATCACTGGTAGTATGTCATCTAGATTCCTCCCAGAGATAGCCCCAGCTATCTTTGGCTTTGGTCGTCTAGTGCTAACCATCTTTGTCCATTGTCTCCTCACCCTAGGTGCTATGTGGAGTAACTGGGGCCAGGTGATTCTTGGGCCCCGCATAGAAACATCTTGAACCAAATCATATGGTTTAGAATATTCACCCAAAGAGAAATCTACAATGTCAATTTTACGTTGTGACTTGGACGGCTTTTTGCTAGATTCCCCTTTAGTCTTCATCTTTTCTTCCTTTTGGGAAGATTCACAATGCCTAGCGCGTTTTACCCCTATGGCATCTACTCCTTTAACCTTGGTCTTATCCTCCTCCACTTTCTCCTTTCCTTTACCTTCAAGACTGATGACGCTTACTGTTTGATTGCCAACTGGTGGTGGGGGTAAGGGTGGAATGAGAGGTTGTGGTGGTGGTGGTGGTTGTGGTTCAATGGGTGGTTGTAGGATTTGCACGGGTGGTGCTTGTTGTGGTGCCCTCTGTGTTAGTGGTTTTGCTCTCGGTGGTGAAACCTGGTTTTGCCTAGCTCCTCTGTTGAAATTCTGCCTCCTTGGGTGTGGACAGTAGTACATGCCATGACCATCCTCCCCACAATTGTAGCAGTGGTATTCTTGGTTTTGCCTTCGTTGTCCTCTCCCTTGCTCTTGGTTGCGATTGTGTGCATTCCCTTGTTGTATCAAATGGACTAAGAGATTCTCAAGTTGATTGGTGATTCGATTGAGCAGGTCCTGCTGATATTCAATTGGTTCTTGTGGTTGAATCCTCTGGGTGGCTGTTGTAGGTGGTGCTAGAGGTGGTCGGGTCCTAACGGCTTCCTCTCATCAATATTCCTGGCTTGTAGGCGCAACTTCTTGTCTTTAAGGCGGGCCACTTCAACGGCTAGCTCATATGTAGCAGGAAACCTTCCCTTCACCTTCTCTTTAAGAGTTGGCCATAACCCAGCCACAAACCGATCTTTTTTTAGAAAATCAGGTGCCCCCTCATCCTCTCTTAGCTATGCAACCCATCGTCCCCATAAATCTACAAACTTTGACTCGTATGATGCGTATTCTAGAATACTGCCCTGCTTCAACTCTATCAACAATTGCCATAGCTTCTCTGATGTTGTGCCCTCTCCAAAACGCTTGACAAAGGCTGCTCTTAATAAGTCCCACCATTCCTTGGTTGCTTGTGCCAAGGCATTGTACCATGATCTTGCCTCCACCTTCATTAGAAGTGGGAAGATGCGCAAGCGCGAAGCATCATCATCTATCGCAGAGATGACACATGCTATTTCCAAGTTTTCTAGAAAGTCTGCAGCATCCTCACCCATCTTACCAGTAAAGGTTGGAAATGCTACACTTTCCATTGTGAGAGTGAGAAAATTAACTCGACTTAGAAATCTTTTTTTTTAAAAAAAATAGAGATTCAATACATGGGTGCTCGGTAGATGGAAAACATACTATACAAGGATGACAATAACTACATCAAAAGACACTTCATGATTAATCATAGGGAGGATAAAGGGTAGAGAAGAGGTGTTTATCTCTTGCAATCGTTCTCTACCAAATATGGTTGTAATGATCTGCTGATAAAACATCTTGCGGTCCAAGATTACTTTGATTGATTGAATTAGTTGTGGTGCATAAGTTTGGTTCCTTGCAAAAAGTTGATGCGTTGGGTCCATCACATGATAATTCGGAAAGGCTCTCTCCTTCGTGGTGGAAGGTTATAGTCGGAGGTGTAGAGCTCTTGGTAGTCGAGATCAAATTTATAGTACCATAGGACAAGGTTGTCTTCGTCTTCTAGCTCTAGGACTGCCCCTCTAGCAAGCCTTGGAAAATCTTGAACTCTCTCCCCTTGAGAAACTTCACTTTCCTGCAAGATAGAGTGCCATCTAGTGTATACACAGGTGTGATGAGGTAGGTGGTGAGTCTTACCACTTGTATTAGTCCAAGTTGGATGGATACATAGCAAGCTGTAAAGTCGTCATCATAGCCTTGATTCACAAGCAACACTCCTTCAAGGTGGAGGGTCTTGTCTTTCCGCCAAGCAAAACCAGTGTCAAAGACCTTGTCGATGACAAGCTCCGCCACTTCACTCGGTAGACAATGTAGAATCCATGCTGCTGTTTCTAGTTCCTGGCTCATGAGATGAGAGTGAGGTATAGAAAGACTTTGGAGGATTTACCCTTTTGATTTGGAGACAGGGTGATTGTCGCCGCTGGAAAACCCTTGAATCTTTTGGTGCAAGGGAGAGGGAGGGACCACGCGTTCGTAGTAGCTTCCTCAAGTTCTGAAGGCTTGTTGTGGGTGTAGGTGGAATAGGTGGCAAAGATGGAGACGTAGATGTAGAGAAGCCTGGTGCTACTTGAAAGCCTACCGTTGTGAGAACGCCTGTGCGGATGTCGAGGGAGAAAATGATGGCCTTTTCTTCACTTTGGGTTGCACTCATGTCGAAGGTGCGGTTTTTGGCTACAATGTGAGTATGATGCAGCTTGTGCCTTGATTTTACACTTGCGGGGATGATGAGAAATGTAAACAATTTAAGTAGGGAAAGAGGGTCTTACCACTTCTTCTATGCTAACAATACAACACCCTGGCAAGAGTGTCTTGATAACTTGCGTCAAACCTTCTTGAAGCTCCTCCTCTTCAGTGGTCCAATTAGAGAATTCAAGAAGACACTCGTCCATGAAGAGAAGTAAACATGTCAGCCTTGTAAACTGAAGGTTTCAAGAGCCCTCCTCGGTGGGGGCACCAAATGAGAGGCGGAAGTGAAAAAATAGACCCGGTGGCCTCTACACCAAGACTATGCACAATGGCCTCATCATGGGGGATACATAATAGGGGCACCACCTAGCAAGATGTGTGGCTAGGACGCATACATATACACAATGAAACATGCCATGGAAAAAAATTCCAAGATCCACGCCCAAATGTGGAATAGGGTGGTCGGAGAATAAGGTGAGAGGAGTGGTGAATTAGTGAGAATGGACTCGCTACTCGTGCATGTAGTAAGGAAGATAATGAGGTCGGGGAAACTTGCGAGTATGCTCACTTCTCATACAAGAGGTGGCAAATCCGCACACCTCAAGATGGAAGTAGCAAGATGATAGGTGTGTATGGTGGCGAATCCACACACCTTAACATAAGCAGAAAAAAAATGGCAAGGAACAAACATATACCATACTCACAATGAGATGTATCCAAAGCGACACAAGGTATGGCACCAAGATGGAGTGTGTTGATTGCTTGCAAAAGATGAATACAATAGGTAGCATATGGCAAGAAGATGAGAAGGGAACAAGATCGTAGGAGGCATAATGGAGAGATGGGAGTTGATGGCGAGGAATATCATGAGTGTGTCCAACCTTCTTCTTCTTCTTGAAATTGTGCCTTCAACCCTTAATTACAAGTGATGTGGAGGTGTGGTGCTCATCTTTTGTGCATGGTGATGGTGATGGTGATGGTGTTGTGGTTATGTGATTAGGATTCATGCTTGTGCTACAAGCATGTAGCACAAGAGTGTGTATGGATAGGTGTGTGTGTGTGTGTATATATATCTCTCCCCCAAGTGAGCTCTCATGGCCTCCTTATATAGGGAAGGAGGAGAGGATTTAGCAATATTTCTAATTGAAGTGAGTGACCCACTCTGGTGACTAGGAAAATGGGGTGCATGTGACTGTGGCTCCCATCTTGTCTCCTCATTATTTACAATACCACAGTCAATAGAGAGAGAAGAAGAGAGAATGTGGGTAGTATGTAGAGGATAGGAGATATTTACAATAGTTTAGCTTTGGCTAGACATAAGCTTATTAGGGAGAGAAGAGAGAGGTAAGAAATTTATAAGAGAGGTTGTCGAAGGTGGATAGTTGTTGATGAGGATGGATCCTCCAAAAATGGTGATAGAATCACTCTAAACTAGCCAAGACCTCATTAAAAGATCCTTGTCTCTTGTAATCACGCTTGAAGACTTGTAGAACCATAGCCATTCTAGAGGGAAGAAAATTGAGGATGGCCTGTGTCACCATTACACGAGAAAACTGGGGTCCACCAGAAAAATCATAGCTCCGCGTTCATAACTCCAAAAATTCTACAAAAAATTGAGCTAAAAGTTGAGCTCACGAGCTACATCTTTCATGTTGAACACTCCTTCAGATTTGGGATTCTTCTCTACTTAAAAAATTCAGCCAAATAATGTATTATTTGTGGCTGCAAAGGTCTTTAGGTGGTCCCCTTTGAGTGGACTTCTCTCTTGCCTTCAAGTGTAAGCTCCTTCATGTGTATGAAAACATGACCTAGAGTTTTGAAAATATTGGCAATCATCTACATGGAGGTATTATTGAAATTTGAAAGTGGGGTTGAGGTTTGAAAATGAAAACTAGTGAATAAAATATTTGGTAGGGTGGAATAATATATATACATGAAAAATACATTAGAAAATACTAAAATATATATAATGTAATTTAAAATATATATATTTAATATTTAAGGTCAAAAAAGAGATCAACAAAGGAAGCTTATTTATGCTACATCGTGATTGATTAGCATAAGTCTTATTTACTTAATAAAGGCTAAAACGTTTGTGAAAAAGGAAAGAAAAATCAAAAGTAACTTTATTAATAGGAAATATTTTTGGTAAAAGAGAAAAAATATATGGGGGGTTTCCATGCATGGAAAAGCTTGCCTCATTGCCTTTGCAATCCAAGCCCTTGGATTAGAATCTATGTAGTCAAACCCCTTGGTCAGACTCTTTATAGAAACTTCTCAACTAGCAGATAATGATAACCAACATAGTCAACCATGTAAAAAATGATTGGAATCAACTTGAAAAGTGTGTTCGTCCGCTATCGTGTGGTAAAAATGTTAAGGTGTGTATGGTGGCGAATCCACACACCTTAACATAAGCAGAAAAAAAATGGCAAGGAACAAGCATATACCATACTCACAATGAGATGTATCCAAAGCGATTCAAGGTATGGCACCAAGATGGAGTGTGTTGATTGCTTGCAAAAGATGAATACAATAGGTAGCATATGGCAAGAAGATGAGAAGGGAACAAGATCGTAGGAGGCATAATGGAGAGATGGGAGTTGATGGCGAGGAATATCATGAGTGTGTCCAACCTTCTTCTTCTTGAAATTGTGCCTTCAACCCTTAATTACAAGTGATGTGGAGGTGTGGTGCTCATCTTTTGTGCATGGTGATGGTGATAATGATGGTGATGGTGATGGTGATGGTGTTGTGGATAGGGTTCATGCTACAAGCATGTATCACAAGAGTGTGTATGGATAGGTGTGTGTGTGTGTGTGTGTGTGTGTGTGTGTGTGTGTGTGTGTGTGTGTGTGTATCTCCCCCCCAAGTGAGCTCTCATGGCCTCCTTATATAGGGAAGGAGGAGAGGATTTAGCAATATTTCTAATTGAAGTGAGTGACCCACTCTGGTGACTAGGAAAATGGGGTGCATGTGACCGTGGCTCCCATCTTGTCTCCTCATTATTTAAAATACCAGAGTCAATAGAGAGAGAAGAAGAGAGAATGTGGGTAGGATGTAGAGGACAGGAGATATTTACAATAGTCTAGCTTTGGCTAGACATAAGCTTATTAGGGAGAGAAGAGAGAGGTAAGAAATTTATAAGAGAGGTTGTCGAAGGTAGATAGTTGTTGATGAGGATGGATCCTCCAAAAATGGTGATAGAATCACTCTAAACTAGCCAAGACCTCATTAAAAGATCCTTGTCTCTTGTAACCATGCTTGAAGACTTGTAGAACCATAGCCATTCTAGAGGGAAGAAAATTGAGGATGGCCTGTGTCACCATTACACGAGAAAACTGGGGTCCACCAAAAAAATCATAGCTCCGCGTTCATAACTCCAAAAATTCTGCAAAAAATTGAGCTAAAAGTTGAGCTCACGAGCTACATCTTTCATGTTGAACACTCCTTCAGATTCGGGATTCTTCTCTACTTAAAAAATTCAGCCAAATAATGTATTATTTGTGGCTGCAAAGGTCTTTTGGTGGTCCCCTTTGAGTGGACTTCTCTCTTGCCTTCAAGTGTAAGCTCCTTCATGTGTATGAAAACATGACCTAGAGTTTTGAAAAGATTGGCAATCATCTAGATGGAGGTATTATTGAAATTTGAAAGTGGGGTTCAGGTTTGAAAATGAAAACTAGTGAATAAAATATTTGGTAGGGTGGAATAATATATATACATGAAAATATATTAGAAAATACTAAAATATATATAATGTAATTTAAAATATATATATTTAATATTTAAGGTCAAAAAAGAGATCAACAAAGGAAGCTTATTTATGCTACATCGTGATTGATTAGCATAAGTCTTATTTACTTAATAAAGGCTAAAACGTTTGTGAAAAAGGAAAGAAAAATCAAAAGTAACTTTAATAATAGGAAATATTTTTGGTAAAAGAGAAAAAATATATGGGGGGTTTCCATGCATGGAAAAGCTTGCCTCATTGCCTTTGCAATCCAAGCCCTTGGATTAGAATCTATGTAGTCAAACCCCTTGGTCAGACTCTTTATAGAAACTTCTCAACTAGCAGATAATGATAACCAACATAGTCAACCATGTAAAAAATGATTGGAATCAACTTGAAAAGTGTGTTCGTCCGCTATCGTGTGGTAGATTGCTGAATTTTTTCCTTGAAAGTATAACTGGGAGAGATCAACTGTGATCCTCAATGCAGATCAAACTGATTGCCGAGCTCTTATGGACAGCCATGTTGTCACAACTGATTGCTGCATCTATACTTCCTTGTAGAGATCAGCTGCTATGAGTTGAAGATTATCAAAAAATCAACTTGAGTGTCGCACTGAAAACATGTAGTACAAAAATGACACCCTAAACATCCGTCATGACAAGACTCTTGCTTGTCCATTAATGTTGATGTGTACTTCCTTGGGTAGATCTTCAAAACAATCACCCAAAGAATGCCAATAGCTGGGTCTTACCCTTGGCTTGACAATGGCTCTTAGCTTGTTTGGCTCATAGCCCTTATGCAAAATAGTATTCAATCAACGAACCGATGAAGACTAATTTGAGTAGCATCTTAGCCACGTGCTATCTATGAGTTAGAGTACCTTGGCTCAAGGTGACTCACGAGCAAAACATGTATCAAAAGCTTCTTAGAAGATTTTCATTCATTTTATTTTTCTTAGAGAGAGAGAGATAGAGAACGAAAAGAAGAGCATGCTGGGCTGAGGAACTTTCCTTAAGTTTTTAGAGTGTGTGCCCAAGCTATGTGCTCTTACACATCTTATGCCTGACTTGCAGCTTATCGTATAAGCATTCCCCAGTTTTTCGGTATGGCTCTCTCATCGAGAGAGGTAACAGAAAAACACAAAACTCATTCCGATCCACCTACCTTGTAGGGGTCGTGATTGTATGAGGACGACTTAGCATTGGCACTTTGCCCATGAAATAAGTCCTAGATTTAGGTTTCCTTTTGGTATTGTTGTGTGTTAATAACAACCAACAATCATGTTAAATAATCCCTCACTGATTATGTCCATGATAGATTTGCGAGTGTGATAGAGGAAGCGTAATCCATGAAGTGGTGGAGGTCATTCCACCTGGCTACTATGCCTTGCATGCAGAGTGATGGCCTCAATCGTGAGAGCCAAAACCATACTAGTGCCTTGCATAGTTCAGACTGGTAGGGAGTCTAACTTGGGTGCTAATGCCCTTGATTCCAAATCAATGGGCAGTATCTCGGCACAAGGGAGAAGCCTTGCTTCGTATAAAATTGCCAAAACACTTTGCTTTGTACAATGACAGTAATTGCCAAGTAAAGTGTAAACATGGAAAAAAAAAACAAGAAAAACAGAAACTTGGCTAACTTGGTCGTTGTTGCTACAACCAGTTGTCATGAGATTTGGAGGGAAAAACTCATTCCAAACCGGCTCCTAGCCATATCAGCACAGACGCCTTCGTATATCCTATACACCAGTCTGACACGTACTGAAATAACCTTCAAGCATATTGTCAAATTAATCCTTCCCAAGTTTGTATGCTCATAGCATATGCCGAACGTGGGGAGTCTCAATGCCAGATGCCTGGCTCGAAGCCTTGCTTCGTATAAATAATGTTGTTGTCCTAGCCGACGGAGTCGGTTGTTAAGATACAGATATCATGACGAAAAGAATCGACCTTGTCGAGTGATTTCAACTAAAAGTAACCAGTACTGTGTGGCAAACATCCTCAGTCCTCTTTGAGAAATGGTGGCAAGGAGTCCAACCACCCAATATATAGCATGGCCCTTGGCCCTTTTTCCTACTTGGACTCCCTTTCCACACTGCCTAGCCCGGCCTTGCCCTTGTCCTGACATCGATTGCCACAAGAGCCGTGACAACCACTTGGTCAAATAATGTCCTCAGACGGAGATCACACAAGTAAATGCCTATTGTCTTGACTGTGGTGTCATTCACTTGATCCCCAACTATCCAAAAAACCCAAATCGAGTAAGAAAGATCACAACAAATGTATTAGGAATCATTCAGCTACAGAGTAGCTCAAAAAATGAAAACTGCATACCAGTTGAAGTAGTTACAAGAGTGCAAGCTCAAAGAGAAGCTGAAGAGAAGCAAGAGACAAAAAAAACAGAAAGTGACGCGAGTCAAGAGACGGGTGAGCCAAACATCGACACACACCTAGTCAAAAAACCAAAACCAAATGGAACAACTAGAAAGCTAGAGAGGCTAGGATGAAAACACGTAGGGAACAAGAGAAAAAATCCCTAGCTAAGGAGCTTACCCAAGCTAAAGAGAATATAAGACAACAAGAGGAATTGATTGCACCTTCTCTTACGTAGATGTCTCAACCTCCAGAAGAACCATCCACAAATAAGAAACCAAGAAATACTAGTTCAAGAGGATCAATGTTATTTGAGAAGGTTAATGAGCCACTAGACGCCTTTTTCAAAGCCTATGAAGTGTGGTTCAAAAACAACCAAACTCAAGAACAAAGGTGAATGACATATCCATATGCGGAACTAGAGAAGGACAGGCTTGAAATGTTTTAGAAAATGATTCAAACAGCCCAAGCTTTACTAGAACCACCAGTTGGAAAACCTGAGGGTGTAATACTTGTCCCACCTACACTAGTAATCCCATTAAACCAGGAACAAAAAGATCTAGATTCTAGTCACGAGCATGAAAATTAGAACCAAAGCTCAAGGAATCAGCATTAGAACCAAGCATAGTGTTGAATTCCACGGATAAATCTTTCGAGGTATTTAACCTTGCTATACCTGAGAGTTGTAAATAAATAGATGGTCTTGATGAATTGTGGAAACAAGTTAGACAGACCAATGAAGCGAGTGGCTAAGCAAACAAGTAAAGCAGAAGGGTGATGTAAGAGGATTGTCTCTTCCACCAATAGAGAAAATTGATATTGGATCTCAAATGAATCTAGAAGTGGAACCGTATTGGGGAGACAAAGGATTTATACAGTCTATGGACAATCAACCCTATCCGCTACGAACACTACCATCCTATACGGGAGAGCATGAGGCCAAGTCAGATGTTATTCCAATCCCATCACAGAGACTGGCTTCCAACAAGGTCATCAATTCAAAAGAATTGATAGACATTTTTTCAACATCAATCACTTGTAGGATAATTAGCCATGTTTCTTAGAATACAACCAAAACTACTGTGGAAAAATTCTTAGAGAAATTTGTTGTAAAAAAACCAATGAGTCAAATTGAGGAAGTGATCAAAGAGCTTGAAATACCTCAGCTAAACACTAGGCGAGTGCAAGATAGGTGAGTACTATGATGGAGAAGATGGGAACACCACTCTTCCTGTGAAATTCCAAGGTTTAAAAACCATGGCAATCCTTGACAGTAGAGCTGGCGTTTCCATGGCAACAAAAGAGATCTGGAAAAAAGGGGAAAAATGAGCAGTGAGAGCTACCAAGTTGAAAGTGTAGCTTGCAAATGGACACACAGAAAGGCCCATAAGACTGCTAGAAAAATCAATTGTTACTTCTTGTGGCATTGAATATGAGCAAACCTTTGCTATTGTAACTTTGGCAAGAAGAACAACTATGACATCATTCTAGGAAGGCCATTGATGCGACAATTGAAAATGGTCAAGACTAGGGTTATGACTATATCTACTTGAGACATATGGAAACCACAACAAGGATAAACTGGAAGGACCATAGTTACAAGGATGTGACGAGAACACCTATGGAGGAGTTTGATTTGCTACTGTAGTAGGATTAGAACTTCCAGCATGGTTGGGTAAGCCTAAAGAGTTGTGGATGTGTGGAGCTTCACAATGTGGAAGCTTAAAGCAAGAGGAGTGCATCCTAGAAAGGGCAATTGAAGATAATGATTATATCCCAGAACCCTTTCCTAAGGAAGCATTAGAGATACTTGAATGGGAACACATCTTGGCTACTTTGGATGTGTGCGCTATTCAAGACGATCCAACAACAAAGTTTTATGATGAAGATGGCTATGATGTTGTTCCTTACTTTGCAATGAGTGTGATCCAGGAAGACAAGTACAAAGAAGAAGACAAGTACTATGACTCTGAAGAAGACTTGGAGCTTCAAGAAGATGCAAACAATAAAAATACGCACAACCCAACAGGTGATAAGAACAAAACTTTAACTAATGCACGGTTTTATGATTGTATAGATCAAAGACCTAAGAACCAATGTCATCGCTACAAGAATAAAGTGCATCAGAAGTGGGTTCCAAAATCCTCTATGGAACGCAACCGCAATAAGAATCCTCATATGTGGAACCTATACATACAAGAAAGACTTACTCGAGAAGAACACAACCATGTCAACGAGCTACCAATGCTCTAATCAAGTGGATAGAAAGTCTTCCAAAAAACAATAATCCAATAGCAAACAAACAATAACTTTCCATAGCCAACCAAACCACAAAGAGAATATTCTAAAGTGCAACCTTGCTGACAATAGCACTGACAATGATGATTCTTATGACATCCCCTACCAGAAACTCAGGTCATCATTGAACAATGAAGGCCTAAAGCAAAGAAAAATAAGTCAGAGCATAAAAATTCGACAAATCTGGATACCAAAGAGCCAGCTTGGCCAAAAGTAGGTATGGATCAAGAAGACCAACATCTCTAATGACAAATCTCAAGATCCAATTCCATCAAAAAAACAATCCAAGCGTACAAGAATGGCTATGAAAATCACATAGTTAGAAGCTTTTGCAACTCAGCTTTCAGTTTACAAAGAAGTTGATTCAAGCACAAAGAGATCATGAGTTTATTTGGATTTTGAAACGATTAAAGTATCAACTCCCAAAGTTAGAGCATACATATTGACCAAAGGAGCACTGAGCCAACATCTTACATGAGGCCACATGCCTTTCAAGGTGCAATTTCTCCATCGTAGGGCTTCCTTTTCACTGCCATGTTTGGTATACCCTGCAATCAACGCATTCCAATTAACCATATTTCGGACACGAAGTTGTGTGGAGCTTGCTGGTTGTCTACTATCATGAATACATGCGTCTAACCTAGGTCCGTGTGCAGCTCACTGGTCGTCCTTGTGCGCACGGACGATCAGGCTGCTCTTGCATTGTTGATCACATGCTACTCTTCAATGCAAGTATTAAAATAGGTCTAGGCAAGTAGTATGTCCATGCAAATGAAGGAATATTTTGAAGAGGGCTATGAGGGGCGATCGATGTTGTTCCAAGGTGATAGCCTGAGGGTACTCTGCAAGCTAGAGAC
This sequence comes from Adiantum capillus-veneris, assembly GCF_014529385.1. Taxonomy (NCBI): domain Eukaryota; kingdom Viridiplantae; phylum Streptophyta; class Polypodiopsida; order Polypodiales; family Pteridaceae; genus Adiantum; species Adiantum capillus-veneris. Next base: position 95,081,079 of record NC_140939.1, on the reverse strand, counting down.
GGAAGCAAACGTGACCGTTCAAAGGATTTTGCACACTTCCTTCAGTGTGGAACTTTGATGGCACAAAGGTTCTAATGTGGTATCGACAATTTTTACTTGGCGAGCCTAATGTCCTCGTATGCTTCCTAGAGCCTACACGCAACCACGTGGCTGATCATGACACGCATCGATTATGTAGGTGTGAAATTAAAAATTGGCTTTCACTCCTTTGTTAATCTCAATAGTGCAGCAACTTTTTGTGTGCCATGTCATCGGAAACTTTTTTTGAGCACTACTTTTTTTAGATCTTGGTCAAATCTCAAGCTCGGGGAAATTATAGTCTCTCCTATTGCTATACACCCACTAGGAACCAAACTGGTGTGTAGGATGTGGAATGCCTGGGACTCTATCAAAGCCAACTAGAAGCCTACAAAATATTTTTATTCTGACCGTATCAACTTCTTCTTGGAATCTTTTTGGTTTGGATTTATTTGCAGGGAAACCAAAGGCCCAGCTATGTAGAAAATCTCACAAGTGCCATAAAGCTGGCATCAGGATTTGGGCAAACCTACTATAGCAAGGGAAGATTAAGATCGTCAGGCACATGCATATGCAATCCTCAATCCCTCTTTCCCTGGCTAAATGGTGTCATGAAAGAGCCCATCATTATTCCAGTTAAAACTATACAGAGTACTAGCAGATTGGCAAGCCTTGCAATAGAATCTTTATAGCAGTACTACCCTAAAGCAGGTGTGGAGGAAGGTTTTAAAAAAAATATTAAACAAACTCAAGAAGGCTAATTGGAGTTGTAAATAGTGGGCATACATGTTCAAGTGTATTTGGGCTTTCCCTATGTAAATAAAACACTCAACTCTTATGTGGCTCATATTACATTAAGGGAATTGGAATGGGAGTAAAGCCCTTAGAGTAGGTGTGAGCAATGGAATATGCTCTAGGTGCTATAAAATAGTGGAAGATAGTGCTCATCTATAGTTCACTTGTACATCAAATGAAGAAGTCTTAAGAGTTTTGCAGGACGTTACCAATCAAATTAATTTGAAAGCTCTGGGTTTCAAGGACTTCATTCTTGGTAATTGCAGAGGTCTAGACATTACTTTGTGGAACATTTGGAGAGGTTTCACTCTTTGGCTCATATGGAATCAAAGGAATTCATCTGTCTTTAGGAGTCAAACTGTCTACCCTATATGGATTTACATCTTGATTTAAATCACTCAGTCTTGAATTTGTGTACAAAAGCTCAATAAGCTCTCCCTGAAGATCTTTTTGTTTCCTTCATTCCAAAGGCAGCAGGATGGAAAAATTAGAAAACCATTGCCTCTATGTTCTATCATCCTGTTACATTCAGAATGCTCCAATTGTTGTCATGTCTTATATAGCCTTGGGGTTGTTCCACCCCCTTCCTGTGGGACCTTTGTACCCTTTTCTAGTTTTATTTTAATACATTTCTACTCTTCTAAAAACAAAAAGGTGTTCATCATCCAATTCTACTAGAGCTTTATTAGACTGCTTCAAACTAGAGAACAAGTAAACATTGAGCTAACAAATGAGAAAGTTTACCAACTTGTCAATTTTCCATACATCATCTTGCATAAAAATATTCAACAAAATAGGACAACCCTAAGATAAGGTAAAGTTTTTGAACACCGAACAAGCCAAGGTTTTTAACATTGACACGAATGAAGAGGAAGATGCAATTGTTATGAAGCTAGTGCAAACAACCAGGGCACCCATAACATGCCAAGACACACAGGGTATGGAGAACACCAAGCAGGAGTGCTAAAAGAATACATCTATCAAGCAAGAGTGATCAAATCATACATCTATCAAGAAGGAGTGCTCAAAGTATACACATAGGGTATGGGTGAGCACACCAAGCAGGAGTGCTCAAAGCATACATATATCATTGCATGGATAAAAAATAGACCTAAATCCTATAGGTTGTCCAAACTATTAGAGATTTGTGGACCTCCCAAAAGGGTATGTGAGTTCCCAATTGTGTACAATGGCAATGTTTTTCTTCAGCTTTCTCTAGCACACAAAAGTAAAAGGTTACTCGACATGGAGTAGAAGTACGACAGTCACCTACGGTCTCGATTGACATCAAGCAACATTGCCATAGAATGCACAGTGTGCTTGAGCTATTGTCTATGAAGCCTTCAACATTACAAGGTCACATGCCCTTTTTACATGAGTGAAAGAAGATACAATGATGCATTATTTCATGGTAATTTGAATAGGCAAGTCAGCATGCTATCCTGCAATGAGAAAATAGGTGTAGACCATGGAGTATACAACTCGATAGAGAGGATAATGAAGAGATATATGTCAGTGATAATGAAGTGGAAGTATGCATACCATTGGAGCAAGGAGCGAGTCCAGCAAACTTTGTCCAAGAGGTGAAAGTGGCATGCGAAGAACGAGAATTCTAAAGGATGCCAACCAGTTGCATGGGGTTGGTTGCACCATGTTTTTGGTTTGAGAGAGCCTTTAAAGATTTGACCATTGCACAGTGGGTATGGTTCTGCAATCATGACACAAGGCATACTGAGGCATGTCAAATTCTCACCTATTGTTCTTAAGTTGTGGCCAGTGGATGTTGGAGAAAATTTATATAAGGAAGAGAGTGACAATCTAGTGAGAAGTGGTTTTCAATCTGTAGATTTTGCAACACCGCCATGAAACATCAACAATATGTCTATTGCTTCTACGGAAGGAGGTGCAAGGGAAGGCATGGTATTTCCAAAGAGGCACAAAAGAGATCAGAGTCAGCTCTATGCATGGTTGCAACGTTCTTGGAAGAAAAGGTGGAAAATGAATGACACATGTTTTTTGAGACTAGATAGAGAGTTGTTATGATGTACACATAAAGGCAAAACCTAGATGCACCTGCTCCAATTTTTAGAAGAGAGAATCTATGTATAAATAATTTCTAGCATGTGAGAACATGTATTATATATATGTACACATATTTAGACTTCAACCAAAAGAGAACATGGTCATTCATCAGCTTGCACTAACTCCCATGGACCTTATTGGGGCTGGAAACATGCAGGAAACAACCTATAGTGTAGTGAATCTTTGGAAAAACAAAGTGTTCTAGAGCTGTGCATTGAAGGAGTCATCTCTTACGCATGAGCTGCAAAATTACTTCTCTCTACCCTTTGAAGTCGTTGTTGAATCCCCTCTTGTTATAGATGTATGCTTTGCAATTCATATGTTGATAGATCTGTTCAAGCTCAAAGTTGGGACTTTTAGAATCTTATGCATATTTTTAGAGTGTATTGTATGAGTAATGTTTTTGTTCTCTTTTTTGTATTTTTAGAAAAGGGTCCAAATTTAAAGTCAAAAACCTTGCAAAAATGGTTTTCATTGCAAAAGCTCAAAATTAGAATCTCGCAAAAAAAAAAAAACACTCCTTCACAATCATGATTGATGCATTATTTACTTGGTGAGCCAAAGCTCCTTTTTTCGAATAAGGCCAAGGTATTGGGCTTTGACAATTTATCGGATATAAGCTCAAAGTTCTGGTTGGCAATGAAAACTTGTGATGTATCCATGCCAAAGCAATCGTGCAAGGCACGTACGACATCGGCTCAAACTATTGAGACCATCAGTGAAGCTAAGGGCTTATCATAGCCAAGGGTTTATCACACTATTTTTCTCCTATGCATGCATGTAATGCCAGTACAATGGGATTTATTCTATCAGATCCTTATTTACAAATTCTCTATCACATCAGCTACTCTATTCAAGAAGAATTTAGGTTGGTAGATTTACTTGTGATCGTTGTATATGACTACAATGGCGGAAAATTTCTATTCACAAGGTGTTGGCAATACAAATGATGCTTTTTGGGAATAGCAAGTAGGCATGGCCTCGCTATCAAGCAAATAGTTCATGGGATGACATGAATATACTAAGAGAGCCTCTAAGCAGGTAATCTCTTGTTTGAACACCCTCAAAAATTAAGTATGACTACCATTGTTTGGGGTGTTATATGTCTTTCTCTTCTGTTCATAGCAAGAGAAGATTATTTCAAGTTCTAGTTGTGAATAAGATTCCAATTTTTTTGTTGCTTAGTTGCAACATTGATTGTATCTCTAGGAGTGGTATTTTTAGGGAGATGACCCAGCTAATACTCAATCACTCCATAGTTGTTTAGGATCATAGTTTCATCTCATCACAATTGTAATTTAAAGGAAAGAAGTCCACAATCCGCCAAGGGATAGTGGACAAATTCAGCTTTCAAAATTGATTTCAGTCACTATTAGACGCGGTAGACTGTGTTGGTCACCGTTGGCTACTAGGTTGAGAAATTTTCATATAAAGTCTAACCAAGGGGTTTGACATTCTTAATTTTAATCAAGGGATTTGGATTACAAAGGCAACACCCAACGTTACTAGTGCAATACTACTTGATTTTCACTAATCGTTCAATTAGTGTTTCTAGGCCTTCTCAGGTGGGAGATTTGGTCAGGTGCATTTAACTATGGATAAGTGAACATCATGTTCAACCTCCACGCATGCATATGATTTGGTTTTATTATTGAATATGTTTTTATCAAAATTTCCCACGTAGGATGTATACACTTCTATGCTTTCATCCATTTTGCTCTTCAAAGACATGACATCGTCATGTATGAGCAAAGTATTTTGGGCTATAGTGTCCAAAATACATTTCTACATTATGCAATTATGGACCTTTATGTAAGGTTTGGTTTGGTACATGTTGTCACATGGGATACAACATGGTATAGGAACTCAAGGAGTTTAGTTCAGCTAGTGTGAAGTAAGGATAACAAGGGTCCCTCTCACTCATGTTGTAGAGTGTTTACAATTACCTCCACCCGCAAGTACATCCTATACATAGGATGCTCTTTTTGGAAATCCCTATGTATAACATATTCCACATGTGGAGAATACGAGTCCTAGGACTGACATTGTCTCCCGTCATTTGAAGTGTGTGTTGCGACTAAGTCCCTAGGTGATGGTCAAATCCATTTACTAAACCATTTTGAGCAAATTGTATCAGGAACAATTGTAGTGGTCAAAAATTGTTGGACACTTAGTAAAGCTTGTTAAGGTTACAAGTATTGTTCAACAAATTTAACGAATGGTTGTTTATACATGTAGCAAAGCTACATATTTTTAATAAGCTAGTTCATTTGGTACCTAGATGTGATGGATTTTCACATTCTATTATAGTCCAAATATGTTAGCATGGTTTTCACGCAGAAATTATTTACTTCTTTCCCCATGCATCATGAGAATAACATTAGCCATAAGTATTGGCAAGTACGGTTATGGACATTCACATTCTGATTTGTTTTTGTCGAATGCATGCACACTAGATGTTATGGGCCCTAGTGTTCAACAAAGGATAATTTGGAGCAGCATGCACATTCATGACATTAGTAGCGTCTAAGCATTTTGTACTCTATGTGCACTATCTCTACAAGATTAATTGTAGATCTATCAATCACCAATAGAGGTCATGGCTTGATTTGGGTGCTCATAGATTAACTCACTAAAGTTAACCAAGGGTGGTTGTTTCTGACATTGTTGATTAATCAACACTGTTGCAAACGAAGTGTGTTCCCTCTTTACCAGATATTTTGGCAGAATATTTGTAAACGATGGAGAAACACATATTTGTATGACCAGACATCCAAAGAGGATATGTAAATTACAAGTAGTAATCTTGTGCTAAAGGATATGCTAAATGCTTTGGAAATTACAAGTGGTAATCTTGTACTAGAAGCTTTGGAAATGGTAGTGTTAGTAATGATGGCTCAAGAGGATAACATGCAAAAATATGAGGATTGAGTTGGATCAGATTTAAGGCTATGTTTTTGTGAATAAAGGTAGCACATGACCGATTATTATTCCTCTCTCTCTCTCTCTCTCTCTCTCTCTCTCTCTCTCTCTCTCTCTCTCTCTCTCTCTCTCTCTCTCTCTCTCTCTCTCACACACACACACACACACAAATATATATAGTGCAAGCAAAGAAGGGTATGTTGTAAAAGATGAAAGAATAGACAATAAGCTTTCATGTAGAAGAGTAGGGTGGTGTGTACACCTATAAAAGACCACTTAACCTTTATGTATTAAGTGAGATACTTTTAAGCAATCTTCAGAGCCATTGATTTGATTTCCAAACACTTTGAGCCATTTGATCTTGTGCACGTAAGTTTATGATTAACAATATGGGTCAAATCTCTCTCTCTCTCTCTCTCTCTCTCTCTCTCTCTCTCTCTCTCTCTCTCTCTCTCTCTCTCTCTCTCTCTCTCTCTCTCTCTCTCTCTCTCTCTCTCTCTCTCCCGCTTCCTTGGGAACATTTTTATTCTGCTTGCTACATATATATGTGCACATTAATTGTTGAATCCCAATAGACATTCCTTCGATGAAAATCATGCTAATAAGAAATAAGAAGATGTAGACAAGCAAACATGTCATAAATATAATATTTAACCAACCCAAATGATTTTTTCATATTAAATTTATCATTTAATGTGGGATAATAAACGAGAAAAAGGGTTAGAATATAGACATGTGCTTACGGGTCTATCTCAACATGGGACCAATGGTAAAGGGGTCCAAATGAGCGATGATCTATCAAAGAGCAAGGCTAGCTAATGGAGCTTAAAGACCTTAGGGTTAGCTTCATTAAATACCTCTAATGGTAAGTGTTAAAAACCCTTTTACCTTAGGCAAGCTAGGGTTGTGCTTGAGGTGGGAACCCAGCCCAAGCTGGAGGTGCTTGTCGTGCTTGATGACTAAGATGCTTGAGGTGCTTGATGATTGAGATGCTTGAGGTGCTTGATGACTAAGATGCTTAAGGTGCTTGTCATGCTTGAGATGCTAGGGTTGTACTTGAAGTGGGAGCCCGCCAGCCCAAGCTTAAGGGGATTAAGGGCCAAGATTGTGGTGGGAATCGGGCCCAAGGTTGAGGGGCTTGAGGTGTCACAAAAGTAAACAAGGATCCCTACAAGGAGGGGGCGAGCCAAACAAGTAGGGGCATGAGAGAGAACACACACCCTCACACAAGGCAAGCCTAGACCAAGGAGGCAACAAGGACACATGTCAACCCCCCTTTCACCCTGCCCTCATGTTGTTCCTAAAGAATATTTTTTGGCCTCCCAAGGGGTCCAATGATAATTTAGTTAATTTAATAAGTGTTTATGAATTTATCAAGTCTTCTCTCTCAAAGGGGAAAGGGGGATACTTGTTCCAAGGATACCCTTGTTCCTTGATATGCAATAAGCATGTGATTGTCTAGGCTTGAGGTGGTCCAATCAAGTGCCAGCTAGTGCTAGAAGAGGGGGTCGGCCAAAGCAAAGTGGGGGCTAGCTTGCGGGGTATACTCGCCCCCCCCACCCCAACACACACTCTCTCATTGTGTGAAGTGCAAAGTGCAAGAGCTCCATCTCCTTCTCCAAGATCATGAAGGGGGAGCCTATCTCCAAATGTGAAGGGAGTGCACACAGATGACCTGCATATTGTTGAGTGTGAATGTGGTACCCTCATGAAAGCGGCTTTCTTCGGGGAGTGTCATCACTTGGAATGCGTTAATTGCAAGGTACACCCAACATGGCTCCAGATGTGAAAGGAGGGCTTGCACCTTCAATGATTGTGCCTTAAGCAAGATGTCAACTCAATTGTGCTTTGTATGCCAAATGTGGTGCCCTACTGGATGCATAAACAGTCTTGATGGGCATCCTCTCCAAGATGTTGTCTCATTGATTCTAGCCTATGCCAAACATGGCTCTCACAAGGAATCCCAAGGCACCCTAAACTAGATGCAAATTGAAGGCCTTTCTCCAAATGCAAGGGAGTGCACACAGACAATCAATGGAATACTTGTCAACAGGTGCTTAAAAACACCATGATCGTCCACGCACTTGGACGATCGATGAGCGCCAAAACAATAGGTTTCTTTAGTAAGGTGCATATTTAGGGAGTACAGTGGGTAACTTTAGAAAGATGCATATTTAGGGAGTACATTGTTGAGTGTGTATATATCAAATGTTGTACCCTCACGAAAGGGGTTTCTTGCCCGGAAATTCATCACTTGGAATGCGATGATTGCTGGTTGTGGCAAGGAAGCCCTGAATTGTTTTCACCAACTATGAAAGAAGATCTTGCACCTTGAGCAATCTTGTAGCCATATTCAAGATGTTGGCATAACGATGCTTTGGTTAATATATATGCCAAATGTGGTGCCCTACCAAAACCATGAAGAGTTCTTGATTGGCATCCTCTCCAAGATGTCGTCTCATTGATTGTAGGATATGCCCACCTCTAGGATGTTTCAACCAGATGAAGGGAAGGCCTTTCTCCAAATGTTGTTATCTATGCTTGGAGCTTGAGGAGCTATTGCCTTATGCAAGACCTTCATATCGATAAGAGACTTTACAATGAGACTACTAATCGGTGTTTAGTGGAAGTTGTAGGAGTCTCATTGCAGACGTTTCTCTTAGGGCAAGAACGATAGCCATTTCCTTGCCCCCCACACTTAAAACATTTGTGGTCCTTGCAAAAATCTTCAAGCTCTTCACAAGAGAGTTTAGTTTTACCTTTGTAAACTCCCTTCTCCTTGGACCGATTGTTGTTGTTGTTGGAACTGCCTTCGGAATAATTCTGAGCATTGGTTTTTCCGTTTGCATCACTTTTGTCTTTGCTTTCCATGGGCTTGACATTCCTTCTAGCCACTTGTTGGAAATTGATGCATGAAGCAACCATAGTGTGTTGGATTACTTCGGTGATAGAACTAGGCCATTAGGAGTTGACGTACTCGGCCATCTCTTCAGGTTATCCCACACAAAACTATTGCTTTTGCTCGGTGAAATCTATCTTTTTGAAAGACGGTAACCTTGAGATGTAAATCCCAAAACTTGTCCACGTAATGGTGTCTATGTAATGGAAATGGCCTATGAACTTTGAGAATAGTGGAACTAGGAGAATGAGAGAGAACAGTTTTGTGAAACTACTTTGAGAACATAGAGGGTGAACTTATTTAGCGGTAGCAACTTAATCATGATACTTCATTAACTTGGCATGAACAATACTTTTGTTAGAGAGAGATTTTAGAGAACTTGACAACATTTGAAGACCAAATTTATGTGGAGCCGGTCCCCCCTCCAATAGGCTTTTGTATAATAGATTCTCCCATCAAGAGAGATTTGGTACAATACAATCTTTGTGTTCCTTTTGACCTACGTGATGCAATGAAGATGGAAATCTTCATTCATCATGAGCATAACATAGACTTTGTAAAAATCATTAACCATCCCCAGCCTCAGTCCCAAGGCCTCAAACACCTTCAAAGGTGGAGAGAGCTAAAATCTATCCCCCATTTTACAAAATCTCTAGCCCCCATCATTGGTCTTAAGGGCATGCTATCTACACGGGTTGGCACTTTTACTCGTTGACAAGCATCACACCTTCGAATATATTCTTTGGTATCTGCAAAAAGTGTTGGCCACCATATGCGTGCCATTAAGATTGCTCTTGCGGTGATCTCACTAAAGAAGTGACCTACAACTAATCTAGCATGTGCTTGTTCTATAAGAGGAATATATTCGTCTTCATTTGCACAAAGACACAAATGTTGATCCTTACCTTTTTTATACAATTGGTTTTCAATAAGAGCATAGTCTCTTGCTTCAGTGTCAATTTCTCTTTGACGGTGTTTACTCATATCCTGAGGAAATGTTCGGCTCGATAAGTAAGTAACTAGATAATTACTCCACTTAAGAACAAGTGACCATTGGAACGATGTTACATGAGGTATGGGTGTTTGTTTTTGACATTGAGGACAATCTTTCACAAAAGAATGAACATCACTCCTCATAGTTGTCCAAGATACTCTAAATCTCAAGATCCGTTGCATAGTTTGATCTTCTGCAAAGTGAAGTCCTACTATGGTAATATGTGCTTGACTTTGGTATTGAGTTTTCTCCTTAGGCTTAATGCACAACAGCAATATTCCATCTCAATTTCTTTTGTATAACCTTCCAGCTAGTAACTTATATGTAGCCGATTGCTCAATTAATCCAATTGTAATAGGAAGTGGTATTTGCAAATCCACTTGAGCTATGGTCATCAATGATACCATATTTTCCGACCATCGAGGTATCATTTCAATGGAGAACAGATATGCATCTGGTAGATTATCATCCACTCCTTTGGGTGGTTCCCCTAAAACAATCCTTGACAAATGATCTCCTCTTTGATGAGTAGGGCCCTTTTTTACAACTACAGTGAAATCAAATTCTAGAAGAATAATGAACCATCTCACTATTCTTCTTGTGTTGCATGGTTTATTGACCAAGTACAATAAGTCTTGGTGCTCCACAAAGAATACAAATTTGTTTGCTAATAGGTAATGTCTATACTTTTTTACGGCATAAATCATTCCTAGTCCTTCCCTTTTGGTGGTGGTATAATTATTTTCCGCCATGTTCAACTCTTGGCTAGCATAAGAAATAGAAAAATCAATTTTCTCATCTCCTGGTTAAGTTGGAATACATCCGATGGCAAAATTGGAAGCATCTACATGTATGTGGAATATCTTATTCCAATCTAGTGCTTTCAATATTGGAGCTGAGGTGAGAGCTTGCTTAAGCTTCATGAAGGATTCTTCACCCTCATCAGTCCATTCAAAGTATGTAATCAAGCTATACATGGGTTTTTCAATTATAGCATACATGTAAGTGAACCGTCTGTAATATCCACAATGTCCCATGAAGGCTTGAACCCCTTTGATTGTTGTTGGTCTAGGCAAATCAGCAATAACATAAAATTTGTCCATATCGGTAGCTATGCCATTTTTAGACACTATATGTCCAAGAATTTTTCCTTGTCTACCCATAAATTTGCACTTTTTAGGATTTAAGAAAATCTTATAAAGTCTACATTTTTCAAATACCTTTTTGAGGTGTTTAAAATGATCAACCCGGATTGATGAATGTACGCATAGATCATCCATATATACTTCCAAGAATTTCCTAAGATATTCTTTAAAAGCATGGCTCATCAATCTTTGAAAGGTGGCAGAAGCATTAGTTAACCCAAAAGGCATAACCCGATAGGCAAAAAAACCCCATTCCGTTGCAAAGGCAATTTTATGATGATCTTTTGGGTCAACCAAAAGTTGATTATATCCCAAAAAGCCATCTAAAAAGCTGTAAGATTCTTTACCTGCAACTCGTTCTAAAACATGCTCAGTGATTGGAAGAGGAAAGTTGTCTCTAATGGTAGCTACATTCACTTTCTTGAGGTTGACACACACCCGTAGTTTTCCATTTTTCTTGGGTACTACCACAACTGACACCCAATCTGTACTGGAGCATCCATCGACATCCCTTGAGCTTTCGACATCACATGTAAGTGTTTTTGTCAATCGAACATGGCATACGATTTCCCACAATTTCATGGATTGCTTAATGAGAATGCATAGACTTTTATTGAAAAGTTGGAAGTCAATTGTTTACTGCAAAATGTACTAGACCATGCTTTATTGTTGCAGTTGAACTGCTTTCATGAGGGTAGCACATTTGATATATACACACTCAACAATGTACTCCCTAAATATGCATCTTTCTAAAGTTACCCACTAAACTCCCTAAATATGCACCTTACTAAAGAAACCTATTGTTTTGGAGCTCATCTATCATCCAAGTGCGTGGACAATCACGGTGTTTTTAAGCACATGCTGACAAGTATTCCATTAATCGTCTGTGTGCGCTCCCTTGCATTTGGAGAAAGGCCTGCACTTTGCATCTAGTTTAGGGTGCCTTGGGATTCCTTGCAAGAGCCATGTTTGGCATAGTCTAGAATCAATGGTACAACATCTTGGATAGGATGCCCATGAAGAACTGTTTATGCATCCAGTAGGGCACCACATTTGGCATACAAAGCACAATTGAGCCGACATCTTGCTTAAGGCCACAAGCATTGAAGGTACAAACCCTCCTTTCACATTTGGTGAAAACAACACAAGGCTTCCTTTCCATAGCCATGTTGGGTGTACCTTGCAATTAACACATTCCAAGTGATGACACTCCGTGAAGAAATCCGCTTTCATGAGGGTACCACATTCACTCTCAACAATGAGCAAGTCATATGTGTGCACTCCCTTCACATTTGGAGAAAGGCTTCCCCTTCACATCTACTTTAGGATGCCTTGAGATTTTTGGCCAAATCCATGTTGGGCATACCCTACAATCAATGAGAAAACACCTTGGAGAGGATGTCCATCAAGAACTATTCATGCACCAAGTGGGGTACCAAATTTGGCATGCATATTGACCAAAGCACCACTGATTTGATATCTTGCATAAGGCCACAAGCCTTCAAGTTGCAAGCCCACCTTTCACATCCGATGAAAACAACATAGGGCTTTCCTTTCACAGCCATGTTGGGTATACCCTGCAATCAACGCATTCAAAGTGATGGCATTTTGGGAAAGAAGCTCCTTTCATGAGGGTACGACATTTACATGCACCTTCTGAAATAACGGACCGTGTGGAGCTTGTTGGTCGTCCGTGTGCACGCGGATGATCAGGCTACTCTTGAATTTCTTTAAACATAGAGCCCATTGGTCACAAACAACCATGCTACCCTTGAGTGCAAGTATTAGTGTAGCTGCCTTTCGATGATGCAAAATCAAGTGATTACATTTTGGGTAGTAAGTGGTTTTCATGAGGTTACCACATTTGACAATGTACTCCCCAATATGCATCTTTATTAAGTAACCCACTATTGCGGATATCACTAGTCGTTTGCACACACACGGATGCAGATCAGGTTGCTTTTAAGCACATGTTTACAAATCTTTCGTTGGTTGTCTGCAAGCACTCCCTTTGCATTTGGAGAAAGTCCTTCTCTTCGTAGTTTAGGGTGCCTTGGGCTTCCTTGTAAGAGCCATGTGGGACTTTTTTGACCCGTGAATTCATGCTATACTGTATAGCAAGAAGCATACGACCCTAGAAGCGTGTGTATCAGATGCTATTGACTTGGGAGACAATTGTGATATTTTCAATGAAGAAGATGTCCGGCTGAAAGCAGGGTTTGGTCGTACAGAAATTGTACCCATTTGGTAGTTTGCCACTTTGGTAGCTGTAGGGTTCTTGGAGGAGGGAACTTGCATTTGGACTTTTCAAAGGTTACATTTTAAAAAGTAGAATTCAAAGATTATAAGACCGAGTGAAATCATGGTTTAGCAAGGTATAGTACGTGATCGTGGTCACACATTTGGGACTATTTGAAATCTCTTGCTCCCTATCGGGCGCTGTTGGGTAATATATGTTCGCTACATGAGCCGAGTACGCGATGGGCCTCTGGTTGTGGGAGGTGTTAAAGAGAGAGAACAAGAGACACTAACAGCTCTGCCAATCACCGCAATCATCAATTAATTGAATATTACTTTGAGTACAATTTAGTCCTTAGACAAGGCGGGCTGTTAACAGCACCGTCACTTGGATCATCTGCTAACTAGGAGTTTAAGCTCCTTTACAGGATTAGCCGGGCCGTTAACGACATCGGACTTAACAAAATGCTAATGCAATCTCTAACGGATGACGATGATGGAAATTTCTCTCTGTCCCTTTATCTGCTTCAAATGCCCCGTGGATTTCATTGTCTTCAATTCAGTTCACTGCCTCGATCATCAAGCTTCAGTTATCACCAAAGTGCACGCCTTCTCCTGCTTCCTTCTCTTGCTTTGGCTCGAGACCCAGCTCGCCATCTCAAGCCTGCTTGCTTACTTCAAGCTTCCCGTTTGCTTGTAAATCTCCTTCTCACCTTTGCTTGCTCAAGCCTCAACTTTGCTTGTAATCCTCTTCTCGCCTCAACTTGCTCAAGCCTCGACGAGCTTACCCTCAAGCTTCTTTGACCAAGCTTCTCCGATGAATCCCCTACTCGCCTTGTATTTCTCAAGCTTCGGCAAGCTTCTTGCTCAAGCTCCTCGCCGAAGCTCTCTTGCTTCAAACTCCCTTGCTTAATCTCCTTGGTTCCCAAGCTAAACTTTGCTTCCTCGAGTCCTCCTCGTTGTAACCTCCCTCTCCTCGTTTTTGCTTACTTCAAGGATGAGAGCGAGCGAGCGAGAGAGAGAGAGAGAGAGAGAGAGAGAGAGAGAGAGAGAGAGAGAGAGAGAGAGAGAGAGAGAGAGAGAGAGAGAGAGAGAGAGAGAGAGAGAGAGAGAGAGAGAGTTCTCTTTTCTTTGTTTGCTTTGTTCAAGCTCGAGAGGGAGAGAAAGCCTTGCTTGCCTCAAGGACGAAAGAGAGAGAGAGGGATCTTTTCTTGCTCCGAGCCCTCCTTTCCCCAAGCTTCTTCTCCTTGCAATGCTCTTCTTGCTCGTCCTCTTCCCACACAATGCTTCTTCCTTGCCGAGGACGAGAGGTAGAGAGAGAGAGATAGAGAGCGCCCTAGTGCAAGCTCCTTCTGCTCCACTGCACCTTGCCCTCCTCCCCGTTCCTTCGTCTTGCCTTAATGCCCTTTTTTGTTGCTTACCCCCTCATGCAAAATCCCCCCCCTTGCCCCCTCCCTTAGCAACGACGGCGTCGTCGTTGCTAGGGAGCATAAGAAGCGCCTCTTGATGACGTAGCAACCGACAGCAAGAACGATGCAAAATTTGCCAAGAGTGGTGCCAAAAACGAGCGCAACGGTGAGCTACACCTTTTCCCTTTCTTGGCCAGGCTCATCCGATGCTCGTATAGGCCGGTGCGACCTCGTTTCCTCCTGTGCAATCCCTCTTCTGCCCCTACTCGCCATTGTCTTCCTCTTTTTTCCTTTATTTCACACACAAAACCCTTTTTTGTTTACAAAGTGGACGGCCAACTCCTCTTAGGCGGCCATTAACTTTGCCTTGGGTAGCCTTTGACCCTTTTGGCCATTTAACCTTGGAGTAAAGGGCACCACATTCGGCATACATATCGACCCAAGCATTGCCAAGCACAACTTATTTCTCCCGGCAGTCCTTGGCTAATAATGTCTTCATGAATTTCAATGTCGTAAAGTCTTGAATAGTGCCACATGCCCGCAAGATGCAAGTATAAGTGATTGCATTTGACGTAAGGTCTTCCCATCACATTCAGTCAAAGATGGTCAGACTAGCTAGGCATTGCCAATTACGACTACCGTCAGCCAACATTACGCGGGCATTGGCGTACATACCAGCCAAGGCATTGCTATCTCAAGCACTTATTTTGCTCTATTCAAAACCCTTGCTGCTGCTCAAAACTCCCAGAGGGAACACCGATCGAGCGGATCAGACTAGTACGGAACCGACCCCCGGTGAATCTTTATCGGCCAATATCTTGGCGACCGGGACTCCGATCACTGATCTGAAAAGACTAACGCGCTCCACAAAGTAATCACTTCAAGCCCGTGCATTCATTTCATTTCTGTCACCTCAGCTCAACTGCCCAATTCGGTACAGATCTACAATCGACTTGAACTTTAAACTACTATAACTTCTTCACCGTATCTCCAATAAACGAGCCGTAAAGACTAGCCGATAGAGAACGTCGAGCACTACAGTTCTAGATCATAAACTCCCATATGTGCTCACTTCAAGCATGATCATTTTTTACATCATTAAGGCATATGTTGGTCCTTTTAAGCCGCATCTGGCATACATTAATCATTAAACTTGGCCTGTTAACAAGCCCTCGTCACTGACCATTAATCAAGTAGGCTTTCAATAAGCTTGATCTGTGTCTTCTTGACATATTTCTTAGCATGGGAGTGGAGCTGCACAACATCCACCCCCTCTGAACCTGCATAGCCTCCGGTTTGTGCCAATTGCACTTCAATCTGCATCTACTATAAGTGCCTTAAGCTCTTGCCATCATCATACTCACATAACTGGTAAACATATGAAAAATGAAATAAGGCTTATACCCTATTATCAACGTTCTAGCTTAATCATTAGGTAGCTGTCCATCAAGAATCTCTGAATTGTATCTGTCATATCTTTAAAGCATTCAATCATGGATAACTTGTTTAGTGAACCCCGCCAGACTCAAGTGCTCCAGTTAATGATGCACACGGCTTGACCATTAAGTTCTCTTTAAGGAATCCTATCAAGCTCAAGTATGCCTTACTCTGTCTGCACACGGAATGGCCGTCAAGTCCTTTACTTCAAGTTCTGGTAGCAGAACCAACTCAAAAGATGTAAAGATACTTTAGCAATTGTCCAAAGAAGTCAGTTGGAAGCCAACCATGTAATCTTATTGAATGCATAACCAAAACTATTCTGACTTAGCATAAATCTAGAAAAAAAAACTTTGTACCATGAAACCTCCTACAACAGATAACTGGTACTCTTCAAATCTGCAAAACTGGCACTTTGGTAGCCCTCGGGATCAAATGGGAAACCAATCATTTGCCCCATTGTGAGCATTCCCTTAAAAAATTTGCACCATCCTCCAGGATCATAGGGAAAATACAAGAATTTCCAATCATTACAGCATAAACATACATTAGCCCACAAATCTTCATGAACACCGCCTGGATCATATGGCATATAAGTCAATTGCCCCGGACCATGCATATATCTGTCACCTCCTGGGTCAAAAGCTAGCTCAAAATCTCCTACATCATAGGGTAACATCAGATTCCATATAGCATCAGGTAGCACTAAATACTGCCATATCCCCTGTGCAACTGGCTCATCCAATTGGAGATCATCAATCACATGTAAAAGCATTGGCAGTTCACCTGCACTCTCACTAGTACTGGAATCCCAATCATGCATATGTGAATACATCAAGTCTCTGGTAAAACTCTCTTCATTAGGCTCAAAAGATGCATCTGAAAACAATTCTCTATCTCGTAGAGACTCAAAATCAAGTAGTGCATCATCTAACAACTACATAAGTTCATCATCTGCTGAATATAAACAAACTGGCTCATGCATAAATCTGGATTGATTGATATCCTTAGCATCTGTGTTTGAGAACCCTTCCAAAGCTTCGTCCAGTAAGCACATAAGGTCCAGGTCCACTACTTCAGAAGGTTCCTCCAACTTGCACATCTCAGGTTGCTGTAAACTAAGATTTCCACATGTGGCATGCATACTAAATGCATCTGCTGTAAACTGCTCTTTAAGTCTTTCACCCTTAGATAAATATCTTTGCACTTCTATAGCACAAAGTTCAGCATGCACATTGAAAATTTCATCTATTGTCCTGTTTGTATCATCGGCGCAATGAAACCAATCATATTCATCAACAAGAGATTACTCTTCACTATGCACCCCCTCTGAATCAGCATCATCAAGTTCATGATCAGTCTGCCATAGTGTGAGCCCCGTGTCACAAATTCTTGATAGAGAAGAAGTTTGCTCCCTCTCTAAATCACCATCATCAAATTCAGGATCAATCTGCCAGATCGGTAGCTCTAAGTCACAGAAGCGTGTCAAAGGAGTCTGTACCCCCTCTGAATCATCATAATCACGTTCAAGATCAATTTTCCAATTTGGTAGTTGTGCTTCACAAAAACTTGTCAATGAAGGAGTCTGCACCCCCTCTGAATCAAGCACATACTCTTGCTTAGCCAAGTCCTCAAAATCTGGTACATCCAAATTTGGTAAATCTGGTATACCAAAATCCATGGTCTTGCCGCTCTCAACAACTGCCCTGCTTTGACCTATAACATCTGTATCATTAATCAACTCTTTGGCAAAACCTGTACCAGTATCTTCAATCACCTCAATGGTAGAATCTGCACCAGAAAAATTTTGCTCTAATTCTGGTTCAGTAGCAAAAGTATCAGCTGTAACTGAATCTTCACGCATGTCTACCTGAATATGACTGCACTTGTTCACCTGCACAATTTCTTCCTGAGCTTTAGCCAATTCGTTGTTCTGATCCCCTGACTTCTTTTCTTCTTGTACTACAGGTACATGTTCTTTGAAAATTTCACCCTGTGTAATTTGAGGCTGTAGAGACTCACCCTCAGGGACTTCTACTTCATGCAAGGCATCTGCAAACCCCAACTTTTCATACACAACTTTGACTATGTCTTCATCATTAGCGTGTAAGAAAGTAGCATCCTGTACAATAAACTCATCAATTACAGCTTCTAACTTTGATCGTACTTGTCCTTGGATATCTGCGTAGTCTGATAGACTTGCACTTTGTTCTTGATAGCTTTCATACTGCTCATAACTTACTTGCACAATAGCTTCTTTGAAATACTCCCAGTTTCCGTTGCAGGCTCTGGTAACCTCTTGAATCTGCTCCTTCACATCTGAACTCACTAACTGCTCAAAAGATTTGATCATCAATTCTTCTGGTATCCCTCTTACCTTGGTCTCCAGCTCATAGCACTCTGGGTAGCCCTCTGGATCGTATCCATCAAAGAGTCGTCTCTCGTCGTATACTACATCTAAAGTTGCATCCAAAGCTTCATCCATTTGATTTTTCTTCTTTACGGTCTGTATTTCAAGCAGAGATCCTTGAACCAATTGAAGCATCTTTGAAAAATCTGGAACGGTTGACTTATCATCAAAACCGTTTGCACTTAGCTATGCAATCATCTTCATCATCTGCTCTAAATTCTCCATCTTTACCTCCCACCCCGGCTCATTTCGCATTGGGTTCACCAAAGATGTAGGGGAATATATGTTCGCTACATGAGCCGAGTAGGCGCCGGGCCTCTGGCTGTGGGAGGTGTTAAAGAGAGAGAACAAGAGACACTGACAGCTCTGCCAATCACCGCAATCATCAATTAATTGAATATTACTTTGAGTACAATTTAGTCCTTAGACAAGGCGGGCTGTTATCAGCGCCATCACTTGGATTAGCTGCTAACTAGGAGTTTAAGCTCCCGTTTACAAGATTAGCCGGGCCGTTAACAACACCGGACTTAACAAAATGCTAATGCAATCTCTAACGGATGATGATGATGGAAATTTCTCTCTGTCGCTTTATCTGCTTCAAATGCCCCGTGGATTTCATTGTCTTCAATTCAGTTCACTGCCTCGATCATCAAGCTTCAGTTATCACCAAAGTGCACGCCTTCTCCTGCTTCCTTCTCTTGCTTTGGCTCGAGACCCAGCTCGCCATCTCAAGCCTGCTTGCTTACTTCAAGCTTCCCGCTTGCTTGTAAATCTCCTTCTCACCTTTGCCTGCTCAAGCCTCGACTTTGCTTGTAATCCTCTTCTCGCCTCGGCTTCCTCGAGCCTCAATGAGCTTACCCTCAAGATTCTTCGACCAAGCTTCTCCGATGAATCCCCTACTCGCCTTGTATTGCTCAAGCTTCAGCAAGCTTCTTGCTCAAGCTCCTCGCCGAAGCTCTCTTGCTTCAAACTCCCTTGCTTAATCTCCTTGGTTCCCAAGCTAAACTTTGCTTCCTCGAGTCCTCCTTGTTGTAACCTCCCTCTCCTCGTTTTTGCTTACTTCAAGGATGAGACCGAGCGAGAGAGAGAGAGAGAGAGAGAGAGAGAGAGAGAGAGAGAGAGAGAGAGAGAGAGAGAGAGAGAGAGAGAGAGAGAGAGTTCTCTTTGCTTTGTTTGCTTCGTTCAAGCTCGAGAGGGAGAGAAAGCCTTGCTTGCCTTGAGGAAGAAAGTGAGAGAAAGGGATCTTTTCATGCTCCGAGCCCTCCTTTCCCCAAGCTTCTTCTCCTTGCAATGTTCTTCTTGCTCATCCTCTTCCCACACGATGCTTCTTCCTTGCCAAGGACGAGAGGCAGAGAGAGAGAGAGAGAGAGAGATAGAGAGCCCCCTAGTGCAAGCTCCTTCTGCTCCACCTCGCCTTGCCCTCCTGCCCGCCTTGCCCTCCTTCTGCTCCACCTCGCCTTGCCCTCCTCCCCGTTTCTTCGTCTTGCCTTAATGCCCTTTTTTGTTGCTTATTCCCTCATGCAAAATCCCACAAATATTTTAAGCTTGCCCCCTCCCTTAGCAACGACGGTGCCGTCTTTGCTAGGGAGCATAAGAAGCGCCTCTTGATGACATGGCAACCGACAGAAAGAAGGACGCAGAATTTGTCGAGAGTGGTGCCGAAAACGAGCGCAACGGCGAGCTACACCTTTTCCCTTTCTTGGGCAGGCTCATCCGATGCTCGTATAGGCCGGCACGACCCCATTTCCTCCTGCGCAGTCCCTCTTCCGCCCCTACCCGCCATTGTCTTCCTCTTTTGTCCTTTATTTCACACACAAAACCCTTTTTTGTTTACAAATTGGATGGCCAACTCCTCTTAGGCGGCCATTAACTTTGCCTTGGGTAGCCTTTGGCCCTTTTGGCCATTAAACCTTGGAGTAAAGGGCACCACATTCAGCATACATATTGACCCAAGCATTGCCAAGCACAACTTATTTCTCCCGGCAGTCCTTGGCTAATAATGTCTTCATGAATTTCAATGTCGTAAAGTCCTGAATAGTGCCACATGCCCGCAAGATGCAAGTATAAGTGATTGCATTTGACGTAAGGTCTTTCCATCACATTCAGTCAAAGATGGTCAGACTAGCCAGGCATTGCCAATTACGACTACCGCCGGCCAACATTACGCGGGCATTGGTGTACATACCAGCCAAGGCATTGCTATCTCAAGCACTTATTCTCCTTTATTCAAAACCCTTGCTGCTGCTCAAAACTCCCAGAGGGAACACCGACCGAACGGATTAGACTAGTACGGAACCGGCCCCCGGTGAATCTTTATCGGCCAATATCTTGGCGACTGGGACTCCGATCACTTATCTGAAAAGATTGACATGCTCCACAAAGTGAGCACTTCAAACCCATGCATTCATTTCATTTCTGTCACCTCAGCTTAGCTGCCCAATCCGGTACGGATCTGCAATCGACTTGAAGTTTAAACTACCATTACTTCTTCACCGTATCTCCAATCGACGAGCCGTAAAGACAGGCCGGATAAAGAACGTCGAGCACTACAGTTCTAGCTCATAAACTCCCATCTGTGCTCACTTCAAACATGATCATTTTTTACATCATTAAGGCATCTGTTGGTCCTTTTAAGCCGCATCTGGCATACATTAATCATTAAACTTGTCCTGTTAACAAGCCCTCATCATTGACCATGAATCAAGTAGTCTTTCAATAAGCTTGATCTGCATCTTCTTGACATATTTCTTAGCATGGGAGCGGAGTTGCACGACAGCGCAAGAGCACTTTGAACTCTCTCTCTCCCTATCGCACGCGAGAACACTTTGCACATTGTTCACAAACACTTTTGCCATAGCTTCCCTTGTGACCTTTCCTTCCTCCATTTCCCTCTGCCAACACGAGGACACCAGACTGCAAATGTGCACCTAGAGCCACACAAATGTGTACCTAGAGCCACACCCAAAGAGGAGTAGTCTAGGATGAAGGGGAGTTCATTCAAAACTCCTAGTAGCAGCCGCAATGAGCCTCATACCATCAAGAACGAGCATGGCAATAGCAGTGGTACTACAGGCCCCAAAGAGAGGCAGAACGTTGATCAATCAGAGATGACAGAGAGCATGGGAAAATTCTTTGTTGCACAAGTGAACAGATCCACAACAAAGAAGAGGGGTAAGTATTGTTACTTTATATGGTTGGCAATATACCATTTGGTTTGGTTGCATGTCAATTAATGTATTATAAGACATTATCTGCATGTTGGTTTCATGTTAAGTACTTTATACATTTGGTACTATAGTGGCATGTCTAATTGTTTCCTCTTGCTATATTTTAGGAAAAAATAGAATGGATGAGTACCCAATACTCAACAAATTCTGCTATACTACAGAATAATTACATGAGGAGTATGGTTTGATTCTAGAAGGAAAGGTTGCTAAGCACTTATTTGACTATGATTTGCAAGATGATCAGTGGCTTACTGTTTTCCAACATTGGTATCAGAAGAATGCAAAGGTCTACCTTCACCATTTGCATCCTTCTTTCATTGATGATTGCATACTTCTTTTTCATAAGGTGTACCAGGGTCCCCAATCATGTGGGGAGATTACAGCTAGGTTTGCTAGCTGTAATCTTTTTCATAAGGTGTACCACGGTCCCCAATCATGTGGGGAGATTACAGCTAGGTTTTCATACTTCTTTTTCATAAGGTGTACCAGGGTCCCCAATCATGTGGGGAGATTACAGCTAGGTTTGCTAGGTGCTATGCTTTTGAGAAGTGCCATGATGCTAAAAATGACCCAGCAAGACATAAAATTGCATGGGCAAGGTTTGGAGAGAGTGTGTTGAGCATGTGCAATAGTAAACCTGGAGGATTGGAGAGGAAGGTGGAAAATTGGAAGAGGGCTAATGGAGCATTTCATGGTGGGCTATTAGTGTCCAACAAGAAGAGGTAGTACACAGAGGGTGCCAGCAATATGTGTAATATTGAAGAGGATAAAGTTTTGCAGTTTGAGACAGTGGCAATAGATTACATATCTAATTTGAATGCCATTGTTTGCGGAGTTTCGACAAGCTCTACACAGAAGTTGAATAGGTTATCTGAGTTGTGGGCAAGTCTCCAACAAAAGAAAGAGAGTTTACTGAGGTTGAGGGCTCAACTACTGTCACAAAGAAAATTAAGGAGGACATTTTTTGTTCGAGCAACGCCTCGATGAACTACATCGGCAAGTTCGTTGTGACGTTGATGAGATAAAAGATGTGGAAGCTGATATAAATGCGTCTAAACGCATGCTACGTCGACTCAAAGCGGAGATGAAGAATCTTGCTCTAGAAATGGAAATTGAACAAGTATTTTTACATATGGTACCTCTTGTTCTTCATGTTATTTTTCTCTAATTGTGCTTGTATGTAGTGCCATATTCTTGCATGTAGTTGTATGCACTTGTATGTAGTGCCATATTCTTGATAGGAACTTTTGCTACTTGTCCTGGTTTATATCTCATACTTTTTGTACAATGTCATGAACAAACTTGGGTACTATTTGAACTATTTTAGTACTTTTGGTATATAGCTAGTTCTTCAAGTGTCCTTTGGTACATCCTGAATATTTCTTATGTACATTTGGTACATCTCGTAGGAGCATTTGGTACTTCTTGTAGGAACATTTGGTAGTTAACATTTGGTGATTTCTGTTGGAACATAATATTTATATTTTGTATTGAGATGTACATATTAGGTGCTTTTAAGTACTTTGGTTTGACCACGAGTACTTTCAATTGGTGCTTCTTGAAAGATTCAATATTTTTGGGTACTTTGGAGTCCTTTTGGTGCTTTCTGTAGGAACATCATATGTATATCTGTGTGTTGTGAATCGTGATGTACATATGAGTTCTTTAAGTGCCATGTTTTGACCTGAGGTACTTTACTTTTGGTACTTCAATATTTTTGGGAACTTTGGAGACCTCATTTTGTACTTTTTAGTACTCTAGATTTTTATTGGTGTGCTTTAGGTATTTAGCATCTGGTAGTTTTATTGTTTGGAACTTTTCATACTGATTATTTGGTACTATTTACTGTTTGGTACTTAACATTTGGTACTATACTTTGTACTAGACTGTTGTGCTCTGGTAGGAGCATGATATGCTTAACAGGTACTTTAGGTATTGTCTGCTAGTTTTGCTACTTACCATATTGGTTACTGTTTTGTATTTTGTACTATCCAATGCTTATTAGATTATTGTCCTTTGGTACTAGTTGGTCCTTTAGGTACTCTAAACATTTTGTACAGTTTACTATTTGTTACATTTGGTACTGTCTGCTATTTAGTACTAGTAATTTTCATGACACTTACATTTGCTATTGTTTACTTTTCTCTAGGAAATTACTTTGTTAATATTCACTGTCATGACATTTCCATATGTGACCTGCAGAGGGAATGTGATGTCCTCAAGACTGAGTGTGAAGAGGCTCAAATCTAGAGTGAATCTGTTGGAATGATGATTGCAAAAATCAACAAAGGAAGAAGATTCACATTATTTCCAAGGCCCATATCAAGGATGAAGAAAACACAATCTATCCTTTAGGATCTTGTGTTGCTTGTGGGGAGTGCTTGGGCTCCACCCATGTGGTTGGTTCTTTCATGCTGGCCTGTAGGCACTAGCACCACCCTCTCTATTTCGCTGCCACTCTTATGAAAAAAGACATTTGTGCGAAAGTTGGATGCAACGAGCACATCTCCAAAGTGACCAAGACTTGGGCTCATAAGGGACATGTTCTGAAGAGTAAGAAATTGTCCTGCTTCTTTTTTCGAACACAATTTTGATTTTTCTTATCGTAAAATCACTACAAGAGGTTGTGTGCTCTTGTGACGCTGTTAGCGACGGAAATACACTGGATTTTTATAACCCCCGGCGTCGCTAAAACCGTCGCTACGAGAGCGTCGCTATAAGCGTTGCTACATGCGTCGCTATAAGCGTCGCTATATAGCGACGCTTATAGCGACGTTTACACTGTAGAATATAGCGACGCTCATAGCGACGCTACAGAGCCATAAATAGCGACGGTTATAGCGACGCCCGAGAGAATTTTTTTTTGGTGGCAGGGCATTGAATGCCCTGCCACCCATCAACCATATTGTACTTGATTCACTTTTTAAAAAAAGTGCAAGGGTAGATAATAGACCCAAAATAGTCACCCACAAGACGCATTGTTTGCAAAATTGACAATTGTACACATCATAGGCAAAATGAATTGATTGGCAAATGTAATAATGACAATTGTACAACATCATAGGCATAAAGAATTGATTGGCAAAAGGAACTGCGGTGACAAATGTAATAATATACATGGTTCAAAAAGACGTATAAAATCCGTCTCATGATACATAAGCTATGAGAAACCCTAAACTAATGCTATCTAGCTACAGCTAAACTGACGTCGTCTAGTCAGACGTCTCATCGCGTCCAAGCGGCGTATCTGTCGGATTCTGCAAAAAAAGACAATAAGACAGCTTTCAGTAAGTATAAACATATAACGACATTTATAAAACAATACAAAAAATAAAAAAGAGTAAACCCTAATACTAACCATGCCGCCGCGAAAACTGAGAATGTCCATCAGGGCGTTTAAGCCCTTCCTGCCTACGTACTCGCGCTCGTACGGTGTGGGATCACGTCCTGTCATCGACCACTGTCAAAACATACAAAGATTTCATTATGTTAGAAATAAAAAACTCATAAACCCTAAACTATCGAACATAAAGAGCAATGTGAAAACACTTACAAAATCGGCCTCAAATGATGCCCATCCACCGCTCCCCAAGTGGTGCGAGCTCCCTGCCTCTACTCGCGCTCTGGCTGCATCCTTTTGTTGCTTCCACTTGTCGGGATTCTCGCGCGCTGCTTTCTTCGCATTCTTCCAATCTTCTTTGGCCAGCCAATCTGGCCTGTTCCACCCATTCTTGATTGCTTTTTGCACTTGGGAACGCTTGTGTTTGCAGTATTCGCGCATTCGAATCTTCATCAGGTCTTCATTGAAGCGCTGATCCCGTGTTGGAACGGGAAACTCATCATGAAGTATGTTGATGACTCTGTTTTTTAAATCACTTGGTACTTCACTCCATTTGTTTAGTATGTAGTGTCTAAACAGCTGAGAGCAAAGACCACGCATGCGCGAGATCACCTTCTTGCCGTCATCATCCATGATGATGCCGCCGCTGAAGTCGATGGAGTAAGACAAGCCCTCTGGCCGGTGACGCGTGAACCTGGGTGTCCCGGCAGGGGTCTCTAGCGGCGTGTCGATGGGGGTACGGACGTCAGGTGTCTCCATCGGCGTCTGGGCCCCGAAGCGAGGAGTGTCGAGAGGGATGGCTCCTGGCGGAGTAGGTAGAGGTGTGTAGCTTCTAGGAACAGTCAGCCGTGCAAAACCTGGCGTAGATGGTGATGATGTGGCTGGTGTGGGGGCGGGCAAAGAAGGGGAGGGTAAAGAGCCTCGTCGAACACGAGGCGGTGTGGAGGCATCGGTGGCGGAATCCCCACAATAACTGCCACCGCCACCACTAGAGCGCCGGTGCCTAGACGAGTGTGAAGCTCGTCTCGTCGACGCCGAAGCTTCGGAGCACGCCGAATGCTCCGAAAGAGAGGGAGATGCGGATGGAGTAGGAATGCGCTATGATGCGCCAGAGCGATGACGCTCCACATACCACTGTCTCTGCTGCGGTGACAAAGAAGAAAGAAACTCCTCATCATCCATACCTGCATTAAACACACGAATATTTAAACTTAATATTGAATGAATAGAGTAGACAATGACGCAAAGACCATTAAATACAATGACGTAATGACGCATATAAATACAATGACGCAATGAATTGAGTGATAGAAGAGGCAAGTCGAAAACTCAAAATTTTCAATCAAATGATGTGAGCGCGAGTAGAAAAGAGTGTTATACACCATGGAAGGTACTTAGAGAGCCAGAGCTTTTACAACACGGAGCAAAATTGTTCAAATACAATATTTGTGGCTTTAAGAGATCTCTCTCTCATCCTCGCATAACTTCCTATATCTATATAGAGCTCTCCGTTTAAACACATATCCTCTGTTTCATTTTGTAGCTCCTCTGCATGCACCCCATATAGAGTAGTAGCATCTTGATGCTCGTCTGGCACCACCGCAGCGGCTTCTGATTGAGCATCTTCTCTGATCTCCTCCATTGATGCCGTTGTGATTGGCACATGGTAGCCTTCATACGTCCTTGCACTACGAGGGGCTACCTCTATGAAGTACCACCAGTTTGATGTAGACTTTGTAGGATGAAATATTACCTGCCAGAGCCACATAACTTACATGAGAGCTTTCAAGCACATAACTTGTAAAAGGGGGATGTTAACTATTTACATACTTACTTGTTCACAATGCTCGGGTAGTACGAAAGTGTCTCTTAGGTCAGTCCATTTCTTAGTAGAATCCACCTCAAGAAAACCAGACTCTCCTCTACGCACAGTAGCGTTGCGACCCTCCATGATTATCTTGAACCATTGCACGTCGAACAAGTCGACAAAAAATCCTCTGTAATCGATCCTCAAAATCTCTTGCAGCGTGCCAAAGTAAGTGAGTTCCGCCACCACAGGATCTGCATCAGAGGAACGTCGTCGACTAGACTGTTCAAATTTTGCCATGATTCCACAATCTTGAGTAAAACGCTTTTTGTCGATTCGTTCCACCCTAAAATGTCGACCTTTACACCATGCTGCTGTGTATGACTTATACCACAACGAACAAAGATTATGAGTGGCCGTTCAAACGTTTAGAAATAAAGTCACTAGCTAGTCGTACATTGCAAACTTGCCTTAGTCGCGCAACCCCGAGAGTACTCCCACTCTTCCTCAGTCACTTCGTCACCGCATTGTTGTGCGCTTTTCAATTGGTTGTGCAACCATCTTAAGCTCATGAAGGTTGGTAGGCTCTCCAGATTCGCTGGATAGTGCATCGGTGGTCGTCTTCCCCATCTCCACTCGATTCGTGCCCTTTGTCGCTCTTGCTTTGCATCCTCATATTGTGAAATCCACTTTTGCATCACTGGATTGTGAAGCATGCAAAATCGGTTAATTTTAGCCTCTAGATCTTCCGTCATCTTCTTCTCAACACCGAGATTGCACATGACAATCCCAGATATGCGCTCATCATCTATGGTTCGCCATAGCGTGTCCCGGGATTTATCAAATCCGTCTAGCCACTCTCCAATGTACACTAGGGACTCTGATACCAACCAACCTTCTGCCATGCTACCCTCCGGACGTGCCTTTTGACGCACATATCCCTTAAGCGTTTTCATGAAACGTTCTAAGAAGAACATCCATCTGGAATGAACTGTGCCAGCTATTTCCACCTCATCAACTATGTGAACAAGAAGATGCACCTGAATGGTTAGCATTGTAGTAGGAAAATGTTTCTCAAACATGCACACAAGCTCCGCAGCATTTAGTTTGGCGAATGGTATGGAGTCTACGTTGATCTCCTTTTGTGAGATCCATTGCACCAGCTTTGCAAGTTTGTAGATTGTGTTACGGATGTCGAGAGACAAACATCCCTCAATGGCAACCGGTAAAATAAACTGTAAAGTATGTGCAGCAATGATATTAAAGTCCACATTTTATGCAATGATATTAAAGTCCACTATGAACGTACCTGACACATTTTATACCAATCGTGTGACTTCAAACCGGTAAGCTTTCCTTCTTTAGTAAAACACGTTCGGAGCGAGTGCATTATGCCAGTGGGGGTCCGCAAAGATCGAATGGTCTCTTTTACTTTGCGTTCTTGGGCTCCTGTGAAAATCCATGGTGCTTTAGGGAGTTTTATCGATCCATCAGACGCTGTTTGCAGCCAATATTGCTCCATACGATCCACATTTCTAAGGTCAACTCTGGCTCCCAAAGTATCTTTCTTGCCGGTCAGATGGTCCCATAGTAGATTACCCACATTCTTGAATATGTGCATTGGATCGAGCAAGTGATTGATCATGAGTCGGGGCCAGTATGGTAACTCGTACCATAGAGATAGTCTCTTCATCCCTGGAGGCAATCCGTCATCGCACATCTCCTTCTGCTCTAACCATGCTTGTGCAGACATCCTTGGTGGCTCTCTTCCCAAAAAGCCGTCGCGTAACACATGATTCTCTAGAAGATACGCTTGATGACCTTCGTAGATTTGCTTCTTCAGTGAGGGTGCCCTACGTGCATTCAGTCTAGGTCCACATGTGACACATGCTCTGTATCCGCTTGTTTGAAGCCCTGCATGTATACACATGATAATAGATCAACTATGGGAAAAAACAAGTTTTACAGTGTCTGAGTGAGGAGTGTCAATAGATCACCTGAGCATTCTGTTAGCCCGGGATAGTCATGCATGGTCCACATTAGAATGCCTCTGATCAAAGCATTCCGTCGTCCTGTGTGTCGGCTCATATCCACCACCTCTATGCCAATCCACAATTGTTGTAGCTCTTCCAATAGTGGACGAAGATACACATCCATATTCCCCACTTTATATCGCCCTGGCACAATCAAGCTTAGCCATAGGTACCCCTTCTTCGTAGTCAACCACGGGGGAATGTTGTAGTTGACGATGACAACGGGCCATACACTGTAAGATGTTGATCTTTGACCAAATGGATTTACGCCATCCATAGCCAGGCCTAAGCGCAAATTTCGAGCTTCCTTGGCAAAATCCGACCATGTTCCATCTATATGTTTCCACGCTACGCAATCTGCAGGAATTCGTAGCACACCATCCGAAGATTTATTCTCCTCATGCCATGATGCTAGGGCGGCCATGGACTTACATTCGAAGAAATGCTTGATGCGAGGAAGTAGAGGGAAATGTCGCAAAACCTTTTGTGGAATTTTTGTCCCGTGGAGATCTACTCGATATCTTTCGGAATCACATTTCGAACACTTCTCCATGTCTATGTATTCCCCTCTGAAAAGAATGCAGTCATTAGGACAAGCGTGGATAGAATTGTAATCCATCCCCAAGTTTCGCAAAATCTTTCTTGCTTCATCTCGGGAATCTGGCATCACATTGTCAGCTGGTAATATGTGCTCTTTCAGCAATCTACACAACATAAAAATATGATACAGTCGTGTAAAAATCCATCAGATCATTATACATTTAGAGTTTTATTAAAGTAAACTAATTGTAATAGATCACCTGAAAAGCGATGTGACGCTAGTGTCACTCCATCCAAACTTTGCCTGCATGTTGAGAAGAACCAGGAGTGCTTTCAATCTAGACATACGTGCTCCATTATACAATGGCGTATCGGCTTCACTTTTCATATCATCATAGATAAGCCTTTCTGAATCCATGATCGTCTCGATCATTTCATCAATCTCGGGCTCAAACATTGCCTCGTTGGGAATGTGCTCTGCATGATCATCCCCCGAGCTGTCAGAGGCTACATCTTGTGGCCTCACATATGCTGCTTGACCAAAGCGCCTGCGAACACGTCTATTGGGTTGCAAGATTGCTGCTTGTTGGCCAGCGTCAGAGTCCGACGAGTTATAATTGGCAACAACTCGATCTATAATAGATGGATCGAACTCGCCAAATTCGCGAACGTGCTGCAAAGAAACACGTCTTGTCCGTCGCACAGCATGCTTGCATTGATTACAAGGACATAAGACCCTCGTTGAGAGATAGGTGTTTCGGTTGGACGGTCCCACATCCTCGTCACTACTCATAATGAGGATAAAAAACTTATAACCTGGACAACAAATTTAATATTCTATTGGCATTCTTCGTCTTATCTCTCTCTCTCTCTCCCTCTCTCTCTCTCTCTCTCTCTCTCTCTCTCTCTCTCTCTCTCTCTCTCTACCTCACATTCTCTAGTCATGTCCAATCCCCGCACACCTCGGTCTAGAGGTGCACGGAGATCAGAACCACCGGGTTATAATCTCGTCTTTATTGGTCAATACCTATATTTGTGGGTACAAGAAATCTACACACCCACGTCTACATGATACTGCATGTAGTGGACAAAACCCCTTTGCCTCTTCTCTAGCTGTAGCACTTCACAGCATCTTAACATCTTTTCACAGTAGATCTTTTCACTGTTCGTCTAACTCTAAACCCTAAACCGTAAGTAATTCTTGCGTGGACTCGATCTAACGTAAATAAGCGTAAATCTAAATAAACGTAAATCTAACTAAAAATAAACTTAAATCTAATTTAACGTAAGTCTACATCTAACCTAATCTTTAACGTCTTTTGGGATAGTTTCCTACGACGTTAAAACTCTCTTCTTCTTGTGTGTGTGTGTGTGTGTGTGTGTGTGTGTGTGTGTGTGTGTGTGTGTGTGTGTGTGTGTGTGTGTGGGTAAACCTAAATAAACCTAAGTCTAATCTAATATAACATAAATCTAAATCTAACGTAAATTATGTTATATTAAAAACAAAGAACTAAACTAACAGGGATTGTAAGAACCTTAAAACTGATTTAACACATAATTTTTCACATAACTCGGCAAGAGTTGGCATTCTCATCACTAAAGATGTGAGAGTTAACTTCCGGCGGTGACGCTGCCTCATCTCCATCCACATCTGACGACAGCAATTGGCCCTTTAGACCGTTCTTGCTCTTGTTACTAACTTTGAAGTTGCTGTTGAATGACTAGAGGTTGTCTAGATGGTCATTGTGTCGGGGATGTAGTGACTCTTGCCGCCCTGAAGATCCACCTTCTTCCCTATCTTCTGAAGACATTTCACCAGTACTTTTGGATCGACGGAGCCCACCATGAGTGAAGGCAGCAATACCCTATATTCCATTGAGGGCTTTCTTCACCCGCTTCATGCAGGCATCGTAGTCTATGGAGACCTAAATCTAATCTAATATAACGTAAATCTAAATCTAGTGTAAATAAACATAAATCTAGTTAAAAATAAACCTAAATCTAATTTAATGTAATTCTACATATAACCTAATCTTTAACGTCTTTTAAGATAGTTTCCTACGACGTTATAACTCTCTTCTTCTTGTGTGTGTGCGCGTGTGTGGATGTGTGTGCCAATAAAAAGAGATAAATGGTATAACCTTTCTATCACCCATGCCAAGTATGATAGATTGATTATGCCATTTCCCTCTTGAATAATAGGTCTTGAGTTCAACTCCTCGTCGGCTAGATCTTTAGGTCTTTTAATTTTAATTAGTTTCCTATGACGTTAAAATAGTTTCTCTCTCTTTCTCTCTCAATGTGTGTGCGTTTTTTTGGATCGTATGCATGTTTTCTCTCTCTTTTCCTCTCTCAATGTGTGCGTTTTTTGTTTATGCATGTTCTCTCTCTCTTTTCCTCTCTCAATGCGTGCGTTTTTTGTTTATGCATGCTCTCTCTCTCTTTTCCTCTCTCAATGTGTGTGTGCATTCTTTGTTTATGTATGTGTGTGTGCGTTTTTGTTTATGTTTGTACTCTCTCTCTCTCTCTCTCTCTCTCTCTCTCTCTCTCTCTCTCTCTCTCTCTCTCTCTCTCTCAAAAACACTATGTGTGTGTGTGTGAGAGAGAGAGAGGGAGAGAGAAAGAGGAGAAGGGAACATGAGAATGAGGAGAGGGAAGGAGCATACCTGGCTCTCCTTCCTCTCCTCGTGTGTGTGTGTGTGTGTGTGTGTGTGTGTGTGTGTGTGTGTGTGTGTGTGGAGAAGAAAAAGAGAGAGAGAGAGAGGGAGAGCGTTACCTGCTCCTTGCTTGAGGGTGCCGAAAAACTCAGATCTGAGATCTGAGTTTTTGGGCGCGCTCGGTTATTCTTTTAGCCCAGCCGGCGTCGCTATGAGCGTCGCAAATTCACAAAGAAATTTGCGACGCTCATAGCGACGCCGGGATTATTTTTTTTGAGCGTCGTTGTGTGAGCGTCGCTAATATGAATAGCCTCTTGTAGTGAATGTCTTTTTATTGTTGAACTATGTAGAATGCGAGGTCAAACAGGAGAATACGGACAACCATGTTGCAGATAAGCACTCCAAGGCTGGACATATGTTTGATGAGAGGAAATGGCAAATGATGGTAAGTTCTATGATGTGGAGATGCATGAGGCAGCTACACGCACATTTCAAGGCATGTCTAATGAAGTGCAAGCTGTAATGCACGTGTTGTGCCACATTGTATTACCGACCTTGTTTCAGCCATTTGTTTTGAGCCAAATATGCCTATTACTTTCTAGTATTTAATGAGCAATTATATGTTTTTTGTCTCTTTTGCCTATCCTTGTTTGTTAGGGTTCAAAGCTTGGTGGTTAGATGAGCCTACTGTTATAGAGAGTAATGGTCCAAAGGATCTTCCTGCATCAAAGGGCAGACTGATTATTCTTGATGTCAATGGGGTGGTCTTGAAGAGTTGTTATAGGCTACCAAAAGATGAATGGGAACTCAAGCAAGCGTTACAAGGAATACGTGTCAATAATTTATGTTTTTGTTAGTTAAGGCCAGGTGCCCAAGATTTCTTGGAAGTACTGGCTCGAGCAAGCATTATGATCTAGAGTTGTTGCATGAAGCCTAAGCTAATGCAAATCTTGAATACTTGCTTCCCAAAAGTTATGAAGAACCCAAAATTCATAAAAGGTAATTTAACTTGGAGTAAGTCAGTAATAAGCTGATGTGCAGCCTTGTTTTGATTAAGTCTTATATGATTTCTTTTGTATGAGCAAGCATGTGAGATTTGGTAGGATAGTTTTAGATGTGTTCCGTACGTTGATAAGAAATCCTGGCAGAAGCCCATTTTCTCGAAGAAGTTGCGAGCGAACAGTGTGGGAAAAACACCCACAATTCAACGCTAGCAACACGATCCTTCTTGAAGACACCTGCTACAAGTCTTTAAAGAATGATTATGACAACTGCTTGCTGATCCGTTCTTTTGAGCCAGCAGTGGAGTACGAGGGTTCCTCGTATCTCACTGATATAGTAGAGCCTTGGTTAGTTGAGTGGATCAGAGATCCCTGCCCACTTGCCTATTGTAGGAAACACCCATTGTTTGATGTTGAAGATGATTTGTCCCCACTAGTTGCTGATTATTTTGTAGAGATGGAAGGCTATTTGTGTTGGTTTGACCCCCCAAATATATGATGTATCCCAATTGGCTACTAACATACACATCATTGTCACTACTTTGACCTATTGACTAATGTTCAGTATCCAACTGTTAATATTACTACCATTTATGGTAATTTTGTTATTTCCAACTACTTGCAATGTGTATTTTTTAGCTTGTTAACTTCAATTTGGTCTTCTTGGGTACTATTTTGGTACTATACATGTTAGGTACTACAACATTTGGTTCTATAACTATTTGGTATTGTACAATATCAATATACAGTACCAATTTTGGTACTGTGGACATTAGCCATCAAGAGAGGATGCACTAAAATATCATGCAGGTGGGTTACAGTTGGTGCAGTACTAATTTTGGTACTAACAGTGCCATGTTTGAAACTATATATTAGGCAATGAAAAGAACATGGTTGGTTTTTTGGTAATTATTCTAAGTTATTGGGAATAGGATGATTAACCCAAGTTATTCTTTGGTAATTATTCTAAGTTATTGGGATAGGATGATTAACCCAAGTTATTCTTTGGTAGTTATTCTAATTTTTTGGTAATTATTCTAAGTTATTGGGATAGGATGATTAACCCAAGTTATTCTTTGGTACCTGCTATCAGAAACACAAGAACAAAAAGAGAGGAAACTCAAGAGAGAAACAAAAAGACATTAGGCTATCAAAAGAAGTACATGGTTGAGTTTTTGGTAATTAACCGAAGTACTGTCAGAGATTGTAATAGAGATCTATTGGTACTTTCTGCCTCTGTGTTTGGTATTGTTTGTTACATGATTAGTGCATCTTGATCACTCTCATCATCATATGGCATGCTATTGTATATGTTTTCATAAATTTCAGTAGATAACCTGAATCTATTTTGGCATCCAAGGATAGACACCATGGGAAACCGTATTGCTCTTACAAGGTGTGAGTAGATCATAACTAGAGGTGTATAATCTAGAAGCCTGTATGTATCAAAATTGCCTTCAACTTGGCCAAAGTACAAGACTTCAACTACTTTCCCCCCTTTAACAATTTTGTTGTGCCATGCATCCTTTTGTGCCTTCACTGTCTGATACATCTTTTTGGTGCATTTGATGAGATAGAAATCATGTCCTTTCTCTGTTGCCTTGATTGCAAAGTTGTCACCAATAGACAACAATTCACACAAACAGTCAGGGTTCCCTTCATACATGGGGAAGTTAGAGACATTATGCATTGGCAAATTGAAATCAAAACTGTTAATTTTTTTGGCATCATCACTTTCATCATTGCAAGGATCTTCTGATTCCAGTAATGGTTGGACTATTAGATATTTCCATTCTTCTACATGTTGTCTATTCTTGCATCTTCTCCATTGCCCACAGATACATGAATCACAAAAACATGAGAGTGTCCAATATCGTAGAGTGCATGGATTATCCTGTGATGTATATCCATCAATGCAATGAAATGATCATGAGCCTATAATACGCTGACAATCCCATTGGACATTGTGTCGCACATCATCCTTGGAAACTAGCCAAAAAACTATTTTTGTGTTGTATCTATGTTGAAATGTTTCATTTAGATAGTTGACTACATTGGTTGCATACTTCATAGGCCAGTCATCTGGTTTCCACTCCTCATGAGTGAGGGTTCTCTTTATGACTACCCCTGCTCCATCTTGCTCACCTTTTCCATGTTCTGATGCTGAAAAGTTATGCATCATCCACAGACCTATCAACCGATAATACCTAGTGACAAAGTAGAAAGGTCTTCGTACTTTAAACTGAGACGCTGCACCATCTGACCACACCCAATGACGTCGTAAAGAATGGACTTTTTGTTTCAATCAGTTGTCATGAAGAAGAAAACAATGTTGTACAAATAGAGTGTCATGCAACATATCATCGTAACCAAATTAGACCACCAGTGCATGGATTGTATCTCATTTTGTATTTTGAATCGATAATTCTCGGCAAAGTCAATGACCGAAACAACAACATCTGATGGAAACTTCAGTAAGCACTCTTTAAATTGTTATGCCTGCCACCAAAAAATGTAGTTATGCTTGATGAAGCTCTTAAGATGAGATGAGAATAGGTCAATAAAAGTAGAGCTTCTTATTCGTTGCACTACCAAGTCCTTTCTTTTCTTCTCAGACCCATCTGCATCAACTTGCCCAGTTAAAACATCTGTGAAGATCTTCACAGCAGTGACCTCCCCACTATCCACTGAAATCTCATCAAGACACAATCTCAACCTGTTTATGCCACAGCTAGAGCAATCCCCAAACAAGAATTTTTTTGCATAGTATTCTGCATCATTAGCCTTTGGACATAAAAGTGATTCCCACATATCAGTGATGCTACGACACACTGATTGGTTTGCACTACACTTACCTGAATCATCACTGCAACAAACGGAACATGTCAGGCATGATCTTTTCCATGATTTCCAAACTTGTTTTCTCGCATCTGATTAAATGCCTCTTTAAAATGTATCATCTGGACATGATATACACAGCAACACGTATATTGCTCCTTCAATTTTTGGACAAAGTGAGGCTTTAAAGCCTCAAAACATCTAAGAGAAATTTCCACTTCTGGATGGGCTTTCTTGAATCTTTGGTACAACTCAACCTGTGGCATTAAAACAAAATAGCTTATGAGAGTAAAATATTAGCCATTTTGTATAGTATCATCTGATACAATACAATAGAAAATGTGGGGCTATAAAATATTAGCCATTTTGTACATTACATTTGGTACATTACAATATCATTTGGTATAGAACAGTACCATTTGGTCCTGTATAGTACCAATTTTTGGTCCTATATATAGTACCAATTTTGGTACTATACCAATTTTGTTACATTTGGTAGAGTACAGTAGCAATTGGATTTTGTACAATACCAGATTTGGTATAGTAAGACATTAGCTATTTGGTACTTTACCATTTGGTGCAGTGGAGTACCAATTTGGTATAGGGTGGATGCCATAAAGTACCAATTTGGTGGTGTATAGTAGCAATTTTGGTATTGTAAGGCTTTATCAATGAAAGATATTTTTGTTTTGTACTAGGAAATGTACTATTGGAATACCTTCAAGTACTATAAGTAGAGTACATTACACCTGAGAAAATAAACAGGCACAAAAGACATTAGCAACGGTTTGAATTTACCTGAGAGTCATTGAGAAGATGCACTGGATGTTTGACAACACTGACAGATGTCCTTTTTGTTGGGCGAAACTCGAGTCTCTGAGCTCCAAAAGACATAAACTAGATCTCTTACTTCACCTGTGACAATGTTACCTTGAGGCAATTGTCTTTGGCAAGCACTCAATGGCAAAACTTCCTCATCATCTTTAATCTCAAGATGATAATTGGCTGCAACAATGTTTCTCCAATGAACACCCAAAATTCATGCTATCCTTGTATGGTTCATTTGTGTTGTGCCATCAGTATTATTCATTACCATCATCAAAGGGGCGTCAAAGAAGACCTCTTTAAGAAGAGCTCATCTGTTGAGCGGGGCACCTTGAGCCGTGGTTGCGGGTGTTACGGATGTTAGATAGAAGAGTGCTTTCAGCATTAGTTGTTGATGTTTGTAGATCCGTAAACGTAGGATGAAGCAAGAGTTATTGAAATAACTCTATCTGGATACTTCTTGTAAGCCCTAGTGTCTGCGTGCACCAAATATTTGCCATATCTGAATAAATCTGATTTCTTGATTTGGATTTATCCATTAAAGATGGATCTTGCAACCTGCTGCTTTCTTTTTCTTTCCTTCTCTGTTCTCGTTTCTTAACATCCCAATACTCACGCATAGAAGCATTGTACATGCTGTGAACACTTGCATTCCTCTCCATAGTCCAATCCCTATTTAGGTAGCCTTGCATAGTAGTCCAATCCCTGTTTGGACAGCCTTGCTCATTCACCATGCCAGGAGAAGTAGTTGTGAATGACATGCGTTGAGGATTATCCATGTTTACGCAGCCCTGCATATTCTCTATGCTAGGAAAACCAATTGTATTCTCTGGTCAATCTGTGAATTCCATGCTCGAAAGAGTGTGGGTAGTGTAGAGAGGTAAAGAGCTACAACTACAGAATTGGCTATGTCGTGAACACAGAGGAAGAAAGACAGGAAGAACTTAGAGAGAGAGAGAGAGAGAGAGAGAGAGACCATGACTCGTCTATAATCATTACATAGAACTATGTTGTTACAAACCAAACTTTTTTTTTACATAAAAGAATTTCCCAAAAAAAAGATAGAAACAAATTTCCAAATAAAGTGTATAAAAAAGACTTCCCCAAAAAAGGCTAATTTTCTACCAAAAAAGTAGTGTCCTTGACAAGTCAAAATATTGTACCACCAAACCATGGTTTCAACCATCCCTAAAGATACTCAGAGTGAGAAAGCAGCATCCACAAAACCAACACAAGTGGAACAATTCTTGCAGCACCACTGACAGCCATAGAAGACATGCTCAAAAGGATGAACGAAATGATGAATAATGTACAGAAAGCTCAGAGAGGATCTGGGCAAGGAATACCTCAACAGGGACAACCAATTAGGCCATAGAAATGGTGTGCTATAGAGGGTAAATGGACAAACCATGAGACCAATGAGTGCTATTACTGACCAAAGTACGATGGAAATGTTCAATATGTGCCTATGAGACCACAAGGACAACCCATGTACAGATATCAGCCTAACATGGCCCCAGCACAAAGACCATCGATGAGTGTTGGATCAACAACCTTCATTTCTTGGACAGAGTGCAGTGCCTATAAAGTACATACATTCAAAAATAGTCATAGATGAACAAGCACTAGTGTCCGGTACACCTTATGTTGAGCTAGTCCATCTACAATAATGGTAGAAGGAGAGTGGTATAATTCACATCCACCTTCAATGGAAGAGCCTGTAACTTATGCTACACCGATGTACTTTGTAACTAATCAAGGTGTTAGACCTCCAATGGTAAGACCCATGATTAAGCCAAAGACTAGAAACTGCCATAATTCTGGTGCAAATGATCATTGGAAAAATGAATAAACCTAACAAGAACATTTAGCCAGTTGAAGCTTTTTGTACACAATGTTGCAAGAAGGTTGGATACTTCCTTGAAGACTGTCCAAAGAATCCGATAAACAAAGGAAAAGCAGTGGTGAATGTAGTACAAGTAATACCTAGTAGCTCTTCGGAAAGTGAACCTTTTGTTCCAATCAAGGTGATCACGCACTAGAGCCCAAGCTAAGAAAAAGAAACATAACTTCTTTGATAAATCAAAGAATACTAAAACTTCCTCGCAAAAGACCAAGAAAAGAAGACGTCAAAGATATGAGATGAGAAAACAGAAATAGAAGGAATAAATTCAAAAAGCTATTCCAAAAAAAAGTGAAAGAAACTAAGAGTGAAATTAAAAAAAACCCAATAAAATCTGGAGGATCAATTTTGGTAGACAAAATTTTTGAGCCAATCAATGTAGCCTTGGAAGCTTTCCAAGCGGGGCTTAAGCAGGCCAAAATATGGAAAACAAATGGAAAAACTATCCTTCTCCAGATGTAGAAGCAACTAAGTTTGAAGCTTATCAAAATTTGGTAAGAATTACTCAAGAAATACTGGAAAAACAAAAACCCAAAAAGCCGGAGGAGCTTGTGGTAGAAACAAATAAAGAGACATCCAAAGTGGTGGTGGAACGCCACCTTGAAACTAAAGAGCCATAACTCATAGTGCCTAACAGTGGAGATGCTTTAGATGGAATTCTGTTTGTGGAAGAAGACTAGTCATAACATTTATGGGAAAAAGTGAGAGAGGTTAATGATGGGAGTATAACTTTAAAATTAGCTCCTATAGAGGAAGTTTGGTTAGAAAATTCACCTCTTGATATGGACACGGATATACAATCCTTGTATGGGGATTGCGATTCTGAAGCATCAAGAATGTCTAAGCCATTGAATCTAAAAACACTACCCTCTTACTTAGGAGACAACAAAGATAAGTCCATAGTGTGCAAAACTACTCAGGTAAAAAGAGAGGAACAAACCCTAGAGGTAGAAAACATCCATTCAATCATGTCAACACCCATTCAATGTACTTTTACTTGGGAGAACTGTTAAAAATCATATCATATCTATGGAATGATTTACAGAAAAATCTAGAGGAAGTGAGGATAACAGGGCTAATAAAAAAAAATTGGGTAAATTGAAACATGAATTGGATAACAAGGAGATTAGATCCATCCCTATGAACAAATTAGGAGAATACTACGAGGTTGAAGAAGGAAACACAACCCTTCCGGTGAGAAATAATGATGTAGAAACCATGGCAATACTAGACAATGGTGCAGGCATAGCCATAGCCACAAAAGCAGTATGGGAATCATGGGAAAAACCAGCCACCATTAGACAAACTTAAATGAAGCTACAATTGGCTAATGGACACATAGAAAAACCCCTAGGTCTGCTTGAAAAAGTTATAGTTAGTTCCTGTGGAATTGATTATCAACATACTTTTGCAATAGTGGACTTTGGAAAGAAACTTAATTATGAAATCATCTTGGGAAGGCCATTCATGCGGCAAGTACAGCTCATTCAAGATTGGGAAAACAATTACCTGTACTTGAAGCAAGTGGGAGGGTTAATTTGAAGGATCAAACTTATAGAGATGTAATGAAAACATCCATTCAAGCACTTGACTAGTCACGTCGTGCATGAGACTTGTGAGGAAGAGTGCTCACACACCTCACTGTTATACATGTACGCGCCATAAAAGCTCCACTACTTATCGTTCCTAGAGTTATGTGCGTCGATGGCGATGTGGCACACATGCATTGGCCATTTTGTTCAATAATCTCCTTAATGATTAATCAAGTTGGCCCTTTTCCCCATAGAAACTGGTACTGATTCTGAAACTCCACTGGCTTTGTCTCACTGGCACTGGTTTGTCATACTAAGACTTTACTGGTTCTAATTACTGGGTTGACATGGAAAAGATTTAGAACAGTCGGGTTTGACAATCCCTAGTCATCAGTACCTAGAATACCAGTATCATCACCTCTGGAGGTATCCTTGTCATTAGAATAATGTAACTTGATCTTGGTCCCATTATAAACACCTGGTAGCAGTAATCCAAATAAGTCTTTTAGCCTCACTGTGCCATTTGAAAATACCCAATCAACTTCAAATGGACCAGACCAAGCTATCTTCAAATTTGGTTTCCTAGGGCCCAGTTTGGACTGATATAGAAAAACTAAGTCAGCCTTATGAAACTCCCTAACCTTTGTCCTTCTATCATGCCAGTGCTTTCTACGCTGCTAGAACAATCTCCTGTTCTAGCATGGCTCTTTGTCGTAACTCATCCAGTTGCAATATTTCCTCCAGTCTTTGTTTGAGATTATAATTAAAATCTAATCCATATTCAACTGCCATTTTGAGACTGGGAATTACAAATTCAATAGGCACTACAGCTTCAGTACCATACAACATTCTGAAAGGTGTCATTCTAGTGGTGACTTTATAAGCTGTTATGTAGGCCCATAGAGCAGTCTGGAGCTTGACATCCCACTGGTGTGGCTGCTTCTGAACAATCTTGGTCAAAATATTCTTGGTGGTTTTATTACTGCTCTTTGCTTGACCATTGCACCTGGGATAATACGGAGTCGATTTCCCGTGCTTAACTGAGAGCATCTCCATCAGAATTCCCATTGTTTCATTAATGAAATGTGTCCCTTGATCAGAGACAATTTTAATGGGGCATCCATAGCGACAGATAATGTTTTCAAATAGAAAAACAACAGTGGGCTTGGTAGTATTATCTGGAAGAGCCTTGGCCTCTACCCATTTAGTGACATAACAGGTAGCCATCAAGATGTATCGGTTCTTCCTTGAAGTGACATTCTTGAATGGTCCCATGAAGTTCATACCCCATTTCATGAATACTCCCAGTGGATGTACTGGAGTGAGTGGAGTCATATCAGCTACTATTGGTATGCCCATTCTCTGACATATATCACAAGTCTTGCAGAAAATTCGAACATCCGCTATAAGGGTTTGCCATTATAATCCGGCTTGCAGAATCTTCTTATAAGTGATATCAGTGGAGAAGTGTCCTCTAGAATCCCCATCGTGTGCTTGAGAGATGACTTGCATCCTGCCTTCCATTGGCACACACCTTCGAAGAACGCCATCTATGCCCAATCTATAGAGAAATCCTTCTATTATGGTGAACTTCAGACTCTGAGTCCAATTGTCTTTGAATCCTCCTCTTGAAAGGAACTGATATACATCATACCATTCAGGGTGTGAATTCTCCTCAGCTGTCATCTGAAATAGCTCTGCATCTACTGACTCATCCCTCAAGGATATTTCAGAGTAGTCTTTAGTACTTCTGGAAAGAAAATCAGCACCACAATGAGATTTACCAGGCTTGTGGAATATGCGGAACTCGAACTCCATCAAGAACATCATCCATCTGATTAATCTTCCTTAGATAATAACTTTGTTGATAAAAAATAGTAGTGCTTGATAATCCACATAGAAATGAAATAATTTTCCCAGTAAGTAATGCCAAAACATGGTGGCGTTGAAAACCATTCCCAGTGCTTCTCTCTCCATGGTAGTATATCCTTGTTCAGCTAGATTGAATCTTTGACTGGAAAATAAACTGGATAATCCGTCCTTCCATCTGGTTGAGCCAGTATTGCCCCCATTGCCAGCCATGAAGCATCGACATGCACATGGAATATAACATTCCAATCTAGTTGTCGGAGTACCGGCTTATTGATAATGGCATTTTTAAGACATTGAAAGCTTTCTTCACATTCAGAAGTCCAGATGAACTTATTGGTTTTCTTGGTAAGCTTATATAGAGGTGATGCCTTTGTAGCAAACATGTGAACAAATCTTCTGTAAAAATTTATATAGCCCAAAAATTGTTACCATATACATGTGGTAGTGATGTGTGTGAACAC
This sequence comes from Adiantum capillus-veneris, assembly GCF_014529385.1. Classification (NCBI taxonomy): domain Eukaryota; kingdom Viridiplantae; phylum Streptophyta; class Polypodiopsida; order Polypodiales; family Pteridaceae; genus Adiantum; species Adiantum capillus-veneris. The sequence continues at coordinate 95,038,694 of NC_140939.1, read as the reverse complement.
ACTAGGACCGCCGGGGCATTTTTTCCCTCTTTAGGAGGTTTTTTCCCCCGTGCATTGTATATACGCCCATCACTCTAGGGCTATCTATCTTTCCATTGCACACTAAGGAAAACACTCTCTATTGTGTGCCTTGAGCTTCCTTCGTCTTCTCCAAGCTGTGTGTGTTTCTCTGCAACCCTAATTCCAACAATTGGTATCAGAGCAGGTCACGTCCTCCCGGGCTTAGTCGCCAGCTGCTCCAGCACACGCCTGCTCACTTTCTCCGATTTCAGTGAGCTTTGGCAAGCGTTCGCAGGTCGAAAAATATTTTGGGAAAGCTCGAGGAGCTTGGTCTGCTCAGAATTTTGATTTGGGCTCATTTCGGCCTCCGTTTCCACTACGGGCAGTACTGCACAGGTTATTTCGTCATTTTGTGCAGATTTTCTGTCAGTGCCGTTTTCTGCATAACAGGTGCCTTATAGTCTTCTACGGTTTGTGCTATACAGCACAAGTTGTTCCCGCTCCATTTCTCCTATTTTCGGGCAGTTTTCACATCAGGTGCAGCATTTACCATGGCTGACAACAACAACACAGATGTGTTCAAGATGTTTGCTGCTGAGGATAGGTTGGATGGGGACAACTACCCTATGTGGGCTTATATGATGCAACACGTTCTTGTGTCAAAAGGTGTCTGGAACATTGTGCAGGGCATTGATGTACGTCCTGGTTCTGAAGATGTAGGCGATATTGAGGATGTTGCAGGTCTTGCTGCAAGGATTGCAGCTGTTAGAGTTGTTTTGCCTACAGCAGAACAAGCTCGTTGGGATGTTAAGGATGCGCAGGCTCATGCATTGATTGCGTTGTCTGTGAAGCACACCATTATTCCTCACATCCGTTCAGCAAAATCTGCAAAACAGGCTTGGGATATTCTAGCAGGTCTTTATGCAAGCCGCAATGAGGCTAAAATTGCTTTGCTGCGTAAAGAGCTAGAGTCGAAGATTATGCATGAGGAAGATGATATGGACACTTTCCTTGCTAGTGTCAAGGATATCAATGAGCAACTCATTTCTGCAGGTGAAGTCATTTCTGACAGTTCCCTTGTGCAGACTGTTCTTGATGCCTTACCAGATTCCTACCAGACTTTTGCTAGTACTTGGAGACTGATGACCCAAGGAAATCCTGAAGTTGTCAAGTTTGATGCATTATGCACATTGCTGTTGCAAGAGTCACTTTCTAGAAAAAACAGGACTAGGCAGCGTGCAGTTGAACAGGCTTTTATTGCTTCTCAAAGAAAGGGTGGTAACAGTAATGCAGCCACTTCTTATGGTTCTGCTGCGAGTGGCAAAAATTCTGTTCCTAATGCTTCTGCTGGCAGCACTTCGTCTGGCAATTCTGGTGATAAGGGCAAAAAGAAGATGCGTTGCCATTATTGTAAAGCCAATGATCACTTCATCAAGTCGTGTCCTAAGTTGAAGGCCAAAGAGGCTAAGAAGAAAGAGGGTGGTTCCACTGCAAATGCTGGTTCCACTACAAATGCAGCCATTGTTGAGTCTTCTGTGAAAGGAGATTTTGATGCTGATGTTGATGCAGAATGGGCTTTTAGCGCAGAGTGCACTTACAATCCTGCTGTCCATGATGCATGCTTGTCAGTTGCTGCAGATTCACATGTGTGGTATTTCGACAGTGGTGCTACAAAGCACATTACCTCACATCGTGAATTGTTTACCTCTCTCGAGTCTGTCCCTCATGGGAATTCAGTCACTTGTGCCAACAACGCCTCTTATCCAGTTCAGGGAGTTGGAAAGATTGTGCTCACTGCTGCTAATGGCAGTTCCTTCACACTTGTTGATGCACTTTATGTACCTGGGATCAAGAAGAATCTATTGTCTGTATCCGCACTTGCTAGACTTGGACTTGTAGTCAAATTTGTGGATGACAGATGTACAGTTCATGATCTCAGTTTTGGTGATGAAATTGTTGCATCTGGGCTTTTGTGCCGTGGGCTGTATAAGCTCACTTTGTATGACAAGTGTGGACAAAATTTTGCAAATGCTGTTGCAGATTCAAGGGCTATTTCAGATGCAAAACTTTGGCATGCACGTTTTGGTCATCTGAATTTTGCCAGTTTGCTGCGTTTGCAGAAATCTGATATGGTTGCTTCTTTGCCGCCTCTTGAAGCACCTATCGAACATGTTTGTGAAGGCTGTATTCTGGGTAAAATGCAGCGTTCTAAGTTTCCAAAGAATGGTTCAGTTAGGGCCACATGCAGGTTGCAGCTTGTGCATAGTGATGTTTGTGGGCCCATGCAAACTCCGTCCTTGGGCAATTACCTGTACTTCGTGACTTTCATTGATGATTACTCCATGCATGCATGGGTATTTCCGCTTAAAGCAAAGTCCGAAGTTTTTATGTGCTTCAAACAATTTTTGGCTATGGCTGAAAATGTCTCAAAATGTAATATGGGCACCCTCCGTTCCGATCGAGGGGGGGAGTATATGTCTCATGAATTTAATGCATTTCTGGCTAGTCGTGGGATAAAACACCAATGTACAGTGCCTTATACACCTCAGCAAAATGGTGTTGCTGAGAGGAAAAACAGGTCACTAACGGAAATGGCACGATGTATGGTCAAAAGTCAAGCTTTGCCGCATTCTTTTTGGCTTGAGGCCATCATGTGTGCCACTTATGTACTTAACAGGTGTCCTACGAAAGCTTTGCAGTCTATTACTCCATATGAAGCATGGCATGATAGAAAACCTTCTATTGAGCACATGCGTGTTTTTGGCTGTTTGGCATATGCTTTGGTGCCACAAGTGCAGCGCAGAAAATTGGATGATAAGGCTGTCAAATGTATTTTTGTTGGTTATAGTGCTGAAAGCAAAGGTTACAGGTTGTATCATCCGCAAACAAAACGTATTTTGGTTTCACGGGATGTAGTGTTTGTGGAAGATTCTGTTCAACCCTTGCTGTCATGTACTAGAGACAGTAATGTAAGCTCACAGGACATTTATGACACTTTGTTGCCTCTTTTCAGTGGTGGAAATACGAATGTAAGTTCCAATGAGGCAAATGTACAGCCTATGGGGGTTTCTGAAAATGTTTTAGAACAGCCTATTACTGATGCAGATGTACATGATGTACTTGATAAGGAAAGGGCTGAAAATGAGCAGGCTAGAGGTATGCCAAAATGGCTGGTGCACACTTTGCGTGACAGTAAATTGGATGCACCTTTATCTAGTCGTACTCGTTCAGGCTCTCGCCATGCATCTTATGCATCAGATTGTTATGCTTTGGCTGTGTCTAGTTTACATGATGTTGAGGAGCCTCTGTCTTTTGATGAAGCACAGAATTCAGAAAATTGGATTGCTGCCATGAAATCAGAATATGATGCACTTATAGAGAATGACACATGGACTTTATGTGATTTGCCTCCTGGCAAAAAGGCCATTGGTACGAAGTGGGTTTACAAGTTGAAACGCAAGCCGGATGGTGAGATCGATCGCCATAAGGCTCGACTTGTTGCAAAGGGTTATGCACAACAAAAAGGCATAGATTATGAAGAGACTTTTGCTCCCACTTGTCGTATGACTACTGTGCGTTTTCTATGTGCATTGGCAGCTCATTTTGGTTGGGATGTACATCAATCAGACATTGTTACTGCTTTCTTGAATGGTGACATATTTGAGGAAGTTTATGTAACGCAGCCTCGCGGTTTTGTCATAAAAGGACAAGAGGACAAAGTGTGCAAATGTAAGAAGGCTTTGTATGGGTTGAAGCAATCTCCTCGTGCTTGGTATGAGAAAGCTGACACTCATTTGGTTAAACGAGGCTTTCGTAACAGTCCAACAGAAAGCACATTGTATGTAAAGCGTGAGGATGATGTATTTCTCATTGTGGTTCTCTATGTTGATGATTTGCTGATCACTGGACCAAATGAGAGACATATTGTTGAATTTAAGGCTGATTTGAATGCTACTTTCAAGATGAAAGATTTGGGGCTGTTGCATCATTACTTGGGTATACAGTTTAAGCAGTGTGATGGTGGTATTGCCTTGTGTCAGAAAAGTTACATAGAGACATTGCTATGTAAGTTTGGACTTGAGGATTGCAAACCTATTGCCACTCCCATGGAAACAGGTTTGAAGTTGAGTCTACATGATGCTGGCGATCCTGCTGATGTCACTCTTTACCAAACTGCTGTTGGCTGCCTCATTTATGTATGCAACACGAGGCCAGATATTCAGTTTGCAGTCTCGCAGGTCAGCACATTTATGCATAGCCCAGGGTCTAAGCATTGGCAGGCTGTCAAGAGGATTTTCCGCTACCTTAGTGGCACTTTACATCTTGGCTTGTTTTATCCCAAGGGGGGATCATTGCCGCCAGACTTACATGCTTTTTCGGACTCAGATTGGGCTGGTTGTTTTGACACGCGAGTGTCCACAAGTGGTTTTTGTTTCATGCTTGGCAGTTCATGTATATCATGGTTGAGCAAGAAGCAACCTAATGTGGCCACTTCGAGTTGTGAGGCTGAGTACAGGGCAGTCTTCACAGCTACGGTTGAGTGTGTATGGCTCAGACGCCTTATGGCTGACTTGGGTGTTGGACAGGACACTGCCAACACTATCTACACTGACAGTCAGAGCGCATTGGCAGTTGCGAGGAACCCAGTTTTTCATGCTCGCACAAAGCACATTGAGGTGCATTACCACTATGTCAGGGAGAGGCTCTCAGCAGGAGAGATCAGCTTGGCTTATGTGCCAACACAGGACAACCTTGCAGATCTTTTCACAAAGGCATTGTCTCGTGAGAAGCTTGAAGCTTTCCGCAAAGCTTTGGGCTTACTCCCCTTTGTGGATTGATCCTGTCCTCAGGGCATGGCACTTCCCTTTACTCATGTGCCAGCTCTCGTTCACCGCATCACTCCAGGGGGGATTTGTTACCATATACATGTGGTAGTGATGTGTGTGAACACACTAGGACCGCCGGGGCATTTTTTCCCTCTTTAGGAGGTTTTTTCCCCCGTGCATTGTATATACGCCCATCACTCTAGGGCTATCTATCTTTCCATTGCACACTAAGGAAAACACTCTCTATTGTGTGCCTCGAGCTTCCTTCGTCTTCTCCAAGCTGTGTGTGTTTCTCTGCAACCCTAATTCCAACAAAAATGAACTCAATTCAAACGTTGTGTGTGGTGCCTTGAAAGCTGGCATGCTGCACACACTTGACTTTATCATTAGCCATCTCTATGCCATTTTCGGACACTATAAGCCCTAGTAATTGTCCCTTCTAGACTAGAAAGACAGACTTGAATGGATTCAAGGCAGATCCTCTTCTCCTAACATTGCTAAAAGACCATTTTCAAAAATAGTAGATGCTTCTCCTCGATTGAGAATACAGTGAAGTCATCCATAAATATAGCTAGAAATCTATGCAAAAATTCACCGAATATCTCCATCATGCAACGCTGGAATGTTGCTGGAGCATTGCAGAGACCAAATGGCATGAATAAAAACATGAATGCACCCCATTCAATAATAAAAGTGGTTTTTCTCCTATCTTCAGGAGCAATCTTTAACTGGTTGTAACCACTGTAGCCATCCATAAAACTATACATATCATGGCCTGCAATATCATCAAGAAGCATATCGATGAAGGATAATGGAAAGGGATCTTTGATAGTTTGAGCATACAATTTCCGGTAGTCCACACAGACTCTGAGTTTCCCATTCTTCTTCGGTACGACCACTATAGGGAATAGCCACTCGCTGCTGGCGACTTCTAGATGAATCCGGCTTTCAAAAGGTTGTCAATTTCCTTTTTGACCTTCTTAGCATAGTTCATATTCATTCTGTACCTTTGCAGACGTACTGGTATGGCATCTGACTTCAGAGGAATTTTGTGATGGCAAACCTCTGGATCTACACCTTTCAAATCAGTATGTTCCCATGCAAATACATCTTTGTATTTTTGGAACATAAATCTGGCTTTTTCCTTCATTTCTGGGTTCAGATGCTTATTCACCTTGATTAATCAAGGACTTTCTTCAGAACCCAAATTCCACTCTTCAATCTCTTGATCATATGGGAGCATCCAATTTGGGCCACCTCCCTTCCTTTTGGCTAGTGACTCCGTAGCATAATCCGCGAACGGATCTGTTAGTTCTGGATTCTCATTCTGAACTCCAATTACCCCTTCCGTGTGCACTGGTGTAGTGGAATCTGAATATCCCTCTTTGGAGTCAGAAGGTTCCTCTGGCCGATTAGTCAACTGAACTGGTCCCTCTCCAGGATTCGGTTCAGTGAACTGATCTGGAAATTGCTTTCTCTGTTTCTTAGCTTGAGCCTTGTCGAATAATACTACATTCAAGTCGATTTCAGCTAACAAAATAATGTTCATGGCTGCAAGCATCCGTTCTTAACCCCATATTTTTGGCAAAGTTCCTCACAAGTCAAAGTGCTTTCTTCCAGCTTCTGGTGTTATTTGTCTGGAGCTGGATTCTCCTAGTGGTTCCCTGAATGGTTATGGTATTATTCGCATAATCATGAACAACCTGCGCCGTCCGAAGCCATGGTCGTCCCAGTAGCATACCATATGCTCCTTGGACATCCAGTACCAGAAAGCTGGTTTTGAATTTCTCTTTACCCACCCTAATCTACATATTCTTGATCATACCAGTTGCCTAAACAACTCTATGATCGGTCATTCTAAGCTTAAAGGGTGCTGGCTTTAAATCAGTGATACCAAGCCTTTGTTGAAGATGAGCCCCTATATTATTCACACCTGCCCCTCCATCCAGTATAAAACCGGATAGCGGCTCCCATTGTTTCTTGAACTTGTAATCCACTTGGATTACTGACACCTCATCATCTCTGACAGCCGACAAATTAACTGCTCTGGCATCATGTGCAACTTTTCTTCGCTGTCTGCTAAAATTTGCTGCTTTAGGCAAAGTCTTCCTGATATCATCTAATTCGACCGTCAATTTTTGGATTCGTTCACAGATTTTGACATAGATCTCTTTTCTCTCCTAGTCAGAATAATCATTAGAACTCGAGGAATCAGGACTATCTTCACATTAGCAATCCTATGTTTTGGTGGCTGTATTGAGCCTTGACTGACACTAAGAAAGACACTGTGCTTTCCTCATTTCAGTGTTTTCTATTACAGCCAAATCTGATTTGACCTGCCCTACATCATCCACTAGTCCTTGAACTGCAGCAAGCATGGTCTCAGAGATTCAAGATCTTGACTGATCTGGCTACCTTTTCTTAAAAGGAAGGGCTGGTATCTTCTGAATAACATGAGCATCAGAACTATTTGGCTGTTCTGGTAGCTTCTTAGCTAGATCCTCTGTGATCGTAGCTGCTAGTTCTCGCTCCTCTTGCCATTCATCAAATACCTTCTCCTTGCCCTTAGCCTTCTAGACTTCTCTCTACTGAGTCCATTTACTAGTTTCACAGGCTCGTTTGAAAGTTCTTCAATAATCACCCTTTACTTTGAATGACTGCCCATATTGGAACTGGTTCTGGCGCTTTTTCCTCAGTAGCCTCAGTACTGGGTGCATCTGGACACTGAGCTGCAAAGTGCCCATATTTCCCACAACTATAGCAGTTAAGACTTCGCTTTCGGAAATTGCCTTTGAAGCCGTCTTCGGCTAGTACCCTCTTGGTATCTGTCGCGCCCAGTAACAGTCCCAGTGGTACCTGAATTTTCCTCTTTAGGTCCACTAGTCGTCTCTACCTTAGCTGATTCGGCATTTGTAAATGCAATTAGAGCCAGATCCTTACCTTTCTTGAAATGATGGATTCAAATGCCACAATTATTCCACAGATGGCCATACGCTTTGCGGTACGTGCACTGTGGGCATTCATTGGAAACATGACCTTTGGATTTGCATTTGGAGCACGAGGTTTCCATCTTCCTAGTGGTATGGTCTGGCTTATTTCAGCAATCTGCCTGGCCATTTCATCGATTTTTCGGGACCAAGACCCTTTCTTAGCCTTGTTCTTGCTCTTTTCCTCTGAACTACTATTAGAACTTTTGGAAGTCTCACTGGAGTTAAAATTCTCCGTAGAAGAGCTGCTACTGCTAGATCTCCGCTTCTTATGGCTTCGCTCCTTCTTGACTTGGTGCTTGAGCTTCAGAGCTCTCTGCACCAAGTCATTAAACTTCTTCGTGGGTGCAGGTATCTCTTGCTCTCTCAAATTCTTGCTACGAAATCCATTCAGAAACCATGCACACAGTCTTTTTTCTGAAGGTGGTTCTTGTAGCTGCCTGGTCAACTCTTTGATCTTTTCCACATAGCTTCTTACAGACAATTTTCCTTGCCTGATCTTGTCCAACTCACAAAGAATGTCTTCATCGCCTCTGTTGTCTGAGTACTCAAGCCTAAAAGCCTTGATCAGTTTATTGTAAGACCTGAGCTGGCAAGCTGGATAGTGGTAATACCATTTTCTTGCCGCATCCTTCAGTGCTTGAGGAAAATACTCTCCCCAGTCATCTTCATCAATATGCCTTGATTTAACATATTGCTCAAAGGCATGAATGTGAACATCAAGATCATCTTTTTTCCCGCCTTTGAAAACTGGAAAAGATATCTTTAAAGAAGCAGTGTAATCATGCCCGTCTGTATCATCTTTGGTTCCTCTGTTCTTGGTAGCCTAATTGCGTTTGGATGACTTCCTATAATGATCAATGTCGGCATCCCAGTGACCTTCCTTTTCAGTTTTAGTCTCAATCTCTACCTTGGCCTTCCTGCTTGTACTACGATGATTGTCTTTGCTACCCTTGGCCTCAGTTGTCTTGTCTGTGTACCTAGAACCTTGAGTCCTGGTTTTGCGTTCCTCACGCTCAGCCCTCCTCCGCCTTGAGTGACTGGAATACTGAGAGTCTCTGGCCTCTTCAGCATTACTTTGCTCCTCCTGAGCCTTAGTCTCGCTCTCGGGGTCCTTCTCAGTATCAGACTCTCTTGCTGACACTTCTGGAATAGGGTCGACTCGTGTGGAATCGGTGCAAAATCGGGTTAATGATTTTCGACCACAACTAACTCTAGGCGACATGTTTGTAGCTAAGAATTTTAATTGGGAGACAGAGCTCCCTGGTCTAAGAGCAATCAACTCTAGCCACCATGATCACCAAACTGGAATGAGAGGTTGCCTCTTCAGACAACTATTCCAGTGTTAGAGCTCAGAGCTACTGATTATCTAGGCAGTTCAGTTAGTGAGAACTGGAATTAAATATTGGACTGAACCAGAGGACTGAACTAGAATAATGTATTGAAATTGAAGACACGAACTGGACGACTGGGAATGGTATTGTAGATTTAGATCAGCAGTACAAAGATAATCTATACAGTGTACAACATGCTTAAGCTCAGATGAAGTCTGAGGATTGATTACAGGAGTAAGTGATTACAAAGTTGAAAGCCAAAAGCTTATGAAGCTAAAAGTCTATAAGCAAAAGACCGTAATCCAAAAGTCCAAAAAGCCCCGGATATAGTGTAGCGGCTGCTATTTATAGGCTTACAGAGTTACTACAGTAATTGATGTAATCACTGTCAGTGTAGCCGTTCCCCCTAGTCGGCCTTCTAAGGAGCAGTTCTCGCTTGCTGGGACTGTCCTCGCCTTCTACAATGGTCCCTTTCAGATTCTTAGGCCAATCAAAGAGATGACCTATCAACTCAAGTTGCCGAGCCATTGGCTCATACACAATGCTTTCCACGTGAGCCTACTAAAGCCTTACAAAGGAGATCCACCTCAAGAAGCAACCATTGAAGACCCACCGAAGATCGAGGACCAAGAAGAAGTGCTACAACCCGAGTCCATTCTATGACATGAAGACAAGGTATTATGAGGCGGTAAGACTATCCGACGATATCAAGTTTAAAAATTATCCTTTTGAAGATGCTAGATGGATGCAAGGCATACAATTAAAGGATAACCTAAACCTTGTCAATGCTTACAATGATTCCCTGGAGTAAGCAAATGTAAATACGTACAAATGAACAAAGTTTTTGTCTTATAAGATGCTCTTTTCTTTACTGTGCACAAATGTTAACAAGTATGCATGCTTAGGATCATGTTTGTGGAGACGACGTCTCCCGAACACCAGGTAGAGTTTATCACTCTACTGTGAAAGATTGATACTGACTAATGTGCAGACATGCTTGCGGTAGCTAAGGCTCTCAAGCACCAAATGGACTAGTTGTTGGGTACAAGCCCTTTGTCCGATACTTTGTCCAACTTTGCGGGAACACACTCTTAAGATGACTCATAGACACCACACCTTTCCTACGTAAAATTAGGCACATGCAACCACCATTTGTCCTATATATGTAAGGTTATTTCACAAACAATCAATGATATAGAGTGTTGTTTTTGCAAGTCGAGTCTCTTCTCTCTCTCCTCTTCTCGCTTTCTCTGTTGTAGCAAGCCTGCACCACCATGGCTCCCTAGCCGCCTTCCCAACACTAGTCATCCATTCTGGAACGGTGTCGTAGGGTAAAATAGGGATCCTCTACCTGCTAGCAAACGGATTAATGACTAGGCTTTATCTTCTCTACCTCATAGTCGAGGACGACTATGATTTCAAGAGAGAGGCAATGTCATAAAAACTAATATCTAATTCTCCCAAATAATTTTCTCATGTTAAACTGATCATTTAATATGGGGAAGTACCAGGGGAGTAAAAGCTAGAATATTGGTAAGGCTACTAGACCAATTTCAGAAAGGATCCAAAGGGGGATAGTCTGCAAAAGAGCAATGTCCTAGGTGTAAATTGCTATGTTGCTTTCTCAAATTAAGTACTCTCTCTATGCTCATTAGGAACTTGTTCTTAATGAAATGCTCACTATGTTATCAATTTCTGCTACACACAAGTTACTAGTGCATTAAAATGTTACAATCTCAGCCTGACAAGCTAAAGAGATTTCCTTTGTGTGACTATCATGTCATCTGTGTCCTCGATTGACATTATGTTGATCTAGGTTGTGTTGCATACACCTTATGGGTGGTGTGATTCGCTCCCGCAACAAGTATCTAATACAAGTGTCAATTATGGGACACTCTATATGCATACAAGAAATTTATCAAACAAAAGCATGCAGTGTGAAAGATGGAGTTGATGGGTGCTTCAAGGAATAAATATAGCACATGTGACATCAAAAGATGTTGCAATAGATTCCATGTTTCCAAAATGGTTTTTGATGTAGAAGCTTCTCTATTCATACCTCATTGTGCTCAATGTATGTCTTTTGGACTTCCTCCTTCATTTAGTGGCTTAGCTTCCCGACTCTCATTCTTATGCCATGTATTTTTAATAGCAACTTGGATGTACTTGTTCAAGGCCAAAAATCCAATTCAATAGGTTCTTGAGGTTTAGGCGTCTTTCATTGTTTTGGACTTTGGATGCCACCATTTTGTTCAGTAGGTTGGCATACTTCTACTCCTCTTGATTTGTTTTTCTTTATGTTGGTACTGCTTTGTAAAATAGGCTCTACTCATTGTCATCTCGCGGTCTTTCAAGAATAAAATCCTCTTTGGCTTAACTTCCACAGTCTGAAGCTCCACACATCCAAAGGTGTGTTTTGGTTTGTAGCCATGCTAGGATTTTTGGTCCGTTTATGGTTGTTGAATCGAACTCCTCAACAGGTGTCTTTGTGACATCTCTACACCTATGGTCTTCTATATTCACAAAATGGGTTACTAGATTGATTACAAGAGGTTTATAGACTAAATACACATAGTTCAAGGAGCTGACATACAAAACAATATCTACTGGGGTTTGCTGAATATTCTGGTATGCATTTTGGGTGGTGTGCGCTTGTAAATCCTATAAGAGCTGAGTCACACCTAGAGTTTATGGGGGGAGTGGGGGAGGAAGGTATCCATCTTTAGAAAATTTGATTTTTTGTGCAGGATTGTAGAAGCTTTGCTAAAAGTGCGTTAATCCCTACGTTTTTCCAAAGTTTAAGCTATCATTCCGGAAAGAAATGCAAAAGCGTTTCTTCTCTCTGGATTTGCCCAATCAGAGTGTTCGTTTTTCATCGATAATTTCTCCTTCTTTGTAGCCAAAATTGTCTTTCTCTGCGTGTGCGACCAAAGGTCCGCCGGACATGGGCTTCTCTCAATTCCGGAGTTTAGCCTTCATGTCGCAGATTTTGACACGTGTATAGGGCTCCCACTTCCGCCATATTTAGACTAGTTTAAATGTAGACATGGTATGTCCTGACGATTTCAAGAAAATCTGAATTAAAGCGAATCTTCAGTAGATGCCGGTTTTGCCAGCGAAGCCAGAGGCGTTAGGCGAGGCAGAGTGCAGGTGAGGAAAGGATGCAACATGTCGGGCTGGGCTTAAGGGTTGTGCGCAGAAGCTACTGCAGAAGTGTTGGTGAACTGCGGAACAATTACTTTTTTATATTTACGCAGCTGCTTCTTGAGCACGGAAATCCCTTGGGTGAGATGGTTACCATGATGAGTTTACGCTACTGGGTGATTCTGTCCGAGCTTGATCTCAACTTGCAAATTTTTTGACTAGCACCCACCTAAGGGTTGGCCGTGCACTCGAAGGGACATCTGCAAAGATTCCCCAATAACATCGAGAATGAACGAGTATAGTATAGTACTAGTACGGTAGGCCGCCTCCGACGGCCTCTCTCTATCTATTTCTCTCTCCCTCTTTATCATGCGCATAAGACTTTTGGACTGTAGCCTTTAGTTCGCAGCTCTCGGCACGTGTAAAGGACACTCTCAGTGCCTTTATAGAATACATATATAGGCCTATGTCACACTGGGACGGGCACAAGCAGGACAAGCTGAGTTGACATGCATCTATTCGCGCATGCCAAAAGCTGTAGGTGGCCGCGAGCGTTGTCAGAGGGACGGCCTATGTTGCCCGTCCCACTTTTGAAGGTTGTGGCCAACTGCATAAAGTGAACGCAAGAAGAGCACCGATAGGTGCTGAACAGTGACATGCAACGTGGAAGCGGGAAAGCCCACCATTTGGCTATCGTCAATTTGATGTCATGTGGCTGTGACAGTTATAATATTACCTTGTGTGACACAAAGCAGCCGGCCTCCTTCCAAAAAAGAGCTTGGGCGCCCGCCCCAGTGTGACATAGGCCATAGATACATATTGATATAGATACATATAGATATAGATGTACGCGTCATTTGAATATGCCCGTGCCGAACTGCTTGTGCTACATGGCCTCTTAGAGAACTGCTTCGAAGGACTGCTTGTGCAGCGACGTGTGTGAGCTTCTCGCAGCGCCCTCTTCTTGGAAGTTTCAACGAAAATCAAGGCCGCTGCTCCCTCCGGTTCGCAACCAAGTACTGCACAGGTTTGCATTCTCCCATGCCGTTTGCAATAATACAAGGCAAACCTTTCTCTGTGTGTATACCATGCCGTTTGCAATAATACAAGGAAAACCTTTCTTACAATTAAAGGCGCTGTGTCTGTGTCTTCTGCCAAATTTAAAGAGTGTGCACCATGTAGAGGAGCAATAATACAAGGCAAACCTTTCTTACAATTAAAGGTGCTGTGTCTGTGTCTTCTGCCAAATTTAAATAGTGTGCACCATGTAGAGGAGAGGAGAGATACAAGTAGGCCTTTGATTTTCATACTGGAGAACATCGCACGCTACTTGTTCTGCTTCTCCTATACAGCAGCGACCTTTGAGAGCTTCTCACAGCACCAATTTCTTGGAAGCCTCAACAACAATCAAGGCCGCTGCTCCCTCCGGTTTGCATTCTCTCTCTCTCTCTCTCTCTCTCTCTCTCTCTCTCTCTCGTAATAATAATAATAGAAGGCGAACATTTCTTTTCATACTTTGCCCAAGAAACAGGAGAACATGAAAATATAGGAACAATTTTGTGTAGATAAGAAGCATGCATTTCGTTTAGATCTGAAATTGAGCTCTTTCCACATCCAACTGGGCCATCTATTGAGATCCCCTTTTGCAATGGTGATAGCCATGTTTTCTAAGACCGCATTGGCTTTTGAATGATCATTCCATGAGAACTTCTGTGAGTTCTCCAGCTGTGACTCAAGGTTCTTGATTTAGATTCAATAGCTCTTGACATCAGCACATTGCTACAATAGCTTCTCCACAAGTTGGAACCCCTATTAGATTTTAGATGCTTAGTGAGCGCTTATATTCCTTCTACACATATCTCAAGGATAAGTGGAACATCAAATTCTATGTTTGACCATAAGGCCTACCATAGGAAGTGTTTGCGAATGTTTGTGCAACAATACTGAACAATGCCAAAACCATTAATGCTTGACTTTGTGGCATGAAGTTACCCTCGTGGAGTACCAAAAATGTTTGAAAAGTTGCCAACGTAGCTAATCACCGAGTCCTGAGCATATCAAGGAAAAATAAGTTCCGTTAGGCCGCCTAAGATTCAGGTTGTTTCTTATTGTTTCAACAATTTTGCTATAGAATTTCCGCTTGTTGGGTGATATCTTGAAGATATTTCTGAGCTCATAGACAAGACGAGGGGCCAAGAGTACCAACTACAAGTGCACTTCTTTAATGTTCAAGTAGCATGATATTGTTCTCGTCTCAAATTTTTGAATGGGCATGTAAAGACACTTGGATGCATTGTAGAACAAAAGGAGCCGTTGACCTCACATAAAACTGTGGCACATTCTTGAGTGTTTTTTGTTTGTAGACCATGACCACAAAAGCATACAAGCCAAATCATGTGAAATATGTCGCATCATGTGAAATATGGTTGTCAATTTTACAATGTGGATCCTCAGCATGTGAGTTTTGCAAGATCTAGTGCACCCTTGCCACTCCTCTCTAAGCGGTTTCGAGAGGTTTGGTCAGTTTCAACTCAACTGTCGGGGCTAGCTTTTTGACTAATCCTTCACTCGATAATTGGAGACTAGCTTCCAAAGCTACCAGCTTGCAGTTTTGGGGTCATCTTGTTCTCTTAGCAGTGAGGGGAAAAGGCTTTGGAATACTATCCTTAACTTGGCCCCCTTTACTCTCAAATAGATAAGGAAATAGACATTCTCTTTGTGCAGAAGAGGATAGTAGCACTTGACCATAGAGAAGGTCTTGAGCTGCCAGACGCAGGCACTTGAGTTCTCTCATTGCTTGAGCAATCTAAGGTTGATAGACTGGCACAAGACTGATGGTCTCCCCTTTGGATGCCGCGTGCATATCTAAATGTCATTATGGATGCTTAGTGCAACCCTTGCTATGTATCTATCCATGAAGTTCCTCGCCTATAGTAAAGGCCTTGTAGATTGCATAGGGATCTGGGTCTTGGAATTTTTCTTTTGGTCCTTTGGCACAACATGACAGGTTACCGAGATGGAGACTACTCTCTAGCAAAGTGAACCTGTAAAGATTCAGCGGTATAGTAGTCTCAATTTTCTTGGGATTCCCATGAGGATCGTCTCATAGCATGTTTAGGGGCTCGAGGAGCGTCGTTTTTTGTAGCATCATGGCTGTTTGCATGTGGAGAACTAGAGACGGGTGATTGGATGGAGCATTGATTTTCTCTTACCCCCACAAGAGCACCATTTATGTGAGTGGCATTTGCAGATGCGATCACTTGTTTGGATCACGATATTCTGAGAGTGACCAGCGGAGAGGGTGTAAGCCACGAGAGAGAGAGAGAGAGAGAGAGAGAGAGAGAGAGAGAGAGAGAGAGAGAGAGAGAGAGAGAGAGAGAGAGAGAGAGAGAGAACACAAGTGCTTTGTAAATGATGCTCTCAATACACAATCTGAATGACTACAAAGCCCTAAGTATTCTATTTATAGAATCTTAGGTTGAGGTAGGGCAAAATGTGTAACTTGTGCAAAAAACATAAAAGCACAGAAAATGGCTAAAAATGTGTGCATCCAGCCAGGCTCCCGGCCAGACACGTGCTAAAGTGTCCGCCCATGCAATCTACTCGATGTGCGATGGGTGGCCAACCCGGGACAATCACTAGCCGTACAAAATGGCGAAGCAACGGTGGTGTAACTAACACCCCCTTTTAGCACTGGATGTTGAGACAACACATATGAGTCGAAGGTGAGAAGCCAAAGTCCGCCGAGGTACAACCTTTGTGAAGATGTATGCTGCATTGTTCGCTGTAGGGACATACTCCAAATGAAGATCTTCAGCCAAAACCCGCTCCCGAACATAGTGGTACTTCACCTCAATGTGCTTTGTTCGAGCGTAAAAGATAGGGTTCTTGGCAATAGCAATGCAACTCTGATTGTTGCACAAAGGCGAGTCGTAGCAGTTTGGGGAAAACACAACTCTCCCAGTAATCTACGTAGCCATATGGCCTCACAAGCAGTATAACAAGCTGCTCTCTACTCCGTCTCTGTAGAAGATAGTGCAACGGTGGGTTGCCGCTTACTGCCTCATGAAATGGGTCTTGAGCCGAGTGTGAAAACTACTCCTATAGTAGAGTGCCGAGTATCTGGATTTCCTGCCCAATATGAATCGCACCAATCAAGTAAGGTGCAACCTTTGGAGCGACCATAGAATACACCATGGTCCAAGGTGCCGCTGATGTACCGCAAAGTACATTGGGCATATTGCCAATGTCGCAAACGAGGTCGAGTGTTGAAGGAACTGAGGATAAAAACTATGTAACAGATGTCTGGTCAGGAATAAGTCAGCCATACGAGGCAGCCAACAACATTCCTGTACTGCTCCAAGTCAATCCGTGGGGAAGGTTCGTGAAGCTATATTTTCTCCCCGGGCTCAAGAGGAGTGCCAATCGGTCTGTAGCCTGTCATCTAGAATCTCTCAGCATAGCCTTCGCATACTTCCGTTGAGAAAAGAAGATGCCCTCTGGTGTTTGAAAGATCTCGAATCCAAGAAAATAGTGAAAAAGCCCAAGATCAGTTATCTCGAAACGTGTCTCCATGTCACAAACTGGTGACGTGGCTGCCCCGTACATAGACACACCCTTGCAGGAATTTCCCCCGCTGAAGTTGCTGACGTGGCACTGCCGTACGGACAGGCCTGCAGAATCCGAAAAATCCGTACTGCTGACGTCGCATCCCGTAAATCGCGGCGCAATTTGTGGCAGCTTGGACTTGCTTTTGGACTTGCTTTTGGCTACGCAATGAGAGAGAGCTTTAAAATTAAGTGCTTTAATTTACAAGCCTTGAGAGAGAGAGAGCCTTGCTTTCTTTTAAAAGCTTTTGATTTTCAGCTTTTGGGGCTTTGTTTTTGGCATCCCTTGTAAATCTTTAAATTAGTAGTTTGGGCTCTCACTTCTCAGAGCATCTGGACGCAGTCTGAGAGTGAGTCCCAACTACTCGCTTGTACTTTGAGTTGCAGATTAATACAAAAAGAAATACCGAAAGGGGCGCCGATCTTTGGGGCCAATATCTCTAGGCACGGAACTCCGTCGGGCCAATGTCAAATCAATTGTGAACTGTGAACTGTGAACTGTTTTGAAGTGATTTATTGTGGTGTCGCGGTAGAACCTCGACTTGGAGTGTCCAAGTCTGTTACAGTGGTATCAAAGCGCGGTCGATTTCTCTTCTACGGGAAATCCGATCCTTTTTACGCGGCATTTATGGCTTCAGACAGAGATCAGTCGACTTCCTCTGCATTCGGAGATGCGAGAAGAGATTACAACGAAGATTCACGCAAGGAGTACGGCCCGCCTCGGCCTACTCAGGCGGAGATCGAAGAGATGGAGCATCGACGATTGACCGGCGATGCAACAAAGATGATGTTAAATTTTGCGAAGGACCCGAAATTTGCAAAATTTATGAGCTAGACCTCCTTCGACGAGGTGCACTCACAGTGGCGGTAGACAGCAGAACCACCCCTCAAACCAGCCCGGAAGAAACCTCCTACTCCAAGGATGTACACAGAGCAAGAATTAGAAGAGGTGGTTGATGCACGAATTGCTCAGCTTTTTGACGCGCAGAACAAAGCTAAAAAGCACGACAAAAAGCAAAAGAAAGGCGTTGACTTCCTGGGTTATTTGGGTCGTCAATCTACATTTGAGTCGGCAAGAAAACAGAAGAAGTGTGTTCGATTTGAAGGAGTACCCAGTTCTTCTTCTTCTGACAGTTCTTCTAGCTCCTTTGACTCGAGCGAAGAAGACAGAAAAGGCAAAAAGCGAAGCAAAAAGCAAAGCTTCGGAAAGGGCAAGCAAAAGGCAAAGAAGCTTAAATCTCGCCGAGCTGTTGACAGTTCTACAGAGGTGTCACGTGACACATCCAACCCTATGTGTCCGTGGACAAGCCACAACACGACAAGGGTTCCGTCAATCCAGTCAGTTTAGATTAGCAAGTGTTCTGACACTTTTTGTGAGTCTGTTCGCAGACCATGCATGACCGGTCACTTAGTGTAGATGCATATCCTCTGGTTGCACACAACATGATCATAAGCATTCCCATCAAAATCCTTCAGGAAAATTTTCAGTGCATTTAACCTATTTTCCCTATTTTTGACATTTTTCACTTATTAATTTAAGTGACTTTTGTTGGAAAGTAGGTAGGGCAAATTGAGTAAGTTTGTATATAAGCAAACCTAGGCTAGCACTAATTGGCAGAAGAGCAAGGAGAACATAGGCCGCAGGCAGCAGGTTCCCCCTCTCTCTCTCGGCAAGATCCCCCCCTTGGTGGCGTTTTTCCTCCAAGCAAGAAACCACAGCATCTAGCGTTTTCAGCCATAGCCTCATCGCCAAGACCTCCCAGCATCCAGCGTTTTTCATCAAGAAGCCTCATCGCCATAGTACTCCCCTTACTGGCGTTCTTCAGCAGACCCTGATCGCCCACAACCCCGGGATTTTCAGTAGTGCATAGCATCAGAATATGAGCATTTTTGCCAGCTTAAACCAGCGTTTTCAGCGAGCAGAAGTCAGCCCAAACAAGCGTTTTTGGTCCCAGCAGATTTCAGCCCATTAGCGTTTTTGGGTCAGCAAGGAAGTAGCATCAGTTTTCAGCCTTCGTGTCGATCTCGTCATCCCCGTCGCCGACCTCGACGTAGCCTAGACTTGCATCAGTTTCATGCATCTACTTTGTACCAGTTTGTGCAATCAATAGTAGACCGCTCTCGCCAACGAGAGTGGGCCTTCGGAGGAGGGTTGTACAACGTCTCTGGTGTCGTATTCTCTTCTCTCTCTATCTCTCAGTCTCATACACTTTCTCGCACAGTGTCCATTCACTTTGTTTGTGATCATTGCACACTCTCATTAAGAACGGAAGGCTCTCCCTTCCATAAGAACAAAAGGAACCTTGAGCACAGTTCGGAGCACTCATCTTGAGAAAAGTACAACATTCATTCCGCTGCACTTACAAGAGGACTCGTCTTCAAATGTTCGGACTCTGACGACAGCAGCTTTCATGCAAAGAAGAATAATTTTTATAAAGCCAACCAGTATGACTTTCTGGAAGACATTAAGGAAGGTGGACAGTCAATTAAATTTGACACGTTTTCTGGTTATAGAGATGCTTCGAAGGCTTTGTCTTTTATACAGCAGTTTGACATAACTTTCTCAGGAGGGCGTTACTCAGAGAAATCCAAGATTCGGAGGGTTGCCTCTTACTTTAAGGGGAATGCTCGAACTTGGTGGTCCACGCTTCTATTAAACAAGACAGCGCTAGTTAAATGGCTGAAATTAAAAAGGATTTTTATTTCTTCTTGGCTGACTTGATCAAGAGTATAAACGCGACATACGAACTGCTTGGAACCATCTTCGGATGACCAAGAAGGATACAATGGACGCTTATTGCGAGAGATTCTGGAGCTCTTTTCTACCCGCCTCTCCATTTAAAAAGATCTCGTTCAAAGAACAGATTGAGCGGTTTACCTTGGATCTTCCTATAGAGATCCGAGATCACTGCTTAGAACAAAAGTCAGCTTCCATTCAGGAGTTGATGAGTCATGCGAAACGGGGTTTTGCCATTCACTCAGGAAGTTTGACCTACCCCACAGATGAGATCATGATGCAAAGGGCCGGACAGACTTCGAGAAATAAAAGTAGAAAGAGAAAGAGCAACCCAGAAAAGAAAGAAAAGGATACACGACCCAAACTCACTCCTCAAAAGAGGACTCTCTACATCAAGGAGGGGAAGTGCTTTGGATGCGGGGAAATTGGGCATATCTCCGCGAAGTGCCCTAAAAAGGCACTGAAAGAACATAACGACAAGGATGCTGAAAGGTCTGAGAGTTCAAGAGCAGCTGAGGAATGTGGACAAAAAGGCAAGATGAAAACAGGACTGGTTCTAGATTGCATGGTACTGATCACAGCACGATGGACGAGAGTACAGAACTTTGCCGAGCTTGGGACAAAGTGAAAGACCAAGAAGCCCTGATCTTCTTTGATGGAGGAGCCAAGGGCAACTTCATTTCACCAGAATTGGAGGCGCGGCTCGAGATCACTCCCGATCGGATGGGACCACTTGCAGAGGCAGTTCTAGCGGCACCCGGCAGGGACGTAGCCATTACACCTGTCATTGGCAAACTTCAGTTGCATTGTCAGGGGTATTTGGGGCATGAGGACTTCTACATAATGCCTTTGGAAGGTTGTTGTCACTAGGAGGTGTATTTTTCCTGTTGCCTTCCGTAAATAAGTATTAGATATATTTATTTTATTTTTACTTGTTTGTCCCAAAACCCTTGAAAAGGTGCAAGTGGACATTGCATGGCCAGTGTGAAACGGCTGCAGCCAAATGGGTTTCTCACATCGGGGATCTAGGTCGGTCAGACAGGGACTGCCCGGGCCAGTTAGCACTGAATTCTGATGAGTATGGAAGCTCGTGTGCGCCAAACTGGAATTTGGGCCACTCGTCAAGTCATTGCAACTTTATAAGTTGAAAGGGGCCAGTAAATTAACCCACATTGTAGATGTTGGTCAAATGGTAGTCTTCAATGATGGTCAGGAGACCGATAGGGACGACATGGAAGCATCTCCTAAAATTTAGGGAACTGCTATTTTTGACTGGAAAATGTGTTCGCGTCATTAGCTCTGGAATGACAAGGGGAACATTTTATTGCTCTGCTGCCAAGTCAACTGACGCACCAGTTGAGATATTTTTAGCAGGGAAAGCCCAAACTCGGAAACTGGGCGACGTGTCAGCTTGTGAGCGATTCTGCCACTCTGGGAGGCAAAAACGAGCTGCATATCAACAAAGGGGACGCCATTTTCAGCCTCAGGTGGATTGTAGCAGGTACAGAAGCTATGGAATGCTTACCTTGCCCTCTATGCACAGTATGGTGACGGGAGTGATGCCCCGCACGCTACATACTGCTCTCTTTCTCCCCTCCGTACAGTATATTATGCCCCACTAGTGGGCTTCTCATTTGACCTATGTACAGTTCTGGGGGTTTATGCGCGTTTGCCAAGGCAAGAGCCTTCTGAACAGGAACCGGATTAGCTAATTGCTAATCCCCCACAGGTACGCACAGTTCCATCACGAAAGATTGCGAGTTTGGAGAGTTTTCTCGTGTGAAAACTTGTCCAATTCACAGCGGAATTGTCCCATTGCGTGCGGGAGCCCTTGGGACACGCGTAGGCGTGTTCGCTCCGCTAAAAACGATCCGAAACAGGGAATTACAGCCTGCTGTGTTTTTCTGCAGGTTTAGGGTTTCGCACCTAAACTGCAAGGGAACATCGGGGGAGCCTCGTGAGAGCCTTGGGATGCGTGTACAGGCTTTTGGGCTCCCGGCAGTGAAAAACAGAGAATTACAGCCCGCTGAATTTCTGTGACAGCTCACCAGAAAGCTTCCAGATATCGAGGGAATCCGTCCTAGACAGGTGTTTTTGACCTACAGGGGTTTTTGCGTCGTTATGCTGCCAAAATCAGGTCGAAAACCTGTGTTTTCAGCCCTCGCCAGGTTTGGACAGCTTTGTGAAAGCTTGTGCGAAGTGGTCGGATCGTCTACTTTAATTTGAATAAAGAAATACCGAAAGGGGCGCCAATCTTTGGGGCCTACAGGGTGTCGGTCTCGTGTGCGCAGTGACATTCTAGTCGCTGGACGCAACTGTGTTCTCTTCCCTTCTCAGTGCTCTGTGTAAAGTTAACAGGTAATTGAAATAGTACCGCCCTCTACGTTGAACAGGTCGGTTATATGGTTCCATCGACGGGATAGTCACTTTTTCTTCAAAAAGTGCAGCGTGGATTGTTGTGGGTGAAAGCAACACAGAGCTTGTCGATATGGCAGAGAAGAGAGACCAAGTACCTGAAGAGGGATCTTCCTCACATGGCACAGAGAAAATTCCTTCAACTCTTCAAGAAGAGGACAGGTTGTTTAGAACTCAACTGCGTTGTTGCATGGACATGTTTCAGCAGTTGGCTAACAACCCAAGGATGCAGGAATTCTTACAGGCTCCGACACAGGGGTTTTCAGCCTCCTACACAGGGCATGACTGAGCCGTTGCAGGAAAAGGAGATTTCCAATGCGCAGAGGACTCATGATGCTCGAGGGAAAGCCCATGTGGTTGAGCAACTAGCGGTGTCCAATGATCCAAAGCAACTTGCTTTAGCTGGACAGGAACCGTTTGTGAATGGTCAAGGGAGCAATGAACAGGCTATGCGTCAGACCCTTCCATTACCTAATACTTATCCTGGTTATTTTGGAGGTGGTTCAGTGTTTCAAGCTATGGTTGGACCTTCCACAGGTTATATGCCAGGGAATGTGTTCGGGACAATGCAAACAGGCATGGGTAACCCTATGTACGCGAACATGGGTGTCCAACCAGGTTTTCAGGGTGCCTATGGTCAGTTTCGAGTGCCTGGAACACAATTTGGTATGGCTGGTTTTTCGCAGCCATACGTACAAAATGCAGATATGACAGGGAAAACAATTGATGCGAGTGCTAGAATGAACACTCATGGAGCACCACTGCTACAGGCACCTGTTTATGATAATGTGGCTCCTTTGAGTCAGCCTAAGGATTACAAGGAAGGTGGGCAGGGAGTGAAGTTTGAAACTTTCAGAGGAACTGAGGACCAATTAAAGGCTTTGACCTTCATGCAGCAGTTCGATGCAGCTTATGCTGGAGGAAACTTCACGGAATCTTCAAAGATACGCAAGGCTGCCACTTTCTTGAAAGGGAATGCGCTCCAATGGTGGACCGCATTGTTGAACCAGGGTCAAGCCCCAACAACGTGGGTCCAATTCAAACAACTCTTTGCGCCTGCATGGTTGACAAACACTTTTGAAGTGGATGTAATGACGGAATGGCACGAGTTGAATGCTAAACAGTGTGCGGATCTGGTACAATAAACAGTTTTGGGCCGCACTGTTGCCAGTCACCTCTTACAGGTTTGTGCCTTTGTCAGAACAAATTGAGAAGTATTGTTGCGGATTGCCCAAGAAAATCAGGGACTACTGCACAAAGACTACTGTCATGAATATGTTTCAATTGATAGAGAATGCAAGAGTGGCCAACAATCTGTCGAAGGGAGATTCCGATGGATTTAATAGCCACAAGAAAGGGGCCCAGGGCAAACAATTTTCAGCCAAGGGCAATGTTGCAGCAAAGCCTTCTGAGTCTCCTGCAAAGAAGCCCTCCACTCAAGAAGCTGATACATCCAAGAAGCAGTCTAAATCTTCTTCGGAACGAGGACAAGGACAAAAAAGGCATTTTTCTGGCAAAACTTTTCAAGAAAGGAAAGCTCTTAGGGAGGCCAAGAAATGCTACATTTGTGAACAAGAAGGACACTTTGCAAATGAGTGCCCACAGAAGAAGTCACAGGATAAGGATGACAAGTCAGACCATAAAGGGAAGAAGCCAAAGCCGAGTGCAGGACTTGTTCCAGATTTGGTTGGAGATCAGCCAAACACAGATGCCACGGAGTTGTGCAGAGCTTGGGGCAAAGTTAGAGACCAGACAGTGCTGGTTTTCTTTGATCCAAGAGCCCGTGCAAATTTCATATCACCAGAATTGGTATCAAAGTTGGGCATTTGTGCAGAGGAGATGGGTATGACAGGCGAAGCAGGTTTGGCATGCCCAGGACATTCAGAGCCTGTTACTCCCATTCTGGGAAAGCTTCGTCTGCACATTCAGAGCTATGTGGATGCGGAAGAATTTCATATTATGCCGCTTGAGGGCTGTGATGTGTTATTGGGTATCCCATGGTGTTACAGGTTGCATGCTATGGTGGATACTTACAACAAAAAGATTACCCTTGTACATAGAGAAAAGACTCATGTCCTTGATGTAAAGCTTAAAGGCGAGTCTGTTCCAGTTGTTTCTGCTTCTGCTATTTCATCTGTAATAAAGAATCATCTTTCTGCGTACTTGATCTTTGCAGAAGAAGTACCTCAAGTTGTATCTAATTTGTCTACCTTAGATAAAGACAGGTCAACTTTTTTGAGTGGTTTCAGTGATTGTTTTTCGGACTCTTTGTCAGGGGAGTTACCTCCTGAGAGACCTGAGGATCATACTATAGATCTTGTGCCAGGTTCTAGTCCACCGAATAGACCACCATACAGGGTTAGTGCAGCCTAGCAGAAAGAGATTATGGGTCAGGTCAACGAGCTTTTAGAGAAGGGGCTGATTCAGCCCAGTTCATCCCCTTTTTGTTCGCCTGTACTCTTAGTGCAGAAGAAGGATGGTTCATGGCGCATGTGCATTGACTATTGCGCCTTGAATAAGAATACTATCAAGAACAGGTCCCCCATACCGAGGATAGATGACATTCTTGATCGGCTTGAGGGAGCGTCATTGTTTACAAGAATAGACCTAAAGAGCGGGTATCATCAGATACGCATTAGACCAGAAGATGTCCATAAGACTGCGTTCAGGACAACATTTGGTCTCTATGACTTTCTTGTCATGCCATTTGGTCTCACAAGTGCTCCTGCCACATTTAATAGAACGATGGACAAGATTTTTAGACCACATAGAAACTTCGTGGGTACCTTCTTTGATGACATGATTGTCTACTCAAAGTCTGAAGAGGAGCATAGGGATCACTTGACCGCAGTTTTCAATGAGCTACGCAAGAATAGGCTACTCATTAATGCGAAGAAAAGTGAGTTCTTTTTGCAAGAGACTCACTTCCTTGGGCACATTGTTTCAAAGGATGGGGTACGCATGGATCCCGCTAAAGTGGAAGCAATTAGGTCATGGCCAGACTTGAAGTCCGTACATGACATTCGAAGCTTTCTAGGCTTATGTTCCTATTACAGGAGGTTCATCCGAAATTTTACTGAGATTGCTTCTCCACTCCATGCACTGCAAGGAAAAGGAGTTACTTTCAAGTGGACAGCCAAGGAAATTTTAGCGTTCAAACACTTGAAAGAGAAGCTGACTTCAGATCCGGTAATTATTTTGCCAGATCTTTCTAAACCTTTTGTGGTTCAATGTGATGCGTGTGGCCATAGTCTTGGTGCAGCTCTAATGCAGAATGGCCGAGTAGTCACATATGAGAGCAGAATTCTTTTGAAGACTGAAAGGAACTTGCAAGTCTATGAGAAAGAATTGCTGGCAGTAATTCATGCTCTCACTAGTTGGAAACACTATCTGCTAGGGGCTGATTTTGTTGTCCAAACGGATCATCAAACCTTGCGATATTTTCTCACACAGACGAAGTTGTCTGAGAAGCACATGCGATGGGCAAACATCTTGTCAATGTTCCATTTTCAGATTGTGCATGTGCAAGGGAAAAAGAACGTGGTGGCTGATGCGTTGTCACGAAAGCCCCAAATTTCAGCAGTGTCAATTCCGTACCATTGTGAACTAGACGAAATGAAGACACAATATGCTGAAGATTCAGATTTTGCAAGGATCTATGACCAGCTTGTTGATGGGCAACATCATGAGCACTATATGCTTAAGAATGACTTTCTCATGATGCATGGAAAGTTATGCGTTACTAAACAGTTACGGCCAAAGATTTTGATGGAAAGTCATGCTCCACCTTATGCTGGGCATCGTGGAATTGATGCGACAGTGAAAGGGGTTGAGGCATTCTTCTATTGGCCAGCTTTGCGTCAAGATGTTGACACATTTGTAAGATCATGCTTAGTATACCAAAAAGTCAAATTTGACAGACAAAAGCAACCGGGATTGTTGCAGCCATTGCTGATCCCAGATAGGCCATGGGAAAGCATAGCAATGGACTTTATCTTTGATCTTCCAAGGACGCAAACAGGAAATGATGGGATTTGGACTATCATTTGTAGGTTCAGTAAGCAGGCCCATTTCATTCCTGTTAGGAAGAAGATAAAGCCAGAACACATGGTCAAGATATTCATGAGCAATATCTTTAAATATCATGGGATGCCTCGGGCAATTGTGAGTGATAGGGATCCACGTATGACGAGTCTTTTCTGGAAGGCATTGTTTGAGAACATGGGCACTACGCTCAAGTTCTCTTCTTCGTTTCATCCGCAAACTGATGGACAGTCAGAAGAGGCAAATTCTACTGTCTTGGACCTACTCAAATGTTATGTCTCAGAGCACAAGGCAACTTGGGAACACCATCTCCCATTGGTTGAATATGCTTACAATAACACTGTGCATACATCAACAGGTAAGGCACCATTTGAGATAGTGGAAGGAGGAAAGAAAGTCCCACCCATTTTGCAGAATAAGGACAAGATATTTGAGGCAGACAAGTATGTGCAAGATATGGATGAAACATACAGGAAGATAAAGATTGCTCTTGAGAAGACTCAGGCTAAGCAAAAGAAAGTTGCTGATCGTCACCGTCGTGAACTTGTGTTTTCACTTGGCGATTGGGTACTTTTGCGCTTTGAAAAGTCCAGGTTAAGGAAAAGGAAAGGCAAGGAACGCTTGTTTCCTAAGCTTAGTATGCGATATTATGGTCCTTTTCAGATTTCAGAAAAGATCAGCGATGTAGCTTACAGGTTAAAGCTACCCGAAGGCTGGAAAATACATAATGCTTTTCATGTCAGCCTTCTAAGGCCCTTTGTTGGTGATGTGCCAGAGAATATGCTTGATGAGGAACAACCCGAAGTGGAAGAATTTGATGAAATCCTTGTTCCTGAACAGATATTGGCACATAAAGAAAGAAAGGTTAGAGGAAAGGTTGCAAGACGCTATTTGGTGAAGTTCAAGAACTATCCATCATTAGATGCCAAATGGATGGAAGAGTGTGAATTGCTTGATTCACCTCAGCTATTGCAATTGTATCTTGAAGCCTTTCAAATGGAACCCACAGTGACTTGATGCAGCTTTTTTGGAGCAAGGCAAGAGCATGGTTCATGATGCTCAAGAGAGTAGTTAAGCAATTGTATCTACTCTTTCCATACAGAATTTAGCTAGAGAAGTTTGTGCTCAAGAGTACACTAGAAGACTTCTATGCTTGATATATGTGTCGTAGCCAGGTTGGTGGGATTGTTTAATCGTCCAACGCTACATTTCCGGAAGCATGTATATCTTGGATTCCCATCATAGAATATATGTGATATCAGGAGATATCTGCATGTATTATTGGCATGCAAGCGAGGTCGCTTGCAGTATTTCAAGGGTGGGGTGTGTCATCAGGAGGTGTATTTTTCCTGTTGCCTTCCGTAAATAAGTATTAGATATATTTATTTTATTTTTACTTGTTTGTCCCAAAACCCTTGAAAAGGTGTAAGTGGACATTGCATGGCTAGTGTGAAACGGCTGCAGCCAAATGGGTTTCTCACATCGGGGATCTAGGTCGGTCAGACAGGGACTGCCCGGGCCAGTTAGCACTGAATTCTGATGAGTATGGAAGCTCGTGTGCGCCAAATTGGAATTTGGGCCACTCGTCAAGTCATTGCAACTTTATAAGTTGAAAGGGGCTAGTAAATTAACCCACATTGTAGATGTTGGTCAAATGGTAGTCTTCAATGATGGTCAGGAGACCGATAGGGACGCCATGGAAGCATCTCCTAAAATTTAGAGAACTGCTATTTTTGAATGGAAAATGTGTTCGCGTCATTAGCTCTGGAATGACAAGGGGAACATTTTATTGCTCTGTTGCCAAGTCAACTGACGCACCAGTCGAGATATTTTTAGCATAGAAAGCCCAAACTCGGAAACTAGGCGACGTGTCAGCTTGTGATCGATTCTGCCACTCTGGGAGGCAAAAACGAGCTGCATATCAACAAAGGGGGCGCCATTTTCAGCCTCAGGTGGATTGTAGCAGGTACAGAAGCTATGGAATGCTTACCTTGCCCTCTATGCACAGTATGGTGACGGGAGTGATGCCCCGCACGCTACATACTGCTCTCTTTCTCCCCTTCGTACAGTATATTATGCCCCACTAGTGGGCTTCTCATTTGACCTATGTACAGTTCTGGGGTTTTATGCGCGTTTGCCAAGGCAAGAGCCTTCTGAACAGGAACCGGATTAGCTAATTGCTAATCCCCCACAGGTACGCACAGTTCCATCACGAAAGATTGCGAGTTTGGAGAGTTTTCTCGCGTGAAAACTTGTCCAATTCACAGGGGAACTGTCCCATTGCGTGCGGGAGCCCTTGGGACACGCGTAGGCGTGTTCGCTCCGCTAAAAACGATCCGAAACAGGGAATTACAGCCTGCTGTGTTTTTTTGCAGGTTTAGGGTTTCGCACCTAAACTGCAAGGGAACATCGGGGGAGCCTCGTGAGAGCCTTGGGATGCGTGTACAGGCTTTTGGGCTCCCGGCAGTGAAAAACAAAGAATTACAGCCCGCTGAATTTCTGTGACAGCTCACCAGAAAGCTTCCAGATATCGAGGGAATCCGTCCTAGACAGGTGTTTTTGACCTACAAGGGTTTTTGCGCCGTTATGTTGCCAAAATCAGGTCGAAAACCTGCGTTTTCAGCCCTCGCCAGGTTTGGACAGCTTTGTGAAAGCTTGTGCGAAGTGGTCGGATCGTCTACTTTAATTTGAATAAAGAAATACCGAAAGGGGCGCCAATCTTTGGGGCCTACAGGGTGTCGGTCTCGTGTGCGTAGTGACATTCTAGTCGCTGGACGCAACTGTGTTCTCTTCCCTTCTCAGTGCTCTGTGTAAAGTTAACAGGTAATTGAAATAGTACCGCCCTCTACGTTGTACAGGCCGGTTATAGTTGTGATGTTCTCTTGGGAATTCCCTGGTACCACAAGAATAACACCGTGGTCGACTATCGAGCGAGGAAAGCAACTTTGACCACAGAGAAGTGCAGAACCATTCTACTCGATGTAAAAGTTAAGGGCGAGTCCGTCCCTATTGTATCGGCTTTGGCCATTTCAAAATTAATGAAATCCAGTCTGTTTGTTTACTCGATCTTTTTGAAAGAGTTGAATGATGAGGATAGGACAAATATGTTTGACTTGATAAAGAACGCCAAGATTTTCTCCACACTCATGCCGATTGCTTCTCAGAGGGCCTGCCAGGCAAGTTACCACTCGCTCTTCGTGAAGATCATACTATTGATCTGATACTTGGAAGCACACCACCGAACTGCCCACTTGCCGAGCCTAGAACGAAGAAATTATGAACCAAGTGAGAGACTTCTGGGGAAAGGGTCTTGTCCAACCTAGTACTTCACCGTACTGCTCTCTAGTGTTGTTGGTTTTGAAGAAAGACGGATCTTGAAAAATGTGCATCGATTATAGAGCTCTCAACAAAATCACCATCAAGAACAGATTGCCGATTCCCAGGATCGATGATATTTTTGACCGACTACAGGGATCCTCGTGTTTTAGCGGGATCGATTTGAAGAGCGGATATCATCAGATCCGAATTGCGCTGGGAGATGTCTACAAGACCTCTTTTCGGATGACTTTTGGGTTATTTGAGTTTTTGGTGATGCCTTTTGGCCTAACCAATGCTCCTGCGACATTTAATCGGATGATGGACACGATTTTTCGAGAGTACAGACTATTTGTTGGCACTTTCTTTGACGACATCATTGTTTTCTCCAAGGATGAGGTAGAACATAGAGAACATCTGCTACAGGTCTTTCAGGCAGTACGAGATCACAAGTTAGTGATTAATGCGAAGAAAAGTGAAATTTTCCTACCCGAGATACACTTTTTGGGATACATTGTCTCAGCAGCAGGAGTGCAGATGGACCCGGCCAAGATAGAGACTATCTGTGATTTGCCTATTAGAAGAATGTCCATGAAGTTAGAAGCTTCTTGGGCTTGTGTTCGTACTACAGGCGGTTCATTAGAAAGTTGCAGAGGTTGCTTCCCCTTTCCATATCTTGACACAGAAAGGAGTCCCTTTCTCGTGGGGACCCACAGAGGTGACTGCCTTTGAGACATTGAAAGAGAAATTGACTACAGGACCAGTTTTGACTTTGCCGGACTTGCAGAAGTCATTTGAAGTATATTGTGATGCTTGTGGTCTTAGTCTGGGTGTGGTCTTAATGCAAGAAGGCCATGTCATTGCCTACGAAAGCCGATTGTTTTCAAGGCCGGAATTGACAACACATATTTATGAGAAAGATCTTTTGGCGGTTATCCATGCTCTTACTCAGTGGTGACATTACCTACTCGGAGCCGATTTTACTGTCTTCACAGACCATCAGAGTTTACGCTACGTCTTGTCACAGAAGCAGCTATCGGAAAAGCAGATGCGGTGGGCGAACATCTTGTCACAGTTTCACTTCCACATTGTCCATGTGCAGGGATAGAAGAATTTGGTGACGGATGCTTTGTCCCGGAAGCTGTTTGTTCTGGCTATTTCTGCGATACATCATAGGAGCTTCGAGGATATGGTCGATCAGTATGCCACAGATTCAAATTTTACAGATATTTTCACTCGGATACGGAATGGGGAGATAGTAGCGGGATATTCCATTCGAGATGGCTACTTGATGAGGAAAACCATGTTGTGCGTTACAGAGCCGTTGACAGAAAAGGTTATGACCAAATGCCACTGTCCACCTTTTACGGGTCAACGCGGCATTGCTACCACCTTGAAAGGGGTAGAGAGATACTTCTTTTGGCCGAGACTCAAGAAGGATGTGGACAATTTCGTGCGTAGTTGCTTGGTATGCCCGAAGGTCAAGTTTGACGGGCATAAAGCACAGGGATTGTTATATCCTTTGCCCATACCCACCTGCCCCTGGGAAAGTATTGCAATGGATTTCATTTTTGATCTCCCGAGAACACAGAGTGGTTAGATGGTATTTGAACTGTTATTGACAGATTTAGCAAGCAAGCTCATTTCATTCCAGTGAAGAAAACAGTCAAGCCGGATCACTTAGCGAGACTGTTTGTGGCCAAATTTTCAGATTACATGGCAATTGTCTCCAACAGGGACACCAGATTCACGAGTTTGTTTTGGAAGGCTATTTGGGAGAACATTGACACGCGGTTGCAGTTCTCGTCATCTTTCCACCCTCAGATTGACGGCAATCTGAGATTGCCAATTTAGTGGTATTAGATTTATTGAAGTCTTACATCTCGGATTGGAAGACTCAATGGGAAAAGTATTTACCTTCGGTGGAATTTGCCTACAATAACACGATACGCTCTTCGACGGGGAAGACGCCATTTGAGATTATTGAAGGTGCTACGAAGGTTCCACCCTTCCTAAGCACGAAAGAGAAGATTTTTGAAGCCGATGAGTGCACGTGTGACTTGGACACGGCTTTTGCCAAAGTCCCCGAGGCTTTGCAGAAATCTCAAGAAAGACAGAAAAAGGAAGTAGATCGCCATCATCGCGATTTGAAATTGAAGGAGAACGATTGGGTGCTCTTATGTTTTGAGAAGGCACGCCTGAAAAAAAAAAAAGAGAAAGGAGAGGTTTTTTCCAAAGCTTAGTATGCGATACTACGGACCTTTCAAGATCTCCGAAAAGATAAATGATGTCTCCTTTAGACTGAAGCTGCCCGATACTTGGAGAATTCACAATGCTTTTCATCTGAGTCTCTTGAAGCCTTTTAAAGGCGATGTGCCCAAAGATGGGGAGCCTGATGAGCAATTCGAAGTGGAAGAAAACGAGGAGATCCTTGTTCCAGAACAGGTATTGGCACATAAAGACAAAAAGATTAAGGATAAAGTGATAAGGCGGTTCTTGGTTAAATTCAAGAACTATCCTGCATTGGATGCGAAGTGGATGGAGGAGAAGGACCTAGCAGATACTCCTCAGATTGTGAATCTTTACCTTGAAGCATTTGGATTAGCATAGTCTATTCTAAATGGAACCCCGAACTCAGCTTGGGCGGAATTTGGTGCAGTGGGTATGCACAAGAGGGGAGTTGCTCCGCTCCTTTGTCAACAAATTGCCTTGATTTTTGATATTAAAGTCACTGATGTCTCTTTGAGTTTTAGGGATACTGTGAGCTGACAATATTCTGTTGTATGACTTTATGAACTGGAATTCCCGATAATATGATATTGACTTGTTCTTGACTTGTTTAAGTGCAGGAACTGATAGACGAAATGACTGCAGCATTTCGGTCTGAAAGATTTCGATAGACGTGACTGTAATAAGGATTAGTTAATCGGATATCTATCAGGTCCTGAGTGGATCTAGATGTGATTGCTAAATACGTTGCCGATTAATCATGGTATGAGATCCGAATGAATTTTGAATGTGATTTGTCAAGTGATGTCTTGTGATGTCGTGTCATGTGACTGTCGATTGGTACATGTGCTAGATGTGTGTTCCTAGTGCGTCGGTACTAACAGTCAGTGTCTGCTAAGCAAGGTGGAAAGGTACGGAGTGTACGGTACGTAATCAGTACATAAGGTACGTACTTCTGTACTGATCGGCCTTTAAGGTACGTGACTAGTACTTAACATCTGTAACAACAAAAAGAATAGTGACTTTAGCCTTTTTCAGCCTATACATACTAGGAACTACATAGAGTCTAGACATAGATACTACTTCAAACATCCATTAGATACTGCTTCAATCTGGTTCCTAAAAACAATCTCAACGGCTGTGTAACGCACAACAACGTTTTCTTCATCAAGTAGCCATCTCAAATGGAATATCCCACTACTACCTCCCCATTCTGTATTCGATTGAATACGTCTAAAATCTAGATACTAATGGCAAGATGTCCCTTTAAAAAAAAAAGGTAAAAAAAAAACGTACACTACCTATCCGTACGTACGGAACCGTACCGTACGGCTGTACCGTACTGTACAGATCGGTACGTACGTACGGATGCAACCTTGTTGCTAAGACAGTTTATGGCCTCTGTTTGTTTTGCAGGCGTAATCGAGGGCGATTACAATGCTTTCAAGAGGGGGGTATGTCACAAACTGGTGACGTGACTGCCTTGTACAGTTGGTGACGTGGCTGCCCTGTACACA
The DNA here is from genome assembly GCF_014529385.1 of Adiantum capillus-veneris. Classification (NCBI taxonomy): domain Eukaryota; kingdom Viridiplantae; phylum Streptophyta; class Polypodiopsida; order Polypodiales; family Pteridaceae; genus Adiantum; species Adiantum capillus-veneris. The sequence goes on along the minus strand of NC_140939.1, from coordinate 95,005,539 downwards.
CTCCCCCCCCTCGGGAAAGCGGGCCGAAATGGTGACGTGGCAGATTTCACGCTGTAGGCTGACGTGGCATTGCCGTACGGACCCTCGTAAATCACGCCGCAAAAAGCGATGGTGGCAGGCAGTACGGAAATTCCAGCTTTTTGCGATGAGAAAAAGCAGGGAAATTGCTATGCAAAGCTTGATGGGAAAAATTCTACGCAAGTTGCTTTATTTTGCAAAGCTTGTGAGATAAAATTGCTTTATTTTAGGCTTTTGATTTTGAAGCTTTTAGGGCTCTGCTTTTAGCATCCCTTGTAACCTTTATAATGAACCCAAGGGAGCTCCCTCTGCAGAGCATTTGGACGCAGAGTTTGAGAGTGAGAGCCTCCCACTCCCTTGTACTTTGAGTTGTAGATTAATACAAAAAGAAATACCAAAAGGGGCGCTAGTCTTTGGGGCCAATATCTCTAGGCACGGAACTCCGTCGGGCCGTGTCGAATCAATTGTGAACTGTGAACTGTTTTGAAGTGATTTCTTGTCGTGTCGCGATAGAATCTTGACTTGGAGTGTTCAAGTCTGTTGTAAGGTGCAGCGGAAGTGAATGTTGAACTTTGCTGAAGATGAGTGCTCCGAACTGTGCTCAAGGTTCCTTTTGCTTATGGAAGGGAGAGCCTTCCGTTCTTAATGAGAAAGTGCAATGGACAGTGTGAATGGAAGTGCATGAGACTGAGAGATAGAGAGAGAATACGACACCAGAGATGTTGTCAAACCCTCCTCCGAAGGCCCCACTCTCTATGGAGAGAGCGGTCTACTATTGATTGTGCAAATCTCTACAATGCTTGGACTTGCCGACGATGTCGACGACGATGAGGACGACAATGAGACGGGCTGAAAACTAAAAATGCTCAGGGCTGAAATCTGCAAATCTTTATCTGCTGAATTCTGACTCTATGTCGATTATGATTCGATGGCGACGATGCGACGACGACGCGCTGAAAACGCAGAAGCTGAAATCTGCGTTTTCCGGGCTGAAACTGTAAACCTTGCAGAAATTGACCGTGTGGCGAGGAACTGCTGTGGGAAGGTGAGATCTGCGAGGTTCGGGGGTTCTTCTGCGAGTGCTAAGGGCTGAAAACTGAAAATGCTGATGCTTCTTGGTGTTCCATCGTGGTGAAACTATGCTGATGCAAAAACGCTAGGGCTGAAAATGATCTTGCTGCTGCCGGTTGTCGTGTAAATGCAAAATGCTAGGCTTCTTGGCTGGTCTTGCTGCTGCCGGGGCTGATTAGCTGTGCAACAAACGCGAGGCTGCCTGTAGATGAAAACGCTAGGTCCTTGTAGATGCAAAAACGTTAGCCTTGTTGATGTGGGGTGCCTTGCTGAGAAGCTGTCTGTTGAGCAAGGTGCTCCTGCTGCCTCTTCTGCCAGAAAGTGCTAGCGCTAGGTTTCTATTTATACAAACTTAGCAAAATTGCCCTACCTACTTTTCAACAAAAGTTACTTAAAAATAATAAGTGAAAACACATGTCAAAAAATATGGAAAATGGGTTTAATGCACTGGAAAATTCCCCTGATGGATTCTGATGGAGTCTGATGGAGTCTGATGGGAATGCTTATGATCATGTTGTGTGCAACCAGAGGATATGCATCTAATCTAAGTGTCTGGACATGCACGGTTTGCGAACAGACTCACAAAAGTGCCAGATCACTTCCTATTCTAGATTGACTTGACTGAACTGAACCCTGATCATGTTGTAGCTTGTCCACGGACACATAGGGTTGGATGTGTCACGTGACATCTGTTACAGAAAGAAAGGGGTGTGCCTTCCTTGGCTTCCTCTAGGTGTGCGGCAATTTGCTCCTCTTGCCACGCTTGATACCAATTAATGGCATCATCGGCAAGATACATGGCTGCCGTCAAAACTTTGCTATTTCGTGTCTTCTTAGTTGTCGTAAAATAAGCATTAAATTCATGCAACCAAGAATGAATAGCATTAGCATCCATCTTACGGTCATACTTACTGAATGTGATCTTCTCTGTGACGGGGTTGTTGGAGTTCGAGTCTTTGCTACTTGATGAACTACCAGTATCTTTGACCGACTCGGATTTCGAGGTGAGTACATGTAGGACCAACTCTTGCATGCGTTGGTTTCTCTGCGCCTCACACTCTAACTCCAAGGCTGCTCGTTTGTCTTCGGCTGCCAATCGCGCTTGCTCGCCCTCACGCTCCAAGGCTAACCGTCTTTCTTCGTGCTCGCGATCCAATTTTTCCTTTCTTCCCTCGGCCGCCAAGCGCGTTGGCTAATGCTCACGCTCTAGGTTGCCATTCTTTCTTTGCGCTTGCGCTCCAAGGCTGTGCGTTGCGCTTCTTGTCGTATCATCATGTCGATCGTCGTCTTGACCAAAGCCTCCATAGGATTTGGTGCAAACCGTGGCGTAGATGGGTAAGGGGGAAGGTCGGAAAAACCTCCTGGTGGGGAAAATTCTTCTTCACCACCTTCATACTCATCACCTTCACGCAAAGTATCCATTCCGCTTCGGGTGATGACCATACCTTGAGATCTTGGGTTCTTAAGTTCACGGAGAACTTGGGGTCTTGGGTTCTTGAGTCCTTGAGTTCTTGAGGTTCTTGAAGTCTTTCTTTAGCTTGCAATCTGTGTTAGAGAAGGATCACCCGAGCTCTACTCTTTCCTGCGGGTGCACCCCTTGGCGGCCTTGTGCTCACACCAAGGTTGCTCTTTCCCACCTCACGTCGATTAGCCGGCCGCTAAGTGTACGGTCCGCTCTCAATGAGTGAAAAGAGGCACAAGGGGAGGCCAGACAAGCCCTTCTTTCTTGGGTTTCCTATCACTCTTCAAAAACACAATTAGGAATTGACACGCCCAAGTGGACTTGGGTTACGTGCGACCGCAACAAGAAAAAAGAAATCTTGTGGTTCTTTCCTTGAGTGATACAGAACACTGCCAAAGCTCTGATACCAATGTAAGGTGCAACGGAAGTGAATGTTGAACTTTGCTCCAGATGAGTGCTCTGAGTTGTGCTCAAGGGTTCCTTTTACTTACGGAAGGGAGAGCCTTCCGTTCCTTTAGTGAGAGAGTGCAAATGATCACAAACAAAGTGGATAAACGCTGTGAACGAAGGTACTGAGACTGAGAGATGGAGAGAGAAGAGAATACGACACTAGAATGTTGTCAAACCCTCCTCCAAGGGCCCCACTCTCTATGGCGAGAGAGGTCAATGCTATTGATTGCACAATTCTGGTACAATGGGCTAAATGCAATGGACTTGCCGACGATGTCGACGACGACGACGAGACGGGTTGAAATTTGAAAACGCTAGGGGCTGAAATCTGCAAACCTTCTATCTGCTAAATTCGGACTCTATGTCGGTGACAACGACGTGACGACGATGCACTGAAAACGCAGATGCTGAAATCTGCAAATAGCGGGCTGAATCTGAAAACGCTGGCTGATCTGGCCGTGCGGCGAGGATTTGTTGCAGGAAGGTGAGATCTGCGAGGTTCGGGACTTGTTTTGCGGTGTCTAAATGCTGAAAACTGAAAACGCTACTTCAATGGAGGTGCTTGTCACCGGGAATTTGCAAAACGCTAGACCTGATCTGCTGCTTGTAAAAACGCCAGGGCTGATCTGCTGTCTGCAAAACGCCATGGCTGATCTGCAAAACGTTAGTCTTGATCTGCTGTTGGCTGGAAACGCTAGGCCTCTTGCCGGTCTTGCTGAGAAGGTGCCTGTGAGTTGGTGGACTCCTGCTGCCTCTTCTGTCAGAAAGTGCTAGCGCTAGCTTTTCTTATATATTAACTTACCAACTTTGCCCTACCCAATTTCTCAACAAAGTCACTTATTAATAATAATTGAAAAATGGCTAAAATAGGGAAAATGGGTTCTGTGCATAGTAAAATACTCCTGATGGCTACTGATTGTAATGCTGATGATCATGCTGTGTGCAACGAGAGGAAATGCAACTACTCTAAGTGCCTCGACATGCATGGCCTGCGAACAGACTCACAAAGGTGTCAGAACACTTCCTAAGCTGACTTGAACCCTAGACCTGAAGTAGCTTGTCCACATGCACATAGGGTTAGATGTGCACGTGACAATGGTGGTGTCTTCTCTGGGAATGTCGGAATCCCATATGCCATGAGCATGGCCATATCTTGTGTGAACTCCTTTGATGAGTGCCTAGGTGTGTCCATAGCAAACCACAAGTCACCACCCCCTCTGGAGTGCGCAACCGCCGAATGATGGCTGGAATGAATGGATCTCCCAAGGATCGTATGCCCGTAGATGATCAAGCCGATGTCGAAGATACCGTGTACGGCAGCAGTCACTGAGAGACCGCACGAACCACCATCGGATGGTGTCTTGGTAGGAGGTAACCTCATCCTCTATGAAAAACTAAAACCATGTGGCTGCTGTCCAACAAAAAACGCAACTGCGAGGTGATGAAAACGCTGCTGTCCAGCGATTTTCAACGTGCTCGTACGCTCCCGACAAGGTCCGGAGCTGTGCAGCGGAGTATGGGAAGGGTGGTGATTCACTGTCACTGCCCCAGATGGGCTGAAATCAGAGAAAACTCTGTTTGATGCCGTTGCTCGCGTTTTGCTGAAAACGCAGCAGCAAGGCAAAAACGCAAGGCTGCTAGAAAAATGCAGATCAAGCCTTGAAAAACGCAAGGCTGATTTGATGCTGGTTGGTTAGTTTTTCTGCAGGGATGGGGCGCCAAGAGATGGAGCAGCAGATCACAGCAAGCAGGGCCAAAAAACACAGCCTGAACCAAAAATGCTGATGGTTCGGAAAAACGCTAGGCAACTCTGCACTTTTCCCGTGACGAAAACTTGCAGAAAGCTAGCGCTTGGCCTTGCAGAAGGAGATCGCTGGCTGATCGTCTGGTTTTGCCAAAACCGTTGTGAGAGAGGAGACAGGAAACCACAAACGGTAGATGTAGGAAGAGGGGGCGATCAACCTCCCATGACTACCAGAACAAGAGAACTTCAATATAACAAATGTATATCTATGACTGAGAAGTGGGTACCCCCCTGGCCCCATATATAGGTGCCCAAGGGGAGGTAGGGCAATGCCAATGAAAGCCCTCACGACCTAGCAAGGAAAAATAAGGATGGGTGCCCATACAAGGTGGGCGGCCAGACAATGCAGTGGGTGGCCTGGCCGGAGACATGCTAGCCGTACTTGTATGCCCTAGACCTGAGTGTACTAGCAGAGGTGTAAATCTAACACTTTCGCGGCATCCTCAGTAGAATCTTCCAATGCGGCAAAGTTTTCAACAATGTTTGAATTACATGTTACCCCCTCCGATGCCTCAGGTGGTACCTCCCCCTCCAGCACCAGAAAGTACGAGAGCTTCCAACTGGCAACCTTCCCAGTCGTCTGTTCTGATCAAGGTAATCTTTAGGAATATGGTGCAACCATCTGACCCTGATGCAGTGCAACCGCCTTTGCCACTACCGTTGCCCCCACCTTCCCCACCACCACCGTCACTAGGCTACAATGATTGGAGCCCATATAGATACCCTTATTATCCGTACCCAAGATATGCGCCTAACCAACCCAAAGATTTCAAGGATGGCGTCACGACAATCAAATTTTTCACTTTTTCCGGGGTGAAAGATTGGAAGAAAGTATTGCAGTTCCTACAACAATTCGACAACTTCTATTCTTTGGGGAACTATACAGAAAAATCCAAGATTTCTTGTGCAACGGGATTTCTTAAAGATAATGCTATGCAATGGTGGAGTTCAATCGCGAGACAACCGCATGCTCGAAGGACCTGGCAAGCTTTCAAGACACTTTTTGCACATAGCTACATGACTTCTGTGTTTGAAGTCCGGATTTTGGCAAAGTGGGGCACCTTGAAAATGCTTGCCACAGACCATGGAGGACTATAACCAAAGGTTTCTCGGCGTCTACCTTCCGGTGTCCTTCTTTAAGTTCATTCCCTTGGAGGACCAGTGCGAGCGCTACACCATTGGACTAGCATCACCATTGCAGGAATATTGCAAGTCTCTACTATGCAAGAGCTTATGGACCATGCCGCGGTCGGCTACAAATTGATGAAGGGAAAGCTAGAGTTTACCACAAAAGAACCTCCGGCCACTAACCACAACTCTCGCCAACAAAGAACAGATTCTAGAGAGTCTCGAGAAAGTCAACCGCAAATGCATCGTTTGACGCTTCAACAACGAGACACCTAACTACAAGAAGGCCGATGTTTTGGATGCTTTCAAACAGGACATAACTATTTTCGTTGTCCCCAACGCATTGGCAAACGAGCGGAGCCGACGCTCGTGCCGACGGTCGATAGAAACCCAGGACCATCTTCAACCAAACGAGCTAAACCGGCCATTGGATTAGTACCTGTCATTTATGGCATACGCCTTGAAAGTACAAATGAATTGTGTCAAGCATATGGAAAAGTCAACGGTTTGAAAGCCCTAATTTTCTTTGACCGAGGAGCTACAAAGAACTTCATCCATCTATTATTCTTGAAGCAGATGCACTTTGATTATGATACTGATGGTGGAGAAATTGAAGCTGAGCTAGCCACAGGGCAAACTTGGAAAGTGGTACGGCTTATTGGTGCTCTTCTCTTGGGCATAACTTGGCATGACAAGAATGATGCGACTTTCTAGGTTCGGACCCGAACCATCAGCGTGATGCAGAAGGACAAGCTAGTCATCCTCAAAGTTCGTTGTGTGAATAAAACCTTGAATGAACTTTCTAGTTGCTATATAGTTAGATATTTTTGAACTCTGTTTGAGAAAGTACTGTTTGAAAATTTGTTTGAAATGGATGGTATCTGTTTTAAACCTGTCTTGGTACCGATTTGAATTGTCTGACTCTGGTTTTAATGCTAGCTTCATTGATTGGTGATTTTTACTCCCAGTTGGAGTGGTGAGAAATGATGTTTGAGAATGCTTGTTCATACTCATGGCTCGGACCCTTGTGGTTATTTGCGGGGGGAGTATTGAATGATTGAAAAGTGTTGTTTTTACTCATGTCCCGGACCTGAATGGTTATATGGGAGGAGTATTAAGAAGGTTGAGCAATGGTTACTCTCAGCACCTCCAAACGAGTATTTAGAAGGCTGAGCAGTGGTTACTCTTAGCACCTCCAAACGACGCAAGCTGCGGTCTGGGGGGCATTTGGTTGTAAAAGGCCTCTATATCTCATGGCCCGGACCTTTTTAGGTTATTTGCGGGAGGAGTGATGAGGGAGTCGTTGAACAGCTCATGGCCCGGACCAGGATGGTTATTTTTGGAGGGGGGAGGGAGGGGGGTGTTCATCGGCGACCTTATGTTTCTATGTCTTGTAACATGCATATGTGAGCATTTGTGTTGCATTGTGATGTGCCAACCACTGAATATTCCTAATTGGATGAGATTGCCTGGGTATGTAATTTCAGTGCATCAAGACACTCGTGGAAGGTCAATGCAGTCTGGGTGTGATGGCTAATTTCACTACGCTGGAATATCAAGAGTTCCGATCTGGCCGAAAGGAGAAGCCAACTCCTTAACAAAAAGAGCAAACTGATTGTCCCTCAGAATGATCCTCGGTAATTTTTGAGCTAACTTGCAGAAATGTTGTAATCGTGGACGATTACTTTTTTTTAAGAAGGGGGGATGTCACTAACTGCTGACGTGTCAAGCCATTGAAGAACAGAGCAACTGTGCAGATCCCGGCTGAGGGGAATTGCAGGAAATTGTCAAGGGAGCATCGGAAAGGCCTTGTGATGCGTGTACAGGGCAGTATGCACCAAATAGTGGCAAAACAGTAAATTACAGCACGCTGAAGTTGACCTACACCTCACTGGAAAGCTTCCATACCGCAAGGGAAAGTGTCCTTGATGTGTACTTTTGACCTACAGGGATATTTGTGCCGTTATGTTGGCGAAATTGGGTCTAAAACCTGCAATTACAGCCATGGACAGGTTTGGACAGCTTGGTGAGGGCTAGGTGCAAGAGTTCTGATCGTTTATTTGTCAGGGGAGTCTCGGGAAAGCATTGGGTGCTTGTAAAGGCCATTTTGGAGAGATTTCCCGCGAGGAATCTCGTCTAATTCAAGGGGCAAGTGACCCTACAGGTGCAAGAGCTCGAGGGCTACCCAGAAAAGTGATCGGCACGCAGATCGGAGCACAAAAGCAGAGAATTCAACGAGCTGCAATTTCTCGCCAGGTTTTGCAAAGCGCTCTAAAGTGCGTGGAAAGTCAATGTTTGCTTGGGATTTTGTCCTTGGAGACTTCTACTGTGGTTATGTTGCCAAAATCGGGTTGGAGTAGAGGAATTTCAGACCGATAAAAGTGGGACATCTTGTGGAAGTTTACAGATTTTTCTCAAGTATAATAAGAATAAAGAAATACCGAAAGGGGCGCCAGTCTTTGGGGCCAACATGGTGTCATTGTTTGCTTGGTAGCACTCCAGCTGCTAGGCCGTGGTTTGTCTTGAAGTGTTGAATTCCAGTCACAAGCTTATTCGTGAAGTTCCTTTGTGTCATAAAGTCTGAAGGAAAGAATTTCGGGTGAAAGCCAATGCTTACCGCCCCACGGGCCGGTTTCGTGGTTCCATTGCTGGGATATCAATCACTTTTTCCTCAAGAAGTGAGCCTCGGTTCTTTGGGGTAAAGACACAAAGTACATGAACTTGGAATTGCACTATGGTTGACAGGACAGATGACACCAAGGAAGAGGGTTCCTCTTCACAGGACACACAGGAAATTCCGCATGTTCTCCCTGTCAAAAATTGGTCAAATTAGGGCTGATTTTCTGCTGCGTTTTTAGGGTTTGCAAGTATGAACCAAGATGAGATAGAGAGAGGTCTCACGATGGTAGATTGGCCACTTGATCTCCTGCGGGAGTGATGTGGGTCTATCAAGTGACACGCTGCTTGCCGATTCTTTGAGGCGATTGCTTGGATTCTTTGACGCATTGGTAAATCATCTTGAAATTTGAGCTTACTTGGTCATGGGTGGTACGTCGGTGTTGTGGAATTATGCTCGTTTGCAGAGGCAAGAGCCTCTTGCACACGTAAAGGCCAAGGGATAGGTTGCAAAGATGCTACTTGGTGAAGTTCAAGAACTATCCGCCTATGAATGCAAAGTGGATGGAAAAGCATGAACTGTCAGAGTCACCAAATATATTGTAGCTTTACATTGAGGCCATTGGGTTACAGCCTACGTATGCCCCAACCCAATGTCTGCAAAGGAGGGGTAATGATAGAGCTAGCACATCAAATGTACTCATGGATTCAATGCAATAGCATTGTACAGTTTGACAAAAGTATGAAGGTTTCATTAAGTCATTTGTACACAAGTTTTGACAACCTTTCTTGCGGATACATGCGATGATAAAAGAGTACTAACAACACAAGATCATCAGTGGCGTGTATGTATGGTACGCAATCGAGGACGTTTGCGATTTTAAGAGGGTGGTATGTCACGAGGACGTGGCAATTGCTAACTTGAGTTGTTGGTTTCTTTCCGATGATTTTTGTTTAATCTTTGGGACCCTCTTTTTGAAGTTGCAAATGACCGGACATTGCGTGGCCAGTGTGAAATGACCGATGACCGAGAGTTTCACTCGCAGTCGGGAAGGACAGGTCACCACGAGTTGGTCGGGCTAATTGGCAATGGAATCCGAGCAGTAAAAGGGTGTCTAGGCTCAGTTCAAAGTCATTTAGGCCCCTCGCGACACTTATAAGTTGGTGGGTACTAGGAAATTAACTCAAAAGTGGCAAACTGAACACTTGGCGGCTTTTGATGCTTTTGCCAGATTTGCATGAACAAGGGGCGCCCAATTTGAGAGAGGGGGTTGATTTCAGCCCATTAGTGGTTGCCACAGTGTGTGTGAGTAGTGGGTGCAGGGGATCACAACTTTAATGGAAAGCTTGCCTTCTCCCTTGCTCTATGTAGCACGATGATTTGCTCTCGCGCATCTCTCTCCCCCCTTTGCACATATGGTAATGCCCCACTAGTTGGGCTTCTTAGATGACCATGTACAGTTTTGGGGTTTTATGCGCGTTTGCCAAGGCAAGAGCCTTCTGCACCGGAACCGGATTAGCTAATTGCTAATCCCCTTCAAGTACGCACAGTTCCATCGCGAAGGAATGCGAAAACGGTGAGTTTTCTCGCGTGAAAACTCGTCCGATTTACAGGGGAACTGTCCCATTGTGTGCGGGAGCACATGAGACACGTGTAGGCGTGCTCGCTCCGCTCGAAATGGTCCAAAACAGAGAATTATAGCCTGCTGTGTTTTTCAGTAGGTTTAGGTTTTTGCATCTAAACTGCAGGGAATTGTCAGGGGAGCCTCGGAAAGGCCTTGTGATGCGTGTACAAGGTAGTAGGCACCAAATAGTGGCAAAACAGTAAATTACAGCATGTTGAAATTGACCTACAGCTCACTGGAAAGCTTCCATACCGCAAGGGAAAGTGTCCTTGACGAGTACTTATGACCTACAGAGATATTTGCGTCGTTATGCTTGCGAAATTGGAACAAAAGCCTGCAATTACAGCCATGGACAGGTTTGGACAGCTTGGTGAGGGCTAGGTGCAAGAGTTCGGATCGTTTATTTGTCAGGGGCGTCTCGGGAAAGCATTGGGTGCTTGTACAGGCCATTTTGGAGAGATTTCCCGCGAGGAATCTCGTCTAATTCAAGGGGCAAGTGACCCTACAGGTGCGAGAGCTCGAGGGCTACCCAGAAAAGTGATCGGCACGTAGATCGGAGCACAAAAACTGAGAATTCAGTGAGCTGCAATTTCTTGCTAGGTTTTGCAAAGCGCTCTAAAGTGCATGGAAAGTCAATGTTTGCTTGGGATTTTGTTCGTGGAGACTTTTACTGTGGTTATGTTGCCAAAATCGGGTTAGAGTAGAGGAATTTCAGCCCAATAAAAGTGAAACATCTTGTGGAAGTTTACAGGTTTTTGTCAAGTATAATAAGAATAAAGAAATACCGAAAGGGGCTCCAGTCTTTTGGGGCCAACAGGGTGTCGTTGTCTGCTTGGTAGCACTCTAGCTGCTAGGCCGTGGTTTGTCTTGAAGTGTTGAATTCCAATCACATGCTTATTCGTGAAGTTCCTTTGTGTCGTAAAGTCTAAAGTAAAGAATTTTGGGTGAAAGCCAACGCCTACCGCCCCACGGGCCGGTTTCAATGGTAGTGCTTTTTGCACAAGTGAATGAACACTCCCTTTATGAGGGAAGGAGCAAGAGACGACTATGGCCCGTGCTCAAGGAATTTCAGATTTGAAATCTCAGTTTATTTGATGAGCAGGTTTGCTCTAGAACCAAGTTAAGGGATCATCTGGTTGAGCGAGTTAGCTCTAAGAATCTTCAGATGGGAAGAAAATCTTCCGAGTTCACCGATGATCTAATACAACTTGAGTATTATGTACACTTTTGGGTACATGGGTAACATATGAAGATGTAGACCTTGTTGTCGAGGTGAGTCAGACTACTTGTCGAATTTTTTTTCTACTAACCACATTGAGATGAGCCAACTTCCTTTTCAGGAAGTGGAATGGCATTTGAGATACCTCTTTTGAGCGCTCTTCTGCGCGCCATGATATTTAGACACGAGAATCTCTATGAGAGATGTGTTCGGTCGCTCTGTGTTTCTCTACTGAGAAGGGATTTTTTGATGGTCATTTTCGCTATGTACTAAAGTAGCAAGTTGTGGTTGCAGTACACTCCTCTCCGTAAGCGAGTCAAGTAATGAACTCTTATGTTCGTGAGTTCCACGGACCACACATGGGATCCAAAGAAGGTTCGCTCTATTGTGGACCGAGTTTGAACATATATTCAAAGAATGCTATGGTTAGAATCTTATCTGCTTAAGATTTTGCAAGCCGTCATTGATGCTTGCAAGGTGAAACGTGTCAGGAAAACACTGTTGGTGGTAACATCCGCAGGAGGAAAATGTGGAAAGAGGTGTTGCAATGCACAAGGGATCTTCGGATCGGAAGAATCGGTCTACATTGAGCAAAGGCCAAGAACAAGAACTTTCTCTAGTGAGGTGGTAGACTATTTAGCAAAGAAAGCCATGGTCACATGAGATGAATGCTCTATGGTTTGGACATTCCCTTTGCGGAAGGAATACAAGAGGTTTAATACCCTTAGGACTAATAGCTCACGATTAGGCGCAAGAACATATATCTAGATTGATTTGTAGGAAGATTATTCTTCTCGAGCTTGAGAAGAAGAAATTGAGTTAACAGATTCTTTGATAAGGGAACTTATGATCTGTTGGAAAGACACTAATGACGAGTTCTTACGTGGCTCGTAGGTTTGATGATTGGTGAAGGATATCCTCGAGGTACATAAGTTAAGTATTGAATTATTGAGTTTTTGTTTATAAGTTTTCTTTTAAGAAAAAACCAACTCAACTCATCGTTGAGGCAGATTTGGGGTTTTTCCGGTTTCTCCTTGGGCATTTCAGTTAGACCTTTACAGTTCGAGAGGGATGTTACTAAATTAGTTTTATCTGACAGAAAAATAATTCTAAATGAATTATTGGATTTATACGAGAAAAAAATAATTTATTTATAATTCTAAATGAATTATTGGAATTTTAAGCGAGAGGGTTTTGCTCACTGGAGACATCCGAGTACAGATATTGAGAGAGAGAGAGAGAGAGAGAGAGAGAGAGAGAGAGAGAGAGAGAGAGAGAGAGATTATGCTCGCAACAGTACAACTCCTGAGGGTTATCTACTCTGAGACTCTGCATCCGGATGCTCTGCAGAATGAGGCCCCAAGGGTTCTTTATAAACAGTACAAGGGTTGCCTAAAAGAAGATCCCCAAAAGCAATTAGTTCAAAAGCATTTCTTTCCAAAAGCATCTGCTCTCAAAAGCTAACGCTAGCATAATTTGCGGAAATCCGTACAGCTTGCTACGTGGCACCAACAACACAAAACGTGGAATTTTTGTGCTGTCATGCCACATCATCATCCGTACGGACTGCCACATCAACATGTCAACACATTTTACAGAAATCCTCCTCAAAGCTCAAGCTTTGGGATTTTTAGGGTTAGGCCCCTCCGCCGGTCCTTAGAAGTTCTTTAAGTTGGTCGGTTCAATCTCTCTTGTCCACTTGGCCATATCTCTTGGAGTAGTGCATGCCACGTAATCACTCTGTGACATTCCCCTCTCTTGAAAGAATTGTAATCGTCTTCGATTACGCCAAAAACAGCAAAAGGATAGGAACTTCCTTCAGTAGACATTGACTCTATATACTCATGCAACCAATCCAAAACTTCTACAAAGACATCAATCAATGATCAATCACATTTCTGTCGAGGGTCTCATATACAAATCTTGATCATTGTAACCATTTAGCAATCGCATCCAAACCACACTGATCTTTTCACGGATGTCTTGATCTACTAAATTACATCCACATAGCATGTAGCTCACAAAATCACACACTTAATTCACATGAACACTTGTGTTTCAATCATTCAATCTAGCCATCTCATTTAGTCAAGAACTCTTGATGCACCTGATGCACTCGCAACAGTATCTAATCATCTCATCCATATAGACATCTTGATGCACTAGAATCTCATTCAATTCACACACTTGATTACATCTAGATCTCATTGATCTCTAACAGACACTACAAGAAAAACAAGTGTCTTCAACGCAGATTTCGACGCGAGACGTCGAAAACTGCGTCGAAATCTTCGTCCCTGTGATATCGTCGAAATACACGTCGATATATGTGTCGAAAGGCACAATTTTCGACGCGTATTTCGACGCCCCTATCGACGCGTATTTCGACGACCATATCAGATTTTTTTCTCTTGGGCAGAGGACAGGCAGCTTGGCCTGTGCCCAGTGAAAAGATGGACAAAGCCACAGCCAGACTGCCTATCCTCTGCCCAAGAAAGCGAGTGAGTACCAAAATCGACCGTGCTCCCGTAAAAATTTCGGCAAAGTTCCCTTCGTTTTAACATAAACTTTAAAAAAAAAACCATATATGTACGCCTCCTATATGATATCCATGTAGGATCTCACATGAGATTTAAGGCACAACTTGATAGAAGAAATGAAACGAACTTTGTGCAAAACCATAACCAAATTAAAACCATAACTATAACGAACTTCATATATAACGAACTTTGTGCAAAACCATAACCATAACCATATTGATCAAAACCATAACGATAATTATAACTATAAACAAAACAATAACCATAACCATAAAGTTAAAAATAACCATAAACAAAACAATAACCATAACTATAACGTCCATAAACAATAAACAATTATCATAACCATACAAGAAAGAAACACAGAGATGTGTCTGTTGTCTCACAAAATATATATAGAAATCCACTAATGACTCGCGCGTCACAACTTGCACATAAAAGGACAAGTCACAAAATTAGTATGATATTACTTCACATATACTTAATTAATTAAATCAACTCACACATATTAACGTCTCACCTCAATCGATCAGCGAGACTCTAAGGCCTCCCAATCTATAGGCTCTCCTGCGGCAACAAGATCATTCAATACTTCATAAATGCCTCTCCGATATCTATCTGTCTCCTCGTAGCGTGTTGGGGCTCGATGCATTGCAAGATTCTACGTTTATACAAAAACCAAAGTAATTAAGAATACATGATTCATCGCGTTTTAAAAAAAACGCCATAGCTAGGATTGGATTGGAAACTCACAAACTCATAGCGAAAGGTGTCGAAGCCTCCGCTGTCAAGATGAGATGTGCCCTTGGTCATCTGTCGTACCTCCGCGGTCTGACGCTGCTGTCTGAACCGCGTGTCCGCTGTCTGCTCATACTCCCTGATCTGCTGTCACGTCTCGTGTGAGATGTCTGAAGGCTTCGGCGAGCCCTGCCTGGAAGCCTAACGAGCTACATCTCGACGATGTTTCACGGTGTCCCGTGCAACATTCGTGATTCACCTCCTCGGAAGCTCCTCTGAATCCGGAGCAGGTTGATACTCTCTCATGATGGTCTCCACTATATAATTGACTTTGCTGCGATCCTGATCAGGCCAAGACGTCATAATGGTGATAGAAAACTGCAGCTCTGCGAGCTCGCAAACTCGCTGTCTCATCTCAGTCCCGACTTTATCCATGTCAACCTGTCCATCTGTCCGTACAGTATAGACCTTGGAGGCACTAGGATCGTGTGCCTCCCAAGGTCTTCGAGGTGTGCGTGGGTAGGACGGGGGTCGTGAGCGAGGAGGGGTCGAAGCATCTGTGGACCCTCCTCCACAACAACCACCACCTCCACCTGACGATCGTCGAGATCGGCGAGTGCGTATGTGCTGCGGAGATGATGACGTACCCGTCTCTGCCGTACCCCTAGGTGTCGAAGCGGCCGTGATGAGAGACCTCGCAGGCGTCGTACCCATATGCGTCCCCCCCCCATAGACGTCCCCGACATAGACGTCTCCTCCATAGGCGTCGGATCCTCGGGTGTGAATCCCGGAGGCGTGGTACCCGTGTCTCTGGCTATCCAATACTGAGACGCATCTGCCATTTGACTGGGCGTCATCTGTGTGATGAAGCCCATAAATGCATCAGCACTCATAGAAGCGGGATCTGGCGACTGGTCTGCCATACTAAAGTTGAAACCGGCCTGTTCAATCCAAAAAGGGCGGTAGACTTTACTTTAAACCTTGATTTAGCTTTCACCCATTATTAGTCGTCTATTTTACCTGTACTTCCAAGACACAACAAAGGGGAGAGGGATACAGGCTGCTAGATTGCACCTGTATGAGTAGACAGACACCAGATTGGCCCCTAACTTAGGCGCCCCTTTCGGTATTTCTTTATTGTTCAAAAGAGGGAATAAACGTTGTGGTTCCCTACAAGCTGCCCCGCACAAACTCGGCTGAATTTCCACTGTTCCAGCCCAATTTCGGCAGCATAACTGTACTAGAACCCTTCACAGTCAGTATTCCCACGCATTGGCTGACTTTCTCGACGCATACGGGCACTTTGCAAAACCTGGCGAGAATCTGCAGCATGCTGAATTCTCTGTTTTCAGCCCTGAAAATGCACCAGATCACCTGTACAGCGGTCCCCTTGCGTCCCCGAACCTCCTGGGGGTATTAGGGTCCATTTAGGGCCAAAACCCTAAACCTGCAAAAATACACAGCAGGCTGTAATTTACTGTTTCGGGCTCCGTTTCGCGTGCCGGTCGCATCCGTAGCAAGTCCTTGAGCTCCCGCACCTGTAGGGCTACTTGCCCTCTGAATCGGACGAGATTTCTGGCGTGAAACCTCTCCGAATTCACCTGTACCTGCGGGGGGATTAGCCGCTAGCTAATCCAGTACCTGTGCAAGAGGCTCTTGCCTCGGCAATCGCGCATGAACCCACACAACTGTACATTGGTCAAATGAAGAGCCCACTAGAGGGGCATAACATACTGCCAAAGGGGAGAGAGAGGGCAGTGCGTAGCGTGCAGGACATCACTCCTGGCACCGCACTGTGCATAAGAGGGAAAGCAAGCACTCCATAGCTCTTAACCTGTGACAAAAACTGAAAATGAGGCTCTCCCCCTCCTAAATTCAGCGCCACTTCTTGTTGCATGAGGCAAGTGCACCAGAAGGTGCCACTTGGCACATTTATAAGCATTTTCCCGTTTCGGGGTTGCCGTCTAAAAATATCTCAACCGGTTGCCCAGTTGACTTCACGGCAGAGTAAGAAAATGTTCCCCTTGTCATTCCGGAGGTAATGACGTCAACACCTTTTCAGGTCCCAAAATAGCAGTTCCCTAAATTTTAGGAGATACTGCCATTGTATCTGTCTAGGTCATCCGACCCTCTTTGTACACTGCGGCCACATCCAGAACTGAAATGTAGCCTCTGTAGCAAAGGATTCCACTTTGGCTAGTCAATGACCCCACTTGGCTAACCATAGTCCTTGTCCAACCTTAGTGCTCTCTTGCCCTCTGGCCTGGACTCCCTCTGGACAGTTCCACACTAGCTATGCAATGCAGGGCAGTTAGATTTCCCGAGGGGTGTTTCCAAAAAGTGAAAGTAAATAGATAATAAGAAAGAAATCAACAAAAAGGATAGATAGTAGTCACACACTGGTGACAAAAGTCCTGCACAAAGAAAGTAAAAGAACGCGTCAGAACACCTTTGTTTAAATTAAGAAAGAGCTTAATTTTAAATCAACGTCTTTACACAAACACTTACAGGCCTCGACTAGTGAGGCATCATCGATAAGATCTTGCACCGTATCATCGTCTATCTTTAACTGCAGACATAACTTTGCCCCAACTCGTTCTGGCGGATTGTCTTCATCCATTGCATCTTCATCTACAAGTGTCATATCTGCCTCGTCTGCGTCATCCCTCGTATATCTGTCAGCTTCCTCTGCCATACGTTCGTCCATCTCATCTAATGTCACAGTAGTATCTGCGTCGTCTGGCCGACTTTCCTCTAGGAGCTCTTGCCCTTCAAATACTTGTTTATTTCTTGGAGCAACGTGAACATGTTACGCGTTTTTCGAGAATCAGCCTGCTCCGGGTTCAGAGGAGCTTTCGAGGAGGTGGATCACGAATGTTGCATAGGACACCGTGAAACATCGTCGAGATGTAGCTCGTCGGTCTTTCAGGTAGGGCTCGCCGAAGCCTTCTGGCATCTCACACGAGACGTGATAGCAGATTAGGGAGGATGAGCAGGTAGCGGACACGCGGTTCAGACAGCAGCGTCAGGCCGCGGAGGTACGACGGTTGACCAGGGACACATCTCATCTTGACAGCGGAGGCTTCGACACTTTTCGCTATGAGTTTATGAGTTTCCAATCTAATCCTAACTATGACGTTTTGTATTCTTAATTACTTTGGTTTTTGTATAAACGTAGAATCTTGCAATGCATCGAGCCCGATACGCTAGGAGGAGACAGATAGATATCGGAGAGGTATTTATGAAGTATTGAATGATCTTGCTGTCGCAGGAGAGTCTATAGACTGGGAGGTCTTAGAGTCTCGCTGATCGATTGAGGTGAAACGTTAATATGTGTGAGTTGATTTAATTAATTAAGTAGATGTGAAGTAATATCATACTAATTTTGTGACTTGTCCTTTTATGTGCAGATTGTGACGCGCGAGTCATCAGTGGATTTCTATATATGTTTTGTGAAACACAGACACATCTCTGTGTTTCTTTTTTGTATAGACATGGTTATGGTTATTGTTTATTGTTTATGGACGTTATGGTTATGGTTATTGTTTTGTTTATGGTTATGGTTATCGTTATGGTTTTGATCAATATGGTTATGGTTATGGTTTTAACTTGGTTATGGTTTTGCACAAAGCTCGTTATATATGAAGTTCGTTATGGTTATGGTTTTAATTTGGTTATGGTTTTGCACAAAGTTCGTTTCATTTCTTCTATCAAGTTGTGCCTTAAATCTCATGTGAGATCCTACATGGATATCATGTATGAGGCGTATATATATGGTTTTTTTTGAAAAGTTTATGTTAAAACGAAGAGAAC
The DNA here is from genome assembly GCF_014529385.1 of Adiantum capillus-veneris. Taxonomy (NCBI): domain Eukaryota; kingdom Viridiplantae; phylum Streptophyta; class Polypodiopsida; order Polypodiales; family Pteridaceae; genus Adiantum; species Adiantum capillus-veneris. Next base: position 94,987,055 of record NC_140939.1, on the reverse strand, counting down.
TTTGCCGAAATTTTTACGGGAGCACGATCGATTTTGGTACTGCTCGCTTTCTTGGCCATAGGACAGACAGTCTGGTTGTGGCTGTGTCCATCTTTTCACTGGGCACAGGCTAGGCTGCTTGTCCTCTGTCCAAGATTTTTTTTTCCTGATATGGTCGTCGAAATACGCCTCGATAGGGGCGTCGAAATACGCGTCGAAAACTTCGCCTTTCGACACATATATCGACGATATCACAGGGACGAAGATTTCGACGCAGTTTTCTACGTCTCGCGTCGAAATCTGCGTCGAAGGCACCTGTTTTTGTTGTAGTGTTTCAAATCACATTCATTCTTCATTCATTTAGCCATCACATCAAGATCTCGCTTATCTCTAACAGATGTCTAGATGCACTAAGTTCAAACCATTCATCAGACAAAATGTTGTAGACATTTCATTTTTCTCTACATGTCTCTAACAATACATACATGAAAGAGTACATGTTTTCAGTTCAATCAAGAAAATTTCCATTTCAATGCACACAGTTCATAAAGTCATTCCACATAATACTGTCAGCCTGTCAATATCCTAAAATATGAAAGAGAAACTAGTGAGTTTACTCAATCTTGGCAATCTGTGACAAAGGAGTGTCACGGCTCCCCTCTTGTGCAGTCGGCATTGCACTAGATTCAACTTGCTGATTCATTGGTAACTTTAGACACTGCTAATGATCCAAAAGCTTCAAGATACAACTCTCTTTGAAGTTGCATCGAGGGCCAAAAAGTACCCTTGACCAAATTACCCGACGGACCTAGCTATTTTTTTTTTCTTTTCTTGTGCCGTCGGACCTATTGGTAGCCCTGTCGGCCTCCCTATCCTTGGCACCTCAATTTGAACCTGTGGAATTCTCTCATCTATCAGCTAATTCCCTTTTCTTTCTTTCCTTGTGCCCTAGGACCTGTGGATAGCCTCCCTAGCCTCCCCTATCCATTGCCACGTCAGTTTCAATAATAGCAACCTTGAGACGCATTATCATATGATCCCCTTTCTTCTCCGAAATCCTCTGATGAACTTGCATTTGGTTCCCTTAGTTTGTCGGAACCCTTAGATGCGCTACCATCTAATTCTCTTACTGCTCCGGAATCCTGTGTCGAGTTGTCATCCGGTTCCCCTGATTCATTTTCTTCGTTGGAAGACTCTTGCCCTGTTGAAGTGGATACTATCGTGTGCGTAGGATAAGTCAATGAGTTGGCATGCATTCCAAATCCTTGCTTAGCATGTCCCCTAAGTCTTTGAATAGAGTCAGACTTTTGTTCTAGACAATACCCTCAAATCTCTTTTGGCAAACCACAACAAAACCGCTCAATCTAGTCCCTTAAAGTAATCTTCGGAAACTAAGACACTGGTAAATAAGTATCCCAAAATCTATGGCAGTAGTCATTCTCGGATAATGCCAAGCCGTAATGATCTCTCTTTCATATTCATCTGAATCCAAGTCGACGTGAAAATCTTCTTGAATTCCATCCACGTCGCAAGTGCTTCTCTACGTAACAACGAAGTAGACCACCATGTCTGTATTTTTGTTTTAAATAAGATGCCACCCTTCGCACCTTCGAGTGTTTCGAGAACCAACCTTGGGATCAGATCCTCCGTAGAAGAAGAATCTTTCTGAGCTCTGATACCATTGTTATAGGCTTGGACACTCTAAGCGAGAAATCAATAGCAACACACGAACAAAAACTTCAAAATTGTTGAACTTTTCTATATATATATATATATATATAGAGAGAGAGAGAGAGAGAGAGAGAGAGAGAGAGAGAGAGAGAGAGAGAGAGAGAGAGAGAGAGAGAGATGGCACAGCGGAGTTCCGTGCCTAGAAGCACTGGCCCCAAAGTCTGGTGCCCCTTTCAGTATTTCTTTGTTATTGCTCACAACAAAGCACAACTCCCGAGGATCCTTTGCTCTCAGACTCTGCATTCAGATGCTCTGAAGAGTGAGGCCCCAAGGGTTCTTCATAAACAGTACAAGGGTTGCCTAAAAGCAAAGCCCCAAAAGCAATCACTTCAAAAGCACTTCTTCCCAAAAGCACCTACTATCAAAAGCTAGCGCTAGGATCTCCCAAAAGCAGCCAGCGTAATTTGTGGAAATCCGTACAGCCTGCCACGTGGCACCAGCAACGCAAAGCGCGGAAATTCTATAGTATCTTGTCACGTCATCATCATCCGTACAGACTGCCACGTCAGCATGTCAACACATTTTACGAAAATCCTCCTCAAAGTTCAAGCGTTGGGATTGTTAGGGCTCTTTCATTTGGGCATGCCACGTCATCACTTTGTGACATGCAAACTCTACCGACTCGAATGGGGAATGTCACCGCGGTAATTCTTCAAAAATAAAGCACCTCCGGGGCTGATTAGATGCACCTTTGGATCCGGCTCGATGAGGGGTTGCTAATGGCCACCAAGGGGTAGATTTGGGGCTGATTCCCGGTCTGAGAGGAATCAAGGAATCAAAAGCTGAAAGCTGGCTGAAAAAACGCAGCTGATCCGTCGTGCACAGCAAGGCTGAAAACGCAGGTGATGGTGGAGCCAATGATGGACAGCAATGGGAGCACTCGATGCTGAGAGGGAATGGCCGAGAAGAGGCTCAATGGGCTGCCGAATTAACGGGCTGCAGCAGGGAACGCAGCATTATCGAATCCAAGCCATTTCCAGCGACAAAAAGGGCTGAAAACTGAAAACGCTCGCTGCTGGCTGATCCGGCTCCCGATGATGAAGCAAAACGCCAGGGTTTGCAGCAGGCTAAAACGCTAGGCTGATTTGGCGCTCCACACTCATGCAAAAACGCTATGCCAGATGCTCCTTATATACCGACTTTTGAGGTGCCAGGTTGGGAAACTGTGCCTCCGGACCTGTGCCAAGTTGGGAGAACGTGCAAATGTGCACACAGAGGAGTTCTCTGATAATAACTCATTGTTTTGTGACCCATTCGACGAACGAACTTGATCGACACAATTCCCTAACCTAGATCTTCCGGTAGCACCACCCATATACTCGAATGGGGGCCAGCTCGTGTACTTCCTCGACCCCAAAGAGATGTGTCAAAGAGTAGTTGAAGACAGCTGAGCGCTACCGGATATCATCACTAACCAGCCGACACTGAACAGAGGTAAGAAGCTGGGATCGGTTTGCCGCTCTCTCTGCCACACCTTGAGTGAAGTCGCGGCCTAAAGATCTATGAACTGTAGGAGAGTGCTAGGAGACTACCAGCATCTCGAAGGGGGACTGGGGGGTGGAGGGGATCGAGGGTGGTGAGGAGAGGGAGGCATGTGGAGGGAGAATGGATGTGTGAGAGGTGAGGGCAGCGGCGCCTCCCCTCTGCTGAGGAAGGTGGGAGAGACGGCCCTGGTACTAGGCGGGGCCCTGGTACTAAGCGGGTGGGGTGGGTGTGTGAGGATGTTGACATCTCCTGGTCAACTGTCTGTCCCAGAGGCTCCTGCTGTAGGGACTCAAAAGCGGTTCCTCACAGGAACCCACTACTGCTTCAGCTGACGCGGAGCCTATCGTGGGGCAGGCTGTGGAGGCTGCCGCCTCCTACGGCGACTTGGACAGGCTGCCACTCTGGGGCCTCCTAGCTGAGGAGAAATAAATGGCAACTTATGTGTTATTATGTCCAATTCTATGATAACATGCCATGTTCTGAAAGGTGAGATTGGACTTGTTTTTGGATTTGTGTAGGTTATATAATTACTACGTTCTTTGGTATTGGTAAGATTTTCCCGATCAAGAGGTTGGTAAGTGGCCCATTTAAAGGCCTTGGTCTGTCACACTTGTATTGTCTCGATTGCAGCTATCTCTAATGTATAGTCGGTGGAGCATATGGTCAACCATTGTAAGCACAAATGCTATATATATGATGTACAGATATTCCGTACAATCAGGTAACGGTTTATTATGATCAGACTGGAATGATATTACTTTAATCAGTTTCCTTAAAGTTCTCAGACTATTTGAGCCGTGGCCCTTGTGTGCTTTTGGTATTCAAGGAGCCTATCACTCAATTGCCAGTCATCTCATGTTTGGAACTATGTTGTTTACGCTGGTTTCAAATTTGTGTTTGACACCTTTGCTATGTATTTCCTCTCCATTGTACTTACAACTTACGCACACTCAATTTATACATCTGATTAGTACCCCACTAAGATAAGTGTACATAGTACGCTGTCCGTTTGTGAACCTTGGTAATCAATTGGCTGCATTAATCAAAAGAAGCCTTGCCTCATGTTGTAGTACACATCGTTTTTTGTTCCATATCCTGCATCAAGCTGACTGCATGTGGTTTTATTATTTTGCACCGTACTGCATGTGACAACCCATAGTTTAATGTTGACGATGCGCTCATGGCGGCATCATGCTCAAAAGGGTGGCAGATGCAGGCAAAGTTGATGTCTACTGAGGGAATGATAAACAAGGAAAATGTTGAAATGTATGCTTGATTCAGAGAGTAAAATGGCTCATTGCAGGGTGGGCTTAATTATATCTGATGATAACTTATTGTGAGAGGAAGTGATCTGTTTTAAGTGAAGAGAATCTGAGGCATTTTATAAAGTGGGGCAGGGCTCATAGTTCTTGGAAAGATGTCACACACAAAAATATTTATTTCCAAGGTAGGATTAATAATCATGGGAAGGTATGTTACTATTGAGTATTGCAAGTATGGTGGATGGCTCAATGTGCAACAAGGTATGGTTGGGCGAGTGGCATGCAAAGACAATTAGTCTGCAATCATTGGGACGAAAGGATTGCATGGAAACCTAAAAGCTCTATCCCCCTTGCTTTTGATTGCAAAAGTTTGCACCAAAGGATTGTGTGAGAAGCTTAAATTTTAAGTACCTAGTCAGGAGCATGGTTTGCCTTTCATGGCTGAGTTCCTGGTCACTTTTGCAAGAGCTCCTCGGTGGCTGAATTGTACGTGCTAGTTAGGTACGCTCCTGGATATCTTGGCCAATATATTTGATCTATACTTCATCATTAGGTTTACTAGAAGAGCTCTTTGTTTGCACACAAACATGCAATTTACTGCAAGGTTCTTGTATGTCTAGGCACTTATTTTTCACTTGTAATTGCTATGGTTAAGTAGAACATAATCTTGGTCAAGATGAGAATCGGAAGATTATCGAATAGATCATATTTTTTATGCATTTCAACCAAAGTAATTGCAACAATGTGTATGTATGTGTGTGGTCAATGGCAACCAAGTGTTGTCAACCTTCATTTTGTATAGCTCTTTTAACTTTCATTTGGATTTATACCTTTTTGGTGAATGGGAAAAAAAAAAAGCGAGTTTGAAACTCACCTGAAGGCGCTTTTATGACTTTCCACCAAATGTTTAAATTCAAATAAAAGTTAAATAGAGCTATACAAGATAAATGTTGGCAACACTTGATTGCCATTGACCTAACTCATCTAAATATGGATGAGAACATCCCTTAAGCATTTATCTTGAAGGCCAGAATAGGTTGGTGAATCCAATAGTGTATCAATTGTTGGTGAAATTAAACTGTATAGTGCTTCTGTTGTAGCGGAAAATCCTTGAGCGATTGCTCCATTCACCAACATAAGGACGAGGGGTTGTGAAAAGTTATTGGTTGAAATTTGAAGGTGAATACTCAAGTCATTGAGTTGTTCAATCATCCGTTCTTGCCCTTGATACATCTGTTGCAATGAAGGTTGTCAACGCTTGATTTCCATCGACCTAATTCATCTAAACATAAATGAGAAGCCCCTTGAGCATTCATCTTGAATGTGTTACTCACAGAGCTTGCCTTGCAGACCACTTAGACTTAAACTAGCATAGGTGATCCCTATATGATTAGGTTCCCAAGAAGAGACATTCATTTCATATTTGTGATCGTGTACTTTGTCATCTTTTTTAAAAAAGGTCTCTGAGGAAAAGGGAAGTCGTGTTTGCTGTTCTATTTGTCAGGATGTGAGGCATGGAGCTCTCTCTCTCTCTCTCTCTCTCTCTCTCTCTCATAATAGGGCTAGCAAGGTCCTTCCCTCAGATGCACCTAGCTAGTTGTGTGGAACTCTAGAGAGAAAAAGCAAGGAGGGGACTCTTCTTTCCCAAAATGGAAACGGTCAAAAGATTCTATAAAAAGTCTTGTTGGATTCCAATGATTGTAGTAAACCTTTCTTGTTTTAACTCGGCTTAGGCTCGAACAAAGTTTTGATTATCCAAATTTAGCTCATTAATGAGTGATGTTGGAGTTGACTTGGAAAAACAATTATTAACTTTATTTAGGTAGTTCTTTTTATTTCTTTAAAATAAGCATAATGAGTTTTTTTTTCACGTGCATGATTTAAAGTTGGAACCCCTTTCTATTCCATTTGATTTCATTCCATGTTACACACCTATGAGCCAAGTAAACGAAGTTCCCTCTTGGGATAGTTTCCTACGACAAATAAATACTCATCTCTCTCTCTCTCTCTCTCTCTCTCTTTCTCTCTCTTTCTTTATTATTTAGGAAACGTCTTCTTCTATATTACTGTGATGTCATATAGTACAAGAGGCATGAGTCGAACCTTTAGCCTCCCTATCACTTGAAGAACTTTGTCCTTGAATGACCTATCCAGAATTGCCAGTGCATCTTCCAATAGCCTATCCCGTATGATAGACAAGGGGATTGAGTGATTTATAGATTGAGTACCATCCATGGTAACTTGGTTCTGCAATGACCAAATAAACCGATGAAACCAAATCCGAAAGGAGTGTAGCACAAAGCTAAGGGCAGCATCCTCCTGTGTATTGACCTTGAAAAAAGTGATGCTGAATCTAGAAATGGTGATCCCCAAGATCCAACCACATAGCAGTAGTAGCCCAACTCCACCACTCTCACAATTTTGTAGTTACAAAATATATGTCTAACCGTTTCAGCTCTCTCTCTCTCTCTCTCTCTCTCTCTCTCTCTCTCTCTCTCTCTCTCTTTGTGCGTGCTTGCATGCGTTGTTGCTCTTTTAAAGTCTTTGCACACTTTGATATGGTGCCAATTGTTAGCTAATCATCATACAATTAATTGTATATAATTAGTATTAGCACCTTGATTGTTAGCTAATTATCATAGGAATTGTTAGCTAAACAATTGAATCCGACATAATTAGTATTAGCACCCTGATTGTTAGCTAATCATCAGAGGATTTGTTAGCTAATGTCACATTTAACTTTTACAAGTTTGTGCTAGATTGAGAGATCTAGCTTAACAAGAGCAACAAATAATTGATGGACTAAGTAATTCCGCAAATTGCACTCACACTTAATTTGAATCACCATTTAATGTTAGCAATGACAGGCAATGATGCTCATAATCCTATAAAAATTTACTAATCAAGAATGCACACACAAAGAAAGACTTACTAGAGAACAAGCAAGGACTAATCTTGCACTACTCTACTCTAAGTGCACGCTAATCGCACACAAAAGGATGATTCACCTTGATTGTAGAACCATTTAGATTACAAGCATCAAAATCATTAACCATCCTATCAATTAAGAAACACACAAAATACACAAAATAGGGCAGAAAGTCTTTTGGGGGGGGCTTGTGTGGGGGGGGGGGGGGTCTAGACACTAACACCCATCACTAAACGAGGAGTGGTGAGGGGATCGATGGTCGGGATGAGCATACAGGATCTTGAGGCAAGGTAAACTCGGATAGCACAAAAAAAGAGGATGTAGTAAGGCTCCCCCAAACCCCCCAATGGGATAAACCCACGACCTGACGGACCAGGTTTCAAATCACGTGGGCTAAAATACCTCACTCCTGCGCACATTGTGTAGCCCATTTCAATTTTATAATGTTATATTGTGAGCCAACATGCGTTGCCTGGGTTTTTGGGGTTTAATTAGTGTTCCAGTTTCGTTTTAATATGACACTCATGGTTGCAATGGGTTGCTCTGTGACGGGTCTATTCCATTTAATCTTACCATGATTTTCAAAAACAATGGAGAGAGAGAGAGAGAGAGAGAGAGAGAGAGAGCGCATGAGGCCCGTTATTAGCATTGTCAAGAACAATGTGTACCGATAATGGCGGGATTCAGTTGAATTTCTCACTTTGGGCAAACTTTTGAGAGAGACGGAGGGAACGCGAGAGAGATTTTCTTGTCGGAGGCGAGAGTGTGTTGGGCGATGATGAAGAGAGGCTGCTGTATCTGTTGCAAGCAGTAGGAGCCTTCTCTTCCTGCTATGGTGGTGTCCAAGAAGGCGCCAAAGCGCAGGTAAGGTTGGTGGGGCGCCCAACGTAGCAGGAGAGACTGCCCGGGGGCTAGGGTGAAACGGGTACCCTCCCACACGTCCCGGTACTTGCTACGCAGCACAAGACGACAGCCTGTCTTGTTCACTACTGTGGTCTCATGGAGAGGCTTCAGCAGCGAAGCCGCTTTACTTATCCAGCCGCTCATGACCCTCTGCTTGGAGTATTGAAGCTTGGCGCCCATCGTCATATTGGTAGCCCAGAGAGACACAGAGAGAGAGAGAGAGAGAGAGAGAGAGAGAGAGAGAGAGATGAATCAAAGCTGCCTTGCAACCTCTTTTATATCTACGTTTTACACGTTCGCAGCTGGGACTCAAAGCTTCCTTGCAGGCTTTTCTATTTTTGCGCTCCACGCATTCGCCGCATTGAACCCACAGCGCCGTTATTTAGAGGCAGTTTCCTGGCACCGTCTCCACTGGCACCTTCTCCACAAATTCGGTCAAAATTTAGAGGCAGTTTCCTGGCACCTTCTCCACTGGCACCTTCTCCACAAATTCGGTGAAAGGTCTCCCTCGCTCTCTTCTTTGAAGTTTGTATAGACCTTTGAAGTCTATTCTTAGTTGATTTAGCCTCCCATGAGTTACCTAAACCCTTTGTTCTCTATTGGCATAGCACACGTATTCAAGGGAACTTTACGGTCATATTTTACGGTCAGAGAGAAAATGGTTTGCATTTCATAAAATAAAAAGAAAACAATTATGAGCCTAGATAATCAAGGTGAATCTCTAGCATTTAGGATTGGGCTTGCCCCACTTTAACATCCAATGAGTGTCAATTTCAAACATGGTCCAACTTTCTTGAATAAAAATTCTCCCTCTCACTCCCATAGGCCTCTCCAAGTTAAAGATATGGATCACCATATGGTGGAATCCAAGGCTATGTAGCATGGTTGTATGGCCCATCACCTTGCATATGCATTTTGTCCCCATTTATTAGCTTTTTCACCTAATGTAGCATGTTCTAGTTGAGATGGTCCATTTATTAGCTTTTAACTCCGCTTGTCATTAATTTGATGATGGGCTAGATTTATTAGAGCATGTAATTAGCCCTAAACAGGTATGGTGCTTTGGGCTATCTTACTCGTAAATAAGTGACCCTTTCCCTTCAGTCTCGTTATCCACTTGTACTAGCATTCTCTAGAGTTGTTGATATATTAATATTGGATCTGTGTGTGTGTGTGTGTGTGTGTGTGTGTGTGGGGGGTTGTCTCCTCTATCAACTCTCTGTGTGCATTAATATACTAATATTGGATCTCTCTCTCTCTCTCTCTATGTGTGTGTGTGTGTGTGTGTGTGTGTGTGTCTCCTCTATCAACTCTCCTTTCTTAACTCCTTCATGTTATCAAAGCAAAAAGGTTGAGGATGGATTGGAGACGCTATGCTACACTATCTGAGGCCTCTTTAATGAACTTCATCACAATAGATTCTTTCAATTTGTTGTATTTTTGCATCAACACTTTGTTTTTAGGGCATTTGTCACAAAAAGCTTGTCTTCATGGTATATCACCTTTAATCGAAACCCTTTTGATTAGGGTTATGTTTGTGGAGTTTTGTCTTCTTGGAAACACATCAAGTCTTTACTTTTTTTGAACCATTGTGAAGCTACATTCTTGAAACATTGGAGAGATTTTTTGTACCGTATAAAAAGAAACTTTCCTAGGGTAGAATAGATCGACCCCTCTTGCCCCCTTCTATCACCCTTTGTGGTGCAATCTAGTCTAGATATGTTGTAAGTTTGCAATGTTTTTCATATTTGTCCCATCATTTATGTTTTTTCATCTCTCTTGCAGCTTCAACTCTCTATGATGCTAAAAAAATCATAATTCTCAAAGTTGGTCTTGTTTTATGCAATTTCTCTTGTGAAGTTCACAAGTGTGGCCATCGGTGAGAAGCCACACACAATCCGAACAATCTAAAGAGTCTCGCAATGGAGGCTCGAGCTATCACACTCTTTGTACATGAGATGTCTCTGTTTGTCTCCTCTCAATCTGTCGCCACAACCACTCATCACCTTTGGCATGCTCAATATGCTTTTCATTTACCATTTTTAACACCAAGCTTACGCAGCTTGAGAAGAAATTTGATCAGAGAACTATTTTAGAGAATGATAAAATCCTTGAGAATATTGAAGAGTTCTAACAGATCAAGCGGTAGTTGTAGTATTGTGGTTCTAGAGTGACAATCTGGTTCTAAACCTCCTTGGTAAGCTTCCTTCAAGAACTTTTGTGACCCCATCACTCTCTAGATTCTTTATTGAATGAAAAATGTATGAATAGTAGAAAGAACAATGGAATTAGTGCTCTTGTTGCTCAAAATAAATGTAGTAATTAAGGAAAAAGAGAATTTTCAAGAAAATTTTAACAAAATAAAGCACTCACACCCACCAAAGATTCCAAACACTTTGTCATTGCAAATTCTATTGAGGCCTCTCCAAGAACTTGATTGCTAAGAGTAAAGCCAATTTTAGGAATGAATGAGTAGCTAAATAGATATTAGAGTGGTTAATGAAGATAGATAATTCACACACAAGAGAGAGAGAGAGAGAGAGAGAGAGAGAGAGAGAGAGAGAGAGAGCACGATATATGGGTTCATCCAAGTGTGTGCTATGTCCACAAGAAAGAAAACACTCCATAGCTTTGCAAAAGTAATTACAAAGGGATTAGAAACCCTTAATGGTCCTCCCGCCTTGCTTCAGTGTTTTTCACCAACTCTACAGCCTTTGCCCTCTACCACACACCTACCGCCATTTTGTGTGTAGAAGAGGTCTCCTTTTATAAGCCAAAAGGAGCCTCAATGGGTTATCCTCTCCTCACATGGGAGACAACCGTGTGTAGCCGACTTGTGTAGACAAGTCCAAGTAGAACTTGCCCATGCGCCTATGTATAGCCGCCCTTGGGTAGACAAGTCCACCTAGAAATTGGACATTGATCGTTGAACACCGGACACTGGCCATAGTTGGCCAATTGGCCATTGACCATCAGCCACCAGCCAACCAACCATTGACTACCGGCCACCGGCCAATAAATTATGGACTATCGGCCACCGATCGATTATTTTTCCATCACTTTTATGTGATTAATTTGGTATAAAATTTTGTTCTAATGTTTTTATAAATGTATTTTCTAAATTTTAAAGTGTGCTAATTGTCATCAATGATTAGAGTGTTTTTGGGCCCAAACTACGTTAAGCCCCTCCAAAACATACTCAAGTTCTTGTAGAACATAGGCTTATTACAAATCAACCAAGTCACCTTACCACAATATTCTTGTCCAAAAACACCTACCATCCTTGCCCGATGTGGTTTGAATACTGTATCTAATATTGCATTTGCTTTACCTTGCATGTTGGTGCTCCATATGTACACATGGAAAAACTGAAGGCACCAATCCAAAAATTGGTGGTTGTCTTTGCAACAAAATACATACTACCTATCTTGTATACGTACATTATCATTTACCCTACATATTCAGGGGGAACTTCACCATGCTTTGACTCTACAACTTTAATTAGCATGCCATTCAAATCAAGAACCAGAGTGTGCTTCTCGTCAGCCAATAGATTGGGCACCTATATTGGGTCTAGTGGTGGATACCACTCGGAAAAAATAACTTCCTCCAAGAGATGAACAAAATTCAAGCACTCATCAATTTTCCTACGGTGTTTAAGGTAGCGGTCCAGACGCTTCTCAATCTTATCTTTTTCTCTACTTAGTTGTCTGGATTTGGCGATACCCCTGTTGCATTCTTTTTCAATGTACTGGCCATTCATATCATGCAAGGCAATTAATCGTAGCTTCTCTTTCCTTGCAACAAAGTGAAGGTATCGAATGAAGACATCATAAATGATAAGCAAAAACTATTGAACTGTTGTACATATACATAATTATATATTTTAGGCCATCTTTCCTCTTCAGTTTCACTTTGTTTACAAAACCTAGGAGAGGGCTGTCATCATCAACGTCTTGCAAGTTTTGCCCGCTCTTAGTCCTCACAGCTTCCTCTTGCGCACTTTTGACTGTTTCCTCTGAAGCAATTATCTCATTTACTGCAGCGAGCTTGGGTTTGGGATGAGTAATCCTGATTAAGTCATCATCGCCATCCGTTTCTTTACCGTCTACAACACCTCGGGCGATTTTACTTGATGCAGTGTCACATTTACCCCTCCATGCATTCTATCCAGCTTGACATGCTTCTTGTCATTCACGCTTCCCATATCATTGATTCTTGTGTATTCCTTTTAGACATTAATTATCATATTCAAAGTGCTAGTTAAAATGCAAAGTTGGATTGTTAACAGAACAATTAGCATACTAAAAATACTGGTAAGTAAGGGATGTGTGGTACTTAACATAGTGACTATGTACATATATACAATATGCTGGATAGAATACCATTATGATTGCTTTATGCGTAGTATGCCAATATGCATTCCATGTACTCGGAATGCTAACTAGCATAATTGGGTATGCTAACTAGCATACTGTGTCTACTTGCCACCATACCCACTAGGCTAACTAGCATATAGACTAAGCTACCTAGCATAAATAGCATGCTTTTAGTCTCTCAGAGTATGCCAACTAGCATACAATGTCATGACTAACATAACTGGGTATTCTAATTAGCATACCCAAAGCACCCAACATAACACGTATGATAACTAGCATAACTGGGTATGCTAGCCAACACACACACTATGCTAACTAGCATAAAGGCTATGCTAAAACTCATACATAGAATAACTAGCATGTATGGTAACTAGCATACCTGGGTATGCTAGCCATCACACCCACTATGCTAACTAGCATACATACTATGCTGACTAGCATACATGGATAGCATACAACTATGATGACTAGCATATATAACATAATAAGCATGTATGTTGACTGCTATGTATGGTGACTAGCATACCTAATAGAATAGATGCTAGCTAGCATAACTGGGTATGCTAACTAGCATACAAACTATGCTAACTAGCATACACAATAGTTTGTATGCTAACTAGCATAATTGGGTGTGATATCTAGCATACAGAGTACCCTATATGCTAACTAACATAATTGGGTATGCTGGTCACCATAACCACTATGCTAACTAGCATACATAGCATAACTAGCATGTATGCTAGCTAGCATATACAATAACATTTATGCTAACCAACATAAGTAGGTATGCTAAATAACATAAGTGGGTATCCTAACAAAACACAATATGCTAGACGCCATACCCCCTATGCTAACTAGCATACATACTCTGCTAACTGGCATACATGCTCTGTCAGCTAGCATACATAGCATAATTAGCATGTATGCTGACTAGCATACACAGAAGCATGTATGCTGACTAGCATACACAGAAGCATGTCTACTGACTAGCATAACGGGGTATGTTGACTAGCATACGCAGAAGCATGTCTACTGACTAGCATAACGGGGTATGCTAACTAGCATACAAAGTATTATGTCTGCTAGCTAGCATAATTAGGTTTGTTAACTAACATCCATAGTACCATGTATGCTAACAAGCATAGCTTGGTATGTTAACTAGCATAATTGGTTATGCTAACCAGCATAATTGGTTATGCTAACTAGCATACACAATAGCATTTATGCTTGCTAGCATAGTTGTATATGCTAAGTAGCATAACTAGGTATGCTAGCTAGCAGCTAGCTAGCATACATAGTAGCTGTAGCTTACTAACATAGTTGTGTATGCTAACTATCATAGTTAGGTATACTAACTAGCATAAATGGGTATGCTAACTAGCATACATAGTAGCATGTATGCTTACTATCATAGCTGGGTTTTCTTACTAGCATACACAGTAGCATGTATGCTTAGTAGCATAACTGGGTATGCTAGCTAGCTTGCTATGTATGCTAACTAGCTAGCTGGGTACGCTAAGTAGCATAACTAGGTATGCTACAATATGATAGCCACCATACCCACTATGCTAACTGGGCATGCTAACTAGCATACAAAGTATGCTAGCCACCATGTCCACTATGCTAACTAGCATACACAATATGCTAACTAGGGTTCACAATTTGTTGACTAGCATATTTTCTTATTATGTTGGTTTACTAATTAACATGCCTCAAGTTATGATTGTATTTCCAGAGACTGGTATGATTGGATGTCCTTGCCCTGTGAGCTTGCAACACCATTCTGTTGGTATTCTCTGCTGGTATGTGGAAGCTCTACATTCTATCCCTAGGGAGCATGCAACAACAAACCAGAGAAAATGATAGCTATCTACACAGGGCATCTTGACAGTTGAAGTAATTTCCTGTACTTCTAGTGGTAGACCATAGCCATTACAGTGGTTGATCATCGTCCCATTGCATACCCCTCCTATCCTTTCCGTAAAAGTATACATAGCTAAATTACAGAGTGCTGTGGGGAACAAGGAGTCTTGTAGCATCTTGCTTGAATGCATGGTAGCTACATTTGACTTTCACATGCATGCACTTTTGCTTCTTGCACATCCACATTAATCTACAGATCAAATAAAAGAGAAAGTGTAGTAAGTACATAGGATAGTTGTGCACATATTCCAAACATAAGGTGGAAGCACAAAAGTCACAGACACTTACACGATGACAAGTTATGTCAATCTCAACATCAATGGGGGTGCCCTCACTGTGAGGAAACCCCAAACCTGTTAAAGTCAACGATGCGGATGCGTAGAGACCAAGGGGAGAGAGAGAGAGAGAGAGAGAGAGAGAGAGAGAGAGAGAGAGAGAGTGTCTCCTAAACCAATCAACCTTGTCAATGAATAAGTGAATGTGTATACAGTGGAGGCAAGGGGTTGCTTATATAGCAAGCCCAATAAATTGCCCTACCCAAGACTTTGAAAAATAAGTGAAATGAATACCTAAAAGCCAAACTAAATAATGGGATCACATTGGGTAGTTCACTTGAGATGCCAAAACTTTAACACCCTCTCTGCAGCTCATAGTTGACATCAATAGTTAGACCAAGTCGATGAAGAAGCTACAATGGACACCCCATTAAGTGGCCACAAATTGAATACACCTCAGTGTTGCTCTCCTCAAGTTTGTACTTGAAAGTAATGCCATCTTGAGCATCAGTTTCCTGTGTAGAAACTTTGAATTGTAGACCACACTACGTCCAATAATCTCCATTCGTGAACTATGAACACACCACATCCAAAAATATAAAACTCCAAGATAATGAACTATTGGAACACATCCTGTCCATAATCTAACCAACAACAATGGATTGGTGCACTCATCCATAGTCTGATTGGTTCCTTGCTAGATGCATGTGAATTGAACTCCAACCTACGGGTCCAAACACCAATAACTTGAACTCCAACAAAAGGGTCTGAATTAATTTATAGGAAGCATTGCTTCCCCCTCGCTGCCAATCACAAGCCTCTCTCACTAGCTGAAGCTAGTGGTGACACCTATCATTTGACTAGAAATTTGGCCACTTGGCCATCGCCACGAGTGCCATGCCAATCTCCTCTATCAAATCTTTATTACCGTAATCTCTGTCCAGCTTGCCTCTGTCCTTGTGTATCTGTGAGTTCTTGCTTTTGCCTTTGGCTTCAAACTCTCGAGCCAAACAAAGCTTGCAAAATCACAATAATGATTATGGTTGTACCTCTCGGATATGGAGGCAACTAACTGAGTACTGGCTCTTCCATCCGTGTCCAACTGACTTTTGCCATTGTTCTCTAGTAAACTCTGCCATTTGCTTTTGACTTCACAAACTTGAGCCAAACAATTTTCCGAGTTCCTTGAAAAGTGTGCAGTTGCATAGGCCACTAAATGGTTGGTTGACAATTTGTTATCCATAGCTTTTGGTTGATCATGTATAACCTTCGCCTAATGATTTCTTGGAACTTCTGGTTGAGAACTTGATGGAAAATAATTGTCCAAGAAGGGTGAATACTTGCATCGTGGAATCCCGAACAAATATTCCAACGAGCTTGAACCACATTTCACTAGCAGTTTCCAAAGTTTGAATGGCTGGAGAAATTTCCTTTGTGAGAGATCCTGTAATAGCCAACTTTGCCTTCAAAATTTGAGCATCCCAATCGACACACGATGTGTCATGTTCCTTGTCTTGGAGGCGGGTGTACTTACTGTTGAAATCCCTCATAGGATGCGGCTCCAAGCCGTCGATGATCTCCCATAATTCCTTTCCAGTAAACCAGAGTCACATGATCAAGTTCCAATGGGCGTGGTTATCTTCGTTCAATTTGCCAGTGGCGGTCGCACACAGGGGGGCCGCATTGTTGCGAAATCCGAGACTGTGGTCTTGCCTTAGTGCACTCCAAAATTTGGCCCTCCAAATCAAATTGCCAAAGCAAAACTCTCCGATCTTCCAAGCCGCGTCAAGGGTCTCGTCCAAAGATCCTCCGTTGCTCCTCGCAATTCGGCTTCTAAAGCTCCTTCCAATGCCTGTCCAAGTTGCTCAAGACATGCAAGGTTACTCCTTCCAGTGTTCTCAAGCCATTCTCGAAGGTCTCCTCCAAATAGGCTACGAAAGCCGTTTTCCACAAGGTACCGCCCTTGCATTGTGTCCAAGGCAAGGCCAACACAACCCCTAGCCTAGTGCCTTGGAGCACCCTCTCTTTGCCAACTAGCGTTTTAAAATGATGGCCAAGAGGTGGAAAAAGGGGGGCGTTGCCAGGGAGGGCGAGGTCGTCAAGGCGCCTGTTAAGTATGGAGCTTGATTTACCTTGTAATCTTCTGTGGTAAAAGCGAACATTTGTAAGGCCCCCATTATGAGGAGAAGCCATTGTGCGTGAAGGAAAATCACTCGCCGGGCCAAAAATCAGAGGCAACTTTCGGGGCCTCGGGGGCTTCTGAGATTTTTTTCCCTCGCCGGAATATTCCTTTTCGCCGGAATATTATGGCCGGACGGCGGCCGGAAGTGGTTGGAAAACGATCGGTCGGTTGGCCGGTGGCCAGTAGTCAATGACTGGTGGCCGGTGGCCGAATTCAATGGCCGGCGGCCGAATTCAAAAGCTGATTTATCTACACAAGGGTGGCCACACATGGGCGGATTGGAGGGTCCGATTTGGACTTATTCACACAAGGGCGGCTACACATGGTTGCCTCTCATAGGAGAGGGCAGCCATTTTGGCCTATAAAAGGAGGCCATTTCTACACACATTTCATAGTGTGAAGTTGATGCAACAAGTTGAGTGTGAGGTGGTGAGCGTGAAGCAAGGCGGGAGCTCCATCAAGGGTATAATCCCTTTGTAAACTACTTCTTGTTTTGAAGTACTAAAGCCATTGAGTGGTTGCTTTCCCATGGACGTAGCCCACATTGGGTGAACCACGTATATCGTGTGTACTCTCTCTCTCTCTCTCTCTCTCTCTCTCTACTCTATAATCTCGTGTATGTAAATCTGTGTCTCTCCATTAAGTAATCTACTCAATTATCTAATTAGCTACGTCTTCTTTCCTAACAACTGGTATCAGAGCAAGGTTTGCTCGTAGCTAAATTATCTCAAGGAAAGGATTCCTTGAATTGAGTGGAAGTTATGGCGGAGGAAGGGAAGCTCAAGATTGAGAAGTTCAACGGCAAAAACTACCAACATTGGAAGATGCAGATTGAAGACTATCTCTACCAGAAGGACCTCTATTTGCCACTAGGTGGTCTTGCAAAGAAGCCCGCAACGATGGCAGATGAAGCATGGATTGTCCTTGATCGAAAGGCACTGGGAACAATCCGGTTAAGCTTAGCGTCAACGGTGGCCTTCAATGTTTCAGAGATGAAGACCACGGAGGACTTGATGAAGTCACTTGACGACTTCTACGAGAAACCATCGGCATCCAATAAGGTATTTCTTATGAAGCGCTTGTTCAATCTAAAGATGGCAGAGAATGGTTTAGTTGCAGAACACCTAAATGAATTTAACACAAACATAAGTCAACTTCGATTGGTGAAAATCAATTTCGATGACGAAGTGCGAGCTCTCCTTATACTATCATCTCTACCAGATAGTTGGGACAGCCTTGTGATGGCTGTAAGTAATTCTATTTCTGGCACAAATACTCTTAAGTTTGATGATGTTGTGGGTGTTCTCCTAAGCGAGGAAATACAAAGGAGAAGCACAAGAGAATCATCAAGTGCTGCACTATCAGTAGAAACAAGAGGAAGGCCTAAGGAGAGGTTCAAAAACCAAAAGGGTCGTGATCGCTCAAGGCGGAGCAAGTCATGCACAAAGTCAGTTCTTGAATGTTGGAACTGCGGCAAGAAGGGCCACGTCAAGAAGGATTGTTGGTCCAAGAAGAAGAAGGAGACAGAGTCTCAAGACAACAAGCCAACATCGGAGACCAATGTGGCAGGTAAAGTAGAGCAAGATGCTCTAATTCTCTCATTAGACAATGTGTCTAATTCTTGGATAGTAGATTCCGGGGCTTCATTCCATGTGACACCACACAAGCAACATTTCCAAGACTACACCAAAGGTAATTTTGGGTATGTATACTTGGGAGATGATGAAGCTTGTGAGATTGTCGGCAAAGGTACAGTTTCTGTCAAAACTGCTAATGGAAATGAATGGAAGCTTAAAGATGTTAGGCATGTTCCTTCTCTTCGCAAAAAATTGATCTCTACAGGACAATTGGACGATGAAGGTTACAACATTGCATTCGAAAACAAACGGTGGAAGATCTCAAAGGGATCTTTGGTGGTTTCCAAAGGAGAAAAGGTCGGTACACTTTACTTGTGTACTGTTAGCACGCAACCTTTAGCTTGTGCAGCAACTACAGAAGTTGACAGTGCGGTGTGGCACTACCGGCTTAGGCACATGAGTGCCAAAGGAATTCAAATCCTTCAAAAAAAGAAGCTTCTACCAGGTTTGAAAGAAGTGGACTTAAGAGTTCTGTGAAGATTGTGTTTATGGTAAACAAAAGAGGGTGAAATTTCAAAAATCAAGAAATGAAAGAAAAAATAAAAAACTTGAGCTGGTTCATTATGATGTTTGGGGTCCTGCAAGTACACCATCACTAGGGGGCTCATTGTACTATGTAACATTCATAGACGATGCGACTAGAAAAACATGGATTTATGTCATGAAGAATAAGTCCGATGTATTTTCCATATTTCAAAGGTGGAAAGCCTTTGTGGAGAATGAAACAGGTACCAAGGTTAAATGCCTCAGATCCGACAATGGAGGTGAATATTGCAGCCAAGCTTTTGAAAGCTTTTGTGCTAGCAATGGCATTTGGAGGCAAAGGACAACCCCAAGGACACCTCAACAAAATGGGATTTTGGAAAGGATGAACAGGACAATCATGGAGCGAGCACGAAGCATGCGGCTACATGCTGGTCTACCGCTTGAGCTTTGGGCGGAAGCTGTAAGTACGTCAGTGTACTTAATCAATCGGTCACCCTCAACGACATTGGATGGGGGAGTTCCAGAAGAGGCATGGACAGGTTAACCGGTGAATTATGCATTTCTCAAAGTGTTTGGGTGTGAGGCTTTCATGCACATAGATAGAAGCCTAAGATCAAAGCTAGATGCAAAGTCCAAAAAGTGTTTCTTCATTGGCTATGGAGAAGGTGACTTTGGGTATCGCCTATGGAATCCTGAAGATGGTTAAATCTTAAGGAGTAGGGATGTAATTTTTAACGAAGAAAATATGTACAAAGATTACTTGGAAAGAAATCAAACAAAAGAAACAGGTGATGAGTACATGGAGCTTGAGGACGGTGAAGACTCAAGGACTGCAAACTGTGACAATGTGCAACAACGTCAACCAAATGGGGAGCCGGAATCATACGAAGAAGCTATGCAACATGAATCCAAAGAAGAATGGACGAAGAGCATGCAAGTGGAGATGGACTCACTACATCGCAACCAAACATGGGAATTGGTTGAGTTGCCTAAAGGTAAGCGATCACTTCAAAACAAATGGGTGTACAAGGTGAAGGAAGAAGAAGGTGGGAAGAAAAGGTACAAGTTTAGGCTTGTGGTAAAAGGGTTTTCTCAAAAGAAAGGTATTGACTTCAATGAAATATTTTCTCATGTTGTGAAAATGAACTCAATTAGGCTTGTCTTAAGCCTCATGGCTGCTCATGATCTAAATCTCGAGCAAATGGATGTAAACACGGCATTCCCTCACGGTGACTTAGAGGAGGAAATCTACATGCTTCAACCAAAGGGGTATGAAATAAAAGGTAAGGAGAAAATGGTTTGCAGATCAAAGAAGAGCTTGTATGGTTTAAAGCAAGCATCAAGACAATGGTTCTTGAAGTTTGATCAATGGATGTTGGATCATGGATTCACAAGATGCAACTCGGATCACTGCATCTACATGAAGAATTTGGGAGATGGGAAATTCATCATCCTAATGTTGTATGTTGATGACATGCTCATTGCAAGTGCTAACATGCAAGACATCAAAGACCTAAAAGAGGAGCTGTCTACATCTTTTTCAATGAAAGATTTAGGTGTTGCAAAGAGGATACTTGGTATGAAAATATCAAGGGACAGGACGAAGAAGATAATAAAGCTATCTCAAGATGATTACATCAAAAAGGTACTAGAAAGGTTTGCATGAAAAATGCAAAACGAGTTTCTACACCTTTGGCTGGTCACTTTAAACTAACAAAGGATATGTGTCCAAAGACACAAGAGGAGATAGCCTATATGTCTAAAGTTCCATATGCTGCAGCGGTAGGTTCTCTAATGTATGCTATGGTCTGGACAAGGCCAGACATTGCACATGCAGTGGGAGTTGTGAGTAGGTTCATGGACAACCCAGGTAAAGAGCATTGGCAAGGTGTGAAGTGGATACTTAGGTATCTAAAAGGGACAACAACAAATGCTTTGTATTTTGGAGGAACTGATATTTTTCTAGAAGGGTATGCTGATGCAGATATGGCAGGTGACAAAGATACTCAAAGGAGCACTACTGGCTATGTGTTCACGGTTGGAGGCACAACAGTAAGCTGGGCTTCAAAGCTGCAGAAAGTGGTTTCACTTTCTACCACGGAAGCAGAGTATGTAGCAATGACGGAGGCAAGCAAAGAAATTCTGTGGCTTCACAGATTCTTAGAAGAGCTTGGATTCAAACAAGACAATTGTGTCTTGTACAGTGATAGCCAAAGCGCTATCCATCTTGCGAAGAACTCAGCCTTTCATTCAAGGACAAAGCACATTGAGCTGAGATATCACGTCATACGCACTCTTTTGGAAGAGGGATAGCTAAATCTAGGAAAGGTGCATACAAGTGAAAATCCTGCAGACATGTTTACAAAGGTGGTCAACAAGGAGAAGTTGAGCTTTTGCTCATCCTCAATCGGCATTCAAGGATAAGAAGCCAGGATGGAAAGCAGTCAAACAGGTTTGGTTTTGAGATCAGTCTCCAAGTGAGAGATTGTTACGTATGGAGCCTGATTTACCTTGTAATCTTCTGTGGTAAAAGCGCACATTTGTAAGGCCCCCATTATGAGGATAAGCCATCGTGCGTGAAGGAAAATCACTCACCGGAAACCAAAATTTTCACGAAAATCAGGGGTAACTTTAGGGGCCTTGGGGGCGGAAGCTGGCCCCGATACTTTTTTTCCCTCGCCGGAATATTCCTTTTCGCCGGAATATTATGGCCGGACGGTGGCCGAAAAGTGGTCGGAAAACGACCGGTCGGTTGGCCTGGCCGGTAGTCAATGGCCGGTGGCTGAATTCAAAAGCGGATTTGTCTACACAAGGGCGGCCACACATGAGTGGATTGGAGGGTCCAATTTGGACTTATTCACACAAGGGCGGCTACACATGGCTGCCTCTCATAAGAGAGGGCAGCCCTTTTGGCATATAAAAGGAGGCCATTTCTACACACATTTCATAGTGTGAAGTTGATGCAACAAGGTGAGCGTGAGGTGGTGAGAGTGAAGCAAGGCGGGAGCTCCATTAAGGGTATAATCCCTTTGTAAACTACTTCTTGTTTTGAAGTACTAAAGCCATTGAGTGGCTGCTTTCCCGTGGACGTAGCCCACATTGGGTGAACCACGTATATCGTGTGTACTCTCTCTCTCTCTCTCTCTCTCTCTACTCTATAATCTCGTTTATGTAAATCTGTCTCTCTCCATTAAGTTATCTACTCAATTATCTATTTAGCTACGTCTTATTTCCTAACAACGCCAAGGGTGAAGTTGTTGACCAAGTTGGGTAACTAGTCTGGCATTTCAGAACGCCAGACAAGGAGCAACACATTGCGAGAGTCCAAGTTGCTGGACTCCTCCCAAAAACACCGGCGTTCTGAAACACCAACGGCAAAGATGGGCAGGGGGAAGGGGGAGAGAGTAGCGCCTTGAGAAAGCCATGGTCAACGTTTAAAATGCTGTCCACAGAGCTAGTTGGAAATGACGGTAGTGACATGGAGATCAACACTGGGAAAGGGGATGGCGACAACAACTTCATCTTCTCAAAAAACTTCGACTCCGCATGTGCTCCACCTTCAATGACTGCGCCTAAGCTTTAATACCATGTCAGAGTTGACGATGCGTAAGCGTAGAGCCCAAGGAGAGTGAGCACGAGAGAGAGAGAGAGAGAGAGAGAGAGAGAGAGAGAGAGAGAGAGAGAGAGAGAGAGAGAGAGAGAGAGAGTCTCTTGAACCAATCAACCTTGGCAATGAATAACTAAATGTGTATACAATGGAGGCAAGGGGTTGCTTATATAGCAATCCTAGTAAATTTCCCTACCCAAGACTTTGACAAATAAGTAAAATAAGTACCTAAAAATCAAACTAAATAATGGGATCACATTGGGCAGTTAACTTGAGATGCCAAAACTTTAACAAAACCATCCAGTGTAGTGTCTCTATCTTCACTTTGAGCTCTATTTCCCTCTTTACATCCACACTGTGGCTCAGAAAATAAACTCCGTAATTCATTGTCAGCATCATGAAGCTTGTGTCTCATAACAACCACAACTGGGCTAACACTAACATTGCTTGCTTTCAAAACCCTTTCAGTTTTGAACTCTTGTCTTGCATTCTCAAGATTCTACTTAGCATCTTGCAGTTGTTTTGTGAAATAATCATCGAAAACCTTTATGTGCTACAAATTCTCAAGGCCTAAATATGACATGCTTTTTGGTCCTTGATGAGTGCCGTGGTGAGAGAGGGGTGTCTCCTTGGTAGCTTTGGCAATATTTGTAGCTACTCATTTTGGTAGACTTCTCCTTGGTGTTTTGACATGAATAATGGGAATTACTCATCATCTACTTTTTGATATGGGCCTCGTAGTATCCTTTTTCTTGAAGGTTCTGCAAATGCTGGATACACACACGCACACACGCACACAGGCTCACACACACACACACACACACCCCTAATGTAATGGGAGATGTACTTGGTATCATTCGGTGGTGCAGAGAGAGAGAGAGAGAGAGAGAGAGAGAGAGAGAGAGAGAGAGAGAGAGAGAGAGAGAGAGAGAGAGAGAGAGAGAGAGAGAGAGAGAGAGAGAGAGAGTACCTGAGTCATTCTTCCCCTTCCTTGCATGCACGTTCTTTGGCATTGGGTATCCTTGGGATTCAGACAGCTTCACCCTTTTGCATGGCAGAGGAGAAGCAAGATAAGTTTTTTCCCTCAACTTCCTTCTTGGTGGAGTGTCAAGAGAGTCGTCGAAGGTGGCTGCTTGGTGTGCAGAGCTATTCTCGACCTGGGTAGCCTAGTGAGCTACATCTGAGGGATTTTTTGTAGCTCGCAATCGCCTCCCCCTCTCTCTCCTACATGTGGCCCTTGCGCCTTGCTTCCCTCCATGCATTATGACTCCACCAAACCTTCAAAGTAACCTCTCAATGTAAAATTTCAAGCTCATTTGAAAGTACAATACACTTCGGTCCAATTTTTTGAAAAGCATTTATACACTTTATATAGGTCATGATGGCGGTCCACACACTTGAAAGACGTCACTTTCCTTATGCTTACAAGATATGCTTGTTGGCATATGCTAACTAGCACAAAAAGCATGACACATTAAGTGCGTCCACCCGAATGAAATTTTTTGTATAGTGATGGATCATGGTGCAAACTCGGGAGGTTCACCGTTCAGTGCCCCCTATATAACGTGCATTCGTGGGGTATTAAAAAGATCCCTCTTTTAAAATGTCTGAATGAATAAATTTTAGGTAAGTTTTCCAAAATTGAATATAAAACCTTATTATTTTAATTTATCTCTATTAAAGTGCCTAAAACTTTTGCATTTTAAAACCCCTCCTTTCAAACTCACGTTATACATTAACATGATTACATAGTCCACCCCCCGAGGGTGCAAAGTGATCAATATAACATGTGGTCTGTTGTGAAAATCTAAATTGATTTTTGGACACCAGATTACAAATGGAAGTTTTTTCAAAAATGATGGCCCATGATGCAAAATGATACAATACAATATATGGTGTGTCGTGAAAATTTTAAACGAATTATAGACACGAGATTCACAAATGGAACTGTACTTTTTGTTGTTGAAACGTAAGTTTTATTGGTCATTGAAGACATTGTAAATGTGTTTTTGCCAAGCATGTATGAACATGAGAAATAAAAAAGGCATACGACCGCTTATGCAAACTTGTAGATGATGCAACTAGCCCAAACGACCAAGCAAGAGTTGCTTCGTGATCTAGTGAGTGGGCACCGGCCAATGGAAAGCAATGGACAAACATCAATAGAGTTGTCTCCATAGAGATGGTCAAGGAAGCATAGTTGACTGTGTCAGAATTCTCCATACAGAAGACATTGTAAATGTGTTTTTTCCAAGCATGGATGAACGCGAGAAATGAAAAAGGCATACGATCGCTTATGCGTACTTGTAGATGATGCAACTAGCCCAAATGACCAAGCAAGAGTTGCTGCGCGAACCAGTGAGTGTGCACCGGCCAATGTGAAGCAATGGACAAACATCAATAGAGTTGTCACCATAGAGATGGTCAAGGAAGCATAGTTGATTGTGTTTGAATTCTCCATAGAGATGGCTTCATTACCGACACCAAATCACCGACGTCATTGACGAGCGCTGGTATATGCATTGCTAAACCTCGAGGGAGATGTGATTTAAAAAAAAATAAATTTGATTTATAGCGGGCATACAGACGCCTTTATCGATTCCTATACCAACATGCTTATTGATGCGAATATCGACCCCTATACGGACGTGCATACCGACATGTAGACATACACTACCTACAAAAGAAAAATTGTAGGCTTTCTTCTCCTTTTTCGCCCCACTTTTTCAAAAATCTTCTTGCTCTCCTCTTCTCCCTTGCTTCATATCTGCTACAAGGGGACTTAGGGAGCTTAGGATCTACACTAATATACTTGCCGACAACAAGAAGGTGAGATTTTTTCATACTTCTCTAGTGATTGTGATCACTTAGGCCACTTGTGAGTGCACTATCACTTTCTTTTTTTGCACGCGCACACACACACACACACACACACACACACACACACACACACACACACACACACACACACACACATACACACACACATGCACATAATTTAACACACTACATATATATGCACGCATGTACGCATAAATTTTGTTTAAAAATTATATAAAATAAAAAAAATTAATAAGTAAATAAAATTATTAAATTTTTTATTTCCAAAATTTGAATAAATATTATCATTCAAAATAAAACATAATAAAATTTGGTAATAGGATTAAGTCTGAAAAAGAATCATTCATAAGTTATTTCGATTCGGTTTAAATCAACTTATAATTAAACAAGATTTTTTTTTTACTTTATTCAAGTTTAAATTAAAACTTAGTTTGTTTAACATGTTTCACTATTTTAATCCGTTTAAACCTGAATGCTAATTATGTTAAAGTGTTAGGGTTTGACAATCTCAATTAGTGTAGAACTTTCCGTTTAGGATTGACTAGGTGTCTGTTTTTAGTCAACTTAAACTTAGCGTCTGATTGTTTCAATATAATATGTTTAGGGCCGTTTTGCTCTGCTTAGAGCTATCCACTTAGGGTAAGCGGATTTTGGTTATATAGCCATGTTTGGATGGTTAGGGTAGGTCACGTAAAGTCGCTTATGGTTAGCGGCTAAGGATTTGACCGCCGCTAATAGATGGTCGTGTTTGGACAGTTAAGCGGTTAGGCTGCTCTAAATTGGATTAGGGAAACATTTACACATTTAAATACTCTTAGGACTAGCTGCTTAGGGTTAGCGGGTTGAGGTTAACGGCTTTTGGTTTGGCCGGTTTAGGGTGGCCGTGCTTGGACGGTTAGGTTAGGCCATATAAAGACGCTCCAAATTGAGTTAGGATAGCGTTTGGCCATTTTAGCCTACTTAGAGCCGGGCTAGCCGCTTAGGATTAGGGGCTTAGTGTTTAGTCGCTAATAGATGACGACATTTAGACAGTTAAGGTAGGCTATGTAAAGATGCTTAGGTTAGGCTGCTCCAAATCGGATTAGGACAGCGTTTAGACATTTCAATCCGCTTAGGGCTAGCCACTTAGGGTTAGTGAATTAGTCTTTATTCGCTAATAGATGGCAATGTTTAGACAATTAAGATGCTTAGGTTAGGCTGCTCCAAATCGGATTAGGACAACGTTTAGACATTTTAATCCGCTTAGGGCTAGCCACTTAGGGTTAGTGAATTAGTCTTTAGTCGCTAATAGATGGCAATGTTTAGACAATTAAGGTAGGCTATGTTAAGCCGCTTAGGCTAGGCCTCTCCAAATTAGATTAGGGTAGCATTCAATCATTTCAATATGCTTAGGACTAGCCACATAGGGTTAGCACCTTAGGGTTAAGGACTTTTGGTTTGGCCGTTAATAGATGGTTGTATTTGGAGAGTTAGGGTATGCCATGTAAAGTCGCTTAGGTTTGATCGCTCTAAATTAGATTAGTGTAGCGTTTGGACACTTCAACCTGCTTAGGACTAGCTGCTTAGGGTTAGCATCTTTTGGTTTGGCATCTAATAGATGGTGGACCGTGTTCAAATGGTTAGGGTACGCTCACGTTAAGCTACTCTAAATTAGATTAGGGGATGAGCGTTTGGCCATTTTAACCTGCTTAGGGCTAGCCGCTAAGGGTTGTCATCTTAGAGTCAACGGATTAGGGTTAACGACTTTTGCTTTGGCTGCTAATAGATCATCATATTTGGAGCGTTAGAGTATGTCGTGTAAAGCTGCTTAGGTTTGGCTGCTTTAAATTGGATTACTGTAGTGTTTGGCCATTTTAGTCTGCTTAGGGCTAACCTCTTAGGGATAGCAGCTTTCGTTTTCGCCGCTAATAGATGGTGTTTGGCCATTGTAGTATGCTTAGGGCTAGCCGCTTAGGTTTAACGGCTTTGATTTGGCTGCTAATAGATGATCGTATTTGGATGGTTTGACCGATAAGAATTTTAGAATAGATTGTTACATATTAGGGTTTGTCCTTGATCTACATGTACTATCATGTAGACATGGGTGTGTACTTATGTCACACCCATGAATATAGGCATTGACCAATAAACGCAAAAGTATTACCTGGTGGTCTTGATCTTTGTGCACCTCTACACTGAGGTGTGCAGGGATCGAGCATGGCTAGAGATTGTGAGGTAGTTAAATAGATGGCCGTATTTGGAGTGTTGGGGTATGTCATTGTGAAGCCACTTAGATTTGGCCGCTCCAAATTGGATTAGTGTAGCATTTGGCCATTTCAATCTGCTTAGGGCTAGCCACTTAGGGTTAGCGTCTTTTGGTTTGGTTTCTAATAGATGGCGCACCGTATTCGAACAATTAGGGTACGCTTTGTAAAGCCGCTCTAAATTGGATTAGGACAAAATTTTATTGATTTGACTGCTAATAAATGGACGTGTTCGGACAATTTGATCGATAAGAGTTTCAGGATAGACTGTTATGTATTTAGGTTTTTCCTCCATCTACATGCACTTTCATGTAGACATGGATGTGTGCTTATGTCGCAACCATGAGTATAGGAATTGGCCAATAAAGAAGAAAGTGTTACATGGTGGTCCTGATCTTCATGCACCTCTAGACTGAGGTGTGCGGGGATTGGGTATGGCTAGAGATTGTGACGTGATGAAAAGGCTTGCCCGCGTGTTGCTTTACAACGGTGTCAAAATTTCTATTCTTCGTACAATTTTGGCAATGCTCAGCCTACAATCTATTTGTAGATGGTGGTCCGACACGAGTCTTAAAGAGATTTTGAGGTAAATACAAATATGTCATACAAATTTACGTGGAAAGTCAAAGTTATTGTTGAAATGGATTTGACAGCTTGCTCAACGAGTAGATTTTTCTAGAAGTCATAGCCCCCCTACCCGGCCCACCGCAAAACAACTACTTACAAACTTGGGGATAGATTATAATAGAATCCATGCATGTTCTAATGATTGTGTACTCTTTAGAAATGAGTACGAGTATTTGGAAAAATGTCCCAAATGCGGACTGAATAGGTATAGAGAGGACACACGAGAGAAATTTATCCTTGCAAATATTCTACAACACTTTTCAATCATTCCAAGGATAAAGAGTATAATCAGGTACAAGTCTATAACAACTTTGGTGAAATGGCATCAAAACACTAGATCAATAGATGATGTGATGTGGATGTCTATTGATTCTATTGTATGGAAGCACATAAAGGAATGATGGCATGCATTTAAAGAAGAACCTTGTTTTTTTTTTTTGGCTTGGCAATGGACAAAGTAAACCCCTTTGGAATTTGGAGTTCCTCATGGAGCACATGGCCTATTTTCTTGGTAAACTATAATCTTCCACCATGGTTGGCTATCAAGAAGGGCCATCTGCTATTGTCACTAATTGTTCCAGGGAAGTACAAGGTAAAGAACATGGATTTTTATCGGACACCACTTATAGAAGAGCTTCAAATCTTGTGGATAGGGATTGATGTGGCTAACATGTCCCAACTAGTCGATCTGTGACATGCCCAGGTGCAACGCATTCTCATGTGACCATGCACCATTCATCTAGCTTTGGTGAGTGTTCAGGTAAGTACTTTGAAACCCATATCTATTTGCATTATATATGCTATTCCAATGCTTTATCTTTTTTTTTTTTGTTCTTTCTTTGTGGTTTAAAGGTTTGAGCTCCTCGGGCAACCATGCATGTCCGCTGTGTGGTCCTTACCTTGGCTTCCATCGCTAATATTTTTGACCAAGACAGTGTACGAGCAACATGGACAATTTTCGCCTGAAGATTATGAGTTGTGTGGACCAAATATATGCAAACACAACATGCATCTATTGAAGGAAATTGACTGGAAGAACATGTGGCAAGAATCGGGAGATTTTATGCCACCTAGGATTAAAAGACTCTCTATTTTTCATGACCTTCCATATTGGAGTGACTTGCTTATCAATCATTTACTCGACCCATTGCATATTTTTAAAAATGTGGGGGAGTTCCTGTGGAAGGCCATTACTGGATAAAGGGACAGCAAGGTGCAAATAGATGACCTGTAAGCCATGGATCCAATGCCATATATTTGGCCTCGTCTTAAACCCAATGGAGATTATGCTATTCCAAAAGCTCCATGGATTTTGAGAAGAATAGAGGAGCAACAAGTAAAGAAAGTCATATGTACATTCAAAACTCCTACTGGGAGCATCCGATGCTTGAGAACATCTTTTATTGAAGATGACAAACTAAGTGGTCTTAAGTCTTATGACTGTCACAAATTTTTATCGTTTATCTTACCAATTTCCATCGGACACTACCTAACAGATGACATAAGAAACACAATTTACATGATTAGTGAGTTAGTGCATCGGATCTCATCAAAAGGGACCAGGAGAGACAACATAGATGCAACTCACTTAAATGCTACAGAGGCAATGTATATGGTAGAGAAGTATCTTCCAGCAAACATTCTTGCTAACCAAATGCATTCACTTGTGCATGTGCTTGATGAAGTTGTAGTAGCTCGAACGATCAATTCCAGGTGGATGTTCTTCTTGGAGAAATTCATGAAGACATTAAAAGGGTTCGTTCATCAAAGGGTTCTCCTTGAGGGTAGCATAGCTGAAGGATGGCTTGTGCAAGAGTCTCTTGGTTTTATTAGTGATTTCTTGGGTCCAATTGACCCAAGGATGCCCTAATTATGGACTTCTAAGACAAACACCAAGGTAACTAGGGAGGAGCCACATGTACATGGCATCATGAGGAAGATGGATATCAAAATGCGTGAAAAATGAGGTTTTGTCTTCTCAACTGAGAAGTCATGCAAAAGTGGATTGAGAAATATGAAGTGGAAAGGGAACAATTTTGGATGATCGGATGTAATTCAAGTGTAATTGTATCACTAGAAATCTTTTCTTTCTAGATCACCTCCAAAAAATACAGACTTTCCTACTCGGTTGATGCAACAATCTTGGAGGCAAAGCAAAATGAAGTATTGATTACCGAAGAAGAAGAGGAGATGTCGAGGGGATGCAATTGATATGTATGTATTGTACCTAATTTTTTTTCAACCACATGAAAATATATGCAATGTGAGTCTAAAATCGTTTTATCTGCCACTAGTATCACGTATATGGAACTTTGTGGGCACATGGGCGACACTTCAAAGTGAAATGAATATACAAATGAAGGGTCGTCTTTGATAGTGGTGTCGCAGCAAGCTTTGTTCAAGAAAGTCGGAGTAGTGCTAGGGATAACAATACACAGACTCGCCAACTTGAATACTTTGGCTATATCCAAGACATTTTAAAAATTATCTTCAAAAAGTTTGATATTTTTACTTCTGATGTGAAGTGGTTCAAGGTTGTTACTAGTGGTCTTAATGCAATTGTGCACAAAGATAGGAGTGCACTGATTCAAGTAAACTCTACACAGGTGTGGATGAATGATTCAATTATATTTTCTCTTTTGTAGCATTGTGAGCAGATTGCGTTAATTATAGATCCACTATGGAAGGAAAAAGACAAAGAATATTTGAGTAAACCGCGTTGGATCTTTGTCGTCCAAGGTGCCCCATGGAGTAAACAAGTCTACAAAGGATTGGAGGTTGAGAGCAAAGATACACCTGAGCTCCGTGCACTGATTGCCGCGTGATCCAGATAAAGAGTTTAAGCTTGAAGTCGGTGCTCTACTCAAGCTGATGCCTGAACATGAAGATGCATGATTAGATAGTCAAATAGATTCAGAGTGGATGGAGCCGTGGAGTTTGATGACAAAGATGCAAAAGTTCATATATAGATAGATGTATTTGATGCATCAGCTCTCATAGAAGATGAGAGATTTACCAGTGATTCTTATTAAGAACTCTCTTGTAATGTCTACTTTTGTTTAATGGATTTTAATTATTTTCCAACACTAAATTCTTAGTGATTTGTGGTTTACTTGTGTTGATTAAGATTTTGATTTGTGGTTAAGTGAACTAACATATTGTATATATGTTTTCCAATTAATTTTTGCAGCCATGGCCAATGATGAAGAACCATACTCTTCAAGTTTCAGTTTCCTAGTTACTCCAACCGGCATGTCACTAGAGAAGATGTAGACTTTCTTCTCAAAGTTTTCACAAGAGCAGTTTGTGATGGCACAATAGTTTTGGACAACAGGTCCTTCTAGACCATCTATAGTTGCTTTGACCCCTCCGACTAGCATTCCAGTCACACCATTCGGTGCCGTTGTGAGCAGGATGGTAACACATACAATGCCTCTATAATCACCCAACACACACTCTTGGGATAACACACACACACACACACACACACACACACACACACACACACACACACACACACACACACACACACACACACACACACACACACACACACACACACACACACACACACACACACACACACACACTTTGGGGCACCACTCGGCTTACACAACCCAGCTGACCGAGACAGGGAACACACTGATGGAGTGAGAGGAGAGAGACTTTCCATTTCACACACACACACACACACACACACACACACACACACACACACACACACACACACACACACACACACACACACACACACACACACAAATCAACTCAAAGGAGGAACATTTTTGATGCTTAGATGCAATTGAGCTTGGGCCGACACCAATGGGGAAAATAGCTCACAACATATGGATGAAATATGCCAGATACAATCATAAATTTGAGCAGAGGCTTCACGCACAGGAGAAACTTACACAGCCAAAAAAGTAGGAAAATAGTGAAGAATATGGAAAAATGGATAACACCATTGCGTCCGGAATGGCCAAAAACTCTAGTCTACAATATCAAAGTGCTCAAATCCGAGCTCGGATTAGCAATTTATGGCCAAAACAAGCTCCAAAAACAGCAAAAACTGAGAAGTGGCTCTTCATCCTCTTCTCTCCATGTTTTTCTGGTTTTTTTCTCAGGTTTTTTAGTGTCCACACTTCACTTTATCGCTTGGGAACCTTTGGCCTTTTGATTGACCTCAAACAGACCCCAAACAGGCCAAAAAATGGCCACGCAGTGCGTTTTTGTTATCTTTCTACATCCATCCGCACACCTGGCACTCAACTTTTTTCAATAATGCATCCCGCAATCACATGAAGTGTCCCCCAAATATAGTTCTCATAATGACCTTTCTGCATAATTCATCACAACAAAACACTCCCGTTGTGTCCTCACTTATCCACGTGCAAGTCTTGATCCCATTCGACCTCCTGACGTCACTTGATGTCATCTGACGCACATGCTTACCTCATGGTGTGACCCCGCTGATAGCTTCTTTAAGAATTTTTATGCTCCACCAACTCCTCATTTTTATAGAAAAACACATTGATACTGGTGATAATGAAAATCTATGTACTATGTACACACTGTCCTACTTGTACACATGTGGGCCCCACGTAACCACCTGACTCTGGAAAATGGGAAATCCTTTATTCGATGCACCATGCATGTGTATGTACATATGGGCAATCACTTATTCCAAAAAAATCCTAACATAATTTGCCCATCCCCTAGCCTGCATGTTAGGGGATGCAAAAAGAGATATGAGACTCGCCGCATCATAGGTCTCCTCATCCCTTATAGAAATTGCTTGTTCTGTAGACAACTCATCTTGCTCCACCATCATTAATCTAGCATTATATAATTTAAGATGCAATACATTTACCCTTGACTTATGTAGAATCCCATCTAGGTTAGCCAGCTGATATGTACCATTCGAAAAAGGCTCAACTACCTTGAAAGGGCCTTCCCAATTAACTTGAAAATTCTTTTGGAATGTCTTGTCCAGCTTACTGTTGTAGCACAAAACCAAGTCATGTTTCTTGATACACTAACTTTTGACCTTTTCATTTATCTTTGCTAAAGCCTTATCTTGCATCGGTCCATAACGTTCCAATGCGCTCATTCTCTCGAGCTGAACCTCTTGTAATTGTAAGAGACTCTCTTTAAATGCATCATTGGACTTCCCAAGCAACTTCTCTAACATCTTGACCACATGCAAATCTACTTCCACAGGAAATAGTGCTTCCTTTCCATATGCCAAATGAAATGGAGTAAACCCTGTACCTGTCTTCACCAAAGTACCGTAAGCCCATAATGCACTAGGCAATTCCAAATCCTCCCGATTCTTTCCTTGGTGCTCTGTCACTTTCGAAAGAATTTGTACCAACTCACCATTGAATCTTTCATTTAAGCCATTACATTGTGGATAATAAGGAGTGGTGTACTGGTGCCTAATCTTCATCTTTGCGCATAAAAAGTCTAATAGTTTAGCTCTAAATCCTGGCCCCTTATCTGAAAGTAGCTCCAGTGGCATCCCAAACTTGCAACATATTTCATCGTACACAAATTTTGCCACATTCTTTGCAATGATTTGTTTTACTGCTATAGCCTCTGTCCATCTAGAGAGATAGTCCACTGCAATCAAAATATAGCTTTTGCCCCTGCTTGTAATAGGTAACGGGCCTATTGCATCAATCCCCCACTATCAAATGCCATAATGGTTTTTCGAGCTCTGGCTTCAACACTCTCTTCCAAAATGCTTGACATCTATTGCAAGACCTACACCAATGCTGAACATCCTTGTGCAAACTAGGCCGGTGATCTTTAGAGCAAAATGTCTGCCACATGTGCCTTCATTATGCTCTTCCAACACTTTATAAAGCTCCTCTCGCCAAGACGTCTCAACACCAGATCAGCCCCTTTCATGTATAAGACATCACCAATCAATTTGTACTTGGATGCTCTACGCACAAAACCATACTTCTTAGACTTCTGAATGTCCTTCAGAATGATTCCTGTTAGCAAAAACACTGGCTTCAGCTCTATATGCATCTCTTCTCCTATGAACCCTCTAATCTCTTCATATGAAGTAATTAACAAATCAGGAAAACTAGCCAGCATGTGCAAATATATGTCCTTCTCCATAGCTGAGAGGTCTCCACTAATCATTTATGTCATCAATTCTTGCTTCTTTGACAATTCAACCTTGGTTTGCATCAGCCCTTCAATCACTTCATAAGGCTCTTCACTTTCATCTTCAATATCATTTGCAAATGCAACTAAACCAGACTCATGGATTTCTTTGTCCATCTGAAGAAATGCAACATCAACATCCTCATCACTGCTGGTAGTACTATCACTGTCCTCGTCAAACACTGTGGAATAGTCTTCATCACTAGACTCAACCTCATCTTCGTAAAGTTCCTCCAATAGTTTCCTTGTGTCCATATTATATAGCTTCTTGGCATCCGTCTTTCCATAGAGGGTAATCGTACCACATCTCCAATCTTGAATAGCTCCCACTGCACGTAACCATGGTCTGCCCAGTATAATAGGATATGCTCCCAAACTCGCTGGCATCACATGAAAATCAACCACCACTTTTGCATCATACACCTCCACTTCTAAGCTCTTTACAACACCCAAACATTTTACTTTCTGATGGTTTTGCTAATATGATCTGAAAGCCTAACCCCAGTCACTGTAAGACCCACCTTCTCAACACATAAGTGTGTTGTGACACATATTTGGGCTCCACCATCAACATAACCTTGTCCCATATTTTTTCTTCTGTGCCATACATCTACTATTGGACAAATGTCTGGTAGCTCATCCATGGCTAACACCTTCACTAAACCTCTCTCTGGTTCTTTCTTCATTGGTTTAACCATCCTCTTCCACTGTCACTTTCGCTTACGCACCATCTCTATAAGCTGCTCAAAAGTAACATCTGCTTTCTTGCTTGTCAGATCCTCCTTCAAGTCATAGCTTAATTGCCCATGTCCTAGTGGAAAATTTGAAACATGAAACTTGCGACAAGCCCTTCTTTTCCTCTTGGCCTTGACAACCTCATCTTCATGGCTCTTTCCGTTCTTCTTACTAGGACCTATGCCATTTCTTCCTTCCTTATCCTGTGTGGTCCTCTTCCCAATAGGCATCACTAATGTATCCTCCAGCTTTGTTGCCTTCTCCAAGGTGACCACACTTATCACTTTTGTCTTTCCTTTTGCCTTAGCCTCACCCCACTTGGTCAAATAGTCCAAAGCTACAATGATATATTGAGCTTGAGTTCTATAAGCAAGTGGTTGTATTTGTCCGAAAAAGTCTTTTCCCCATTTTGTAAAATCTCTAGCCCCCATCATTAGTCTTAAAGACATGCTATCTACCCCAGGGGCAGTCACTTATCAAAAGACCCCTATATCACGTGCGTTCAAGAGGTAATTAATAATACCCAATATACATACTATACTTACACTGTGAGCCTATTTAAAGAACCCCCACCCCCCTCTGTATGTATACATTTTGGTCTTTTAATAATCATCTCCGGTTAACTCACGTGATATCATACACATTCTAAAAAGTGACCACCCCGGGTATCTACCCTGGTTGGCATTTTTGGTTGTTGGCATGCATCACATCTTTGAAAATATCCTTTGGCATCTGCAAAAAGTGTTGGAAACCATTTGCCTTCCATTAAAATTTCTCTAGTGGTGGTTTCACTACAAAAGTGAGCTCCAGCCAATCCAGCATGTGCTTGTTCTAGAGTGGGTGTATATTCATCTTCATTTGCACAAAGATGCAAATAATCCACTCATTCATTCTTCTCCCTTAATTTCAAAGCCATAATCATTTGACGTAGTTAGCACCTGTCTTGGCAATGGATACATGTCTGTTCCCATCCTTGGTGGCTTATCACAGTGTGGACTGATGTGGCCCAACTCTCCACAATTATAACATGTGGGTGTCTGCCTCCAGACCCTACCATTTCTTTGTCCAACACCATTCCTGGGTTTTTCTTCACCTCGTGGCTGATTTGCAAACCTCACATGGCCTCGATTATTTTCCACTTTACCTAGCATGTTTAGCCTAAGAATCGTCATTAAATCTACCACTTGCCTCACGTCTTGCCTTAGCCCATCATCTTGCACTGCTGTAGTGACCACTGCTAGAATAACCTGAGGAGTAACAAAAACCATTGGTTCATGATGAGCCCCTAGCATGCAACCTTGCAAAGAATCCATAGGCTGAAACTCAGGCCTCCTGGGCAAAGACTCTACTCCTAGCTAACTCATTTTTCTTAGCTTCCACTCTTTGTTTCTCGCTACATCTAGTGCATCTTCATATGTCCTAGGCTTCTTTAGCTCCACTCTCCAATGTATATTCTCCCAAAGACCAGCCAAGAATCTGTCCTTCTTCATCATGTCAGGTGGGGGTTCCTGTGGTGCTAAGGCCTTGCAGCTCCACTCCCATGCCATTGAAAACTTACGTATGTACTCATCTACTGGCTCACCTTCCCATTGCACCAAACCCTATACTTCTTGCCACACTTTGTGAGGATCTTCTGTCTTCACAAAATCCACTTTCAATCCATGCCTTAGATTGTCCCAACTTAATCTCATAGGTGAATCAACCACACATAACTCCTCTTTGAATGATTTGGACCAAACTCCTGCATCACTCTTCAAATAAATCTGGAGAAGACGTAACATCTGCGCCGGATCATGAATTTGGTTGCTAATGCAGGCAACCTCCATCTTTTCCAAAAAGTCTTCCACATCTTCATCACTTCTTCCATGAAACTTTGGATAAGAGAAAGCCATGCCTACCCAAGTTTCAATGCTTTAAGAACCCCTTCTAACACAGGTGCAAGAACCCAAAACTTTTTACTGACTCAATCCCCCGAAACTTCAATGGAGCTCAAGCTTTAGAAAAGGATGAACACATGCACATCAAATGAGTTTTCATAGTTAATCATCAGAATTACAACAGGCAAAAAGGTATTCTAACCCGCAATATCAATATACTTGTAGACTTCAAAATAAATTCCTTTCTTTGAAGATGCCAAGAATCGCGCCCACAACCCGTCAACCCTCCCTCTCATGGCTGCCTGCAACTACTCAGCAAGCTCTCTCTCTCTCTCTCTCTCTCTCTCTCTCTCTCTCCCTCTCTCTCTCTCTCTCTCTCTCTCTCTCTCTCTCTCTCTCTCTCTCTCTCTCTCTCTCTCTCTCTCTCTCTCTCTGGTAGTACATGTTGAGAATGGCTGCCCACAGCTTGCAAAGATGGTGCACACACACACACACACACACACACACACACACACACACACACACACACACACACACACACACACACACACACACACACACACACACACACACACACACACACACACACATCAAATTTTTGCTGCTGTGCTCTTTTGAGACCACCCTGAGAGAGAGAGAGAGAGAGAGAGAGAGAGAGAGAGAGAGAGAGAGAGAGAGAGAGAGAGAGAGAGAGAGAGAGAGAGAGAGAGAGAGAGAGAGAGAGAGAGCACCTGCGATTGGACTTGCCTTCGTGGCGCAGTGGAGCTGCAGTCGCTACATGATTTCCATGCAGTGACTCTAGTTTCGTTGGACTCCGCCTGCGTTAATTTCGCTGGACTCCGCCTAGCATCTGTCTAGATTCCAGCTATCAACGATTTTAAAAAAATTGTTGTCACATACTAGTATCTGTCTTAATCTTCTTGGCCCAAACATAATGACTATGCCCTACTGGTACAAAATCTTCTTGTCCACATGAACATTTATTTGGATGCTTTGTGCAAAATGAAAAGGAGTGAACTGAGGTCCGGAATTGAGGTCCGTCGTGATTATCCATAAAAGGAAAATCGTACAGCTCCCAAGAAAACACACTTGACTAATTACCCTTTGATTTTGCTAGAATTTCAACAGCATAACAACATAAATGGCTCAAAAGACCAAAAACCCAACCATCACAACTTGGAAAAATCTTGACAGAGTTTTCCCAGAATTAGAGCAGTAAAACCCAAAAGATAGATTGTATATGTATGCATAATCTGCCAACAATGACACCCAAGCATCAAGTAGGAATCACTAGTACATAGCCTATGATGAGGTCACAAAAAGGGTGCTCCAGCCACCTGTATCACCAAAAGGATCTCGCACTTGAGAATCCCCCAGCTCAATAACACCTCACCACGACCCTCTCATGAAGGTTTATGCAAATATCATATAGTCAAGTCTCAGAAATGGCTGGGACTGCCAAATAAAACCAAGTATGGCTCCACAAAGGCATACAATGGTAGTATCCATAAGTAACGTACAATACAAGAGAATACGCTCAAACAGGTGCCAAATGATGCATACCCATGGTAACTGCAAGTGACTTTCACTTGCCAGGATATCACTCTACTCCACCTACCTGTACCTGTAACCTAAAATCGATAACCTATAACCTGTAACCTGTAACCTATAATCTGCAATCTGTAATCCTAAAGCTAAAGGTACAC
Organism: Adiantum capillus-veneris; assembly: GCF_014529385.1. NCBI lineage: Eukaryota > Viridiplantae > Streptophyta > Polypodiopsida > Polypodiales > Pteridaceae > Adiantum > Adiantum capillus-veneris. The sequence goes on along the minus strand of NC_140939.1, from coordinate 94,948,068 downwards.
GAAGAAGATCCCTGTGGGGACGCCAAAATACTATGAGCGGGATGGAAACACACACAACACTCTATAATCACTTGACACACACTCTTGGGATAACACACACACACACACACACACACACACACACACACACACACACACACACACACACACACACACACACACACACACACACACACACACACACACACACACTCTATGGGACACCACTCGGCTTACCCAACCCACCTAACCAAGACAGGGAACACACTGGTGGAGTGAGAGGAGAGAGACTTTCCATTTGCCCACTCAACACACACACACACACACACACACACACACACACACACACACACACACACACACACACACACACACAAAAATCAGCTCAAAGGAGGAAGATTTTTGATTCTTAGATACAATTGAGCTTGGGCCAACACCAATGGGACAAATAGCTCACAACATATGGATGAAATATGCCAGATACAATCATAAATTTGAGTAGAGGCTTCACTCACATGAGAAACTTAAACAACCAAAATAGTAGAAAAACAATGAAAAATTTGGCAAAATGGATAGCATCATTGCACCCTGAACGGCCAAAAACCCCAGTATACAATGTCAAAGTTCTCAAATCCTAGCTCGGATGAGCAATTTATGGCCAAAACAAGCTCCAAAAACATCAAAAATTGGGTAGCGGCTCTTAATCCTCCTCTCTCCATGTTTTTTTGGGTCTTTTTGTCAGGTTTTTTAGTGTCCATACTTTAATTTATCCCTTGGGCACCTTTGGCCTTTTGATTGACCTCAAACGGACCCGGAACATGCCAAAAAATGGCAACGCAGTGCGTTTTGTTACTTTTCTACATCCATCCGCACACTTGGCACTCAAATTTTTCCAATAATGCATCCCGCAATCACGTGAAGTGTTCCCCAAATATAGTTCTCATGATGACCTTTTCGCATAATTCATCACAAGAAAAGACTCCCGCCGTGTCCTCACTTATCCACGTGCAAGTCTTGATCCCATTCGACCTCCGAACGTTAGTGGATGTCATCTGACGCACCTGCTTACCTCATGGCATGACCCCATTGATAGCTTCCTTGAGAAGTTTTACGCTCCACCAACTCGTCATTATTATAGAAAAACACACTGATACTGGTGATAATGAAAATTGATGTACTATGTACACACTGTCCTACTTGTACACATGTGGGACCCACGTAACCGCTTGGCTCTGGAAAATGGGAAATCCTTTATTCAATGCACCATGCATGTGTATGTACATATGGAAAATCACTTCTTCCAAAAAACTCCTAACACCATTACACCTTATATCAGTGTCCAGTTCCACCAACTGGTCGATCTACACCAAAGACTGCGATTTCTTGTTCCTCTTTGAGACGACGTGAACCTTATTATTTAGGTGGTGCCGATGAATATTGTGGTAGTAGCACTACCAATGTGTCCACACCTCCAAGAGAGCACCCACCTCTATCTTGAATAGATAGTACACCGATGGGTACAAAACGTACACCTTGGGGATCACATAAGTTTGATCCTAGCAAGTGTACAAGACTAGCGGATGTGGTAGTTGTTATTGATAGGGTCAGAAAGACCATGCGTCAGAGGGTTTTTCAACTTTGTATAATGCAGTTTGTGCACTCTATGATGGAGAATTGGGAAAATCAAGATGCGAAGAGAAAGAATTACATCATTGAGCCATTCACAGAGATTACATGCAAACAGAAAGATACGATCTAGTCTCCAATGATTGGATCACGATAGTGGATGTTGCGACAATCACATCGTTGATCTGAAGCGCGAGACAAATACAAATCCGACAAGCCAAAGCCAGCATGGTTGGACATAGAGAAGTGGACAGAGATTTCTTGAGAGTAGCAGTTTTGTCTAGAAAAGATCTAGCAATAGCAAGGTGAAGACAGAGCATGCCTTGAGGTTGTAGGATCTTCTCATCTTGGGAGTGGAGTCTACGAGACTCTTCAACATGAGTTTGTAAGTTTCATACACTATTTAAATAGCATATGTACATATGTTTTTTAATTGTTTATCTTATGGTTAAGTGTTTATATTCCAAGAGCTTGCTATGAAGCATCCTCCATCGGGTAGACAGGAGAAATATGGATTCAAGCATGGATTGTCAGTTCTTCTTCTGCAGCTTCAAGATGAGGGAGAGGACGTTGACTTGGAGGCCTTACCTTGATCAATCTCGTCAATGCATATATTTTTATTTATACATATTAATGTATAACTACTTATGTTTTGGTTCATATATACTTTTACACGATATCTATTATGTTTATGGTTATGTTTGTTGTGATTATGGTTATGTTAAGGTTATGGTTATGGTTTCAAAATTTGGTTATGATTAACTTTCAATTATGTTTAAGGTTATGTCTATTTTCATTATAATTATATTTAAGGTTATAATTATGGTCTCAAAATTCGTTTATGGTTATGGATTCAAAATTTGGTTATGGTTATGGTTTCAAAATTTGGTTATCATTTGAGGTTATGGTATCAAAATTTGGCTGTGGTTATGATTTGAGAATTTGGTTATGGTTATGGTTTTAAAATTTAGTGATGGTTATGGTTTGAGGTTATGGATATGGCTTTAGAATTTGGTTATGGTTATGGTTGCAGAATTTGGTTTTGGTTATGGTTTGGGGTTATGTCCATGCTTATGATTATGGTTTCAAAATTTAGGTATGGTTATGGTTTCAGAATAAATTTATGGTTATGGTTTCATAATTTGGTTAGAAGTATGATTTGAGGCTATGGTTATGGTTTTGGATTCGAAATATGATTTGCGTTTATAGTTATGGTTTTAGAATTTGATTATGGTTTCAGTATTTGGTTATGGTTATGGCCTGGTTATGGTTTGAGGTTAATGTTATGGTTATGCTTAAGGTCATGGTTATGGTTTTAGAATTCAACTATGGTTATGTTTTGTGATTTACATGATGTTTATGGTTTGCAAGTAATGGTTTGCGAGTATTGTTATGCTTATGTATTTCTGTCGGTATGGATATCGATACTTGCGTGACGTGTGGTAGTGAGATATTGAAGTTGGACAAATGCATTGTACCAAAAATTTTCATGCACGCCAAGGCCATAAACCTTGCATGCACAACGTATACACTAAACCACACAAATTTTCTTAGGTGGTATGCAAAGATGCTATATATGTGCCATATGTTCAAAATGAGCCAATGGACATTAGGCAACATGGTCCCCCACAATAAGAGCATACTCGATATCCACAGTGAGATGATTACAATATCACAAGAGGAGCTAGGATATGCGTTGGCTAGTGCCAATATGCAAACATACGGCGTTGTGGAGGAGTTGCAAATGTAGATTCATACACAAATGATGGGGACCGGTGACATAAGTAACTCCAAAGAGTTATAGAGAGACATCAAGATCCTTATGTGTAAGCTCCATGAAATGGAGGAGCGATGCCAATAATAGCCGATCAAGAGTACGATTGAGCATTTCAACACATTGCAAACACATCTAGATTACATAGAAGGCATTGTGGATCTTTGCTTGGTTTGTGGGTACTTCTTCCACATTATAGAATAGCCTATGACCATATGTATCATTTTCCATGTCTCATGCAAAACATGGTCAATAAAAGTGAGTGCCATATATGCAAGGATCCCACTGACGAGCTTGTATGTTCTATGTTCAAAATGGAGAAAGACTATCAATTCTTAGTGGAAGCCATTGCAAGAGAGAGAGAGAGAGAGAGAGAGAGAGAGAGAGAGAGAGAGAGAGAGAGAGAGAGAGAGAGAGAGAGAGAGAGAGAATCTATTTTGGACAATCTAAATTTAACTTTATAAACATCATAACCTGGATTGAATTGCAGTGACTTTTTGAATCATTGTATATCATACCCTCACAATGAAAGCTGAAACCTTGTAAAACTTGTAGTGACTTTTTTGCCTCTTTGTATATGATACTCTTGTTTACAAAAATTTTGGTTGCGAAAGAATGCCATTTTGTGTAATGTGTTTTGAAAAATACCTCGTATTGAAACAAGTGGATAAAGTGAGTTGTGAATTTTTTGATAGTCCTACTTGGTGTGTATGCAACATGGTGGTCCTAATATTAGTGTCCTAAATGTACTTAACTCCAGTGGATGTAGACATGAAAGTAGTATTTGAGTCAATTTTATGCCTCTCCTCTCATTGCTGGTGGTGGCTATCCCACAAGGTCTTCAATCCAAAACTATCAATAAGCCATGGCATGATTGAATTCCTTGCTCTGATATCATGTTATATTAGCTAGACTTCAAGCTATAGGAGAAGAAGAAGTGGAGAGAGGTACCAAGGTTGGAGAAGCACCCAATCAAAGGAAAAGCTCTTCTACGAACAATATACTAAAAGGAAGAGATTTGAATTAAAATCTTAGGTACATATATAAAGTTTTGTGTGTCCAACCACGACTATCTACATGTAGTTCTAGCCTCTAATTCATATGCATAGTCTAACAACAGTTTCCCATAAAGTGGATATGACTTGATTATTCAACATTAATTATGTGGCCAAGGTCATTGTTAGTAGTTAGGCTAACAAAAATATCCCATTGCAAACTATATAGCACAATGTTTTCCATTTTCCCATCATATATGGCATCCACCACATTATTTTGTTGCCTTGAATGTTGTAATTTTCTATTATTATTGGTGTACACATGACCCATTAGTATTTAGTCAAGGTTTGAGATTCTAGATTGTAATTATCATAATTGTTGGCACTTGGATTTCTAGTTTGATGAGCCATGTCGGCCAAGGACCAAAATTTAGACTTTTGGCCAAGTGAAAGGACAATTTTGTAACTTTGAACCATATGTTTTAAGGAGATAATATTTTTGAGCACATGACTATTGAGTATCATTTTTGTCCATCCTTTATCTGCTAACTCCTCCTACAGGCTAAGTCATGTTTCAATTTTGAGAAGAGCTATTCATTTCTAGGTAAAAACTCGATGCATTGCCATGTTTCAATACTTTGTTCATTGCTCTTTGCAAGCTGTTTTGTGACATAACTTGAGATTTAGGATTTCAATTGAGAAGCTATAAGTTGTTCTAGATAGTTCTTGATATAAATCAGTGATAGGATGCCTCAAATATTTCTTTTTACCTACATAAATTAAGGTTGTTCTTAAGTTTTGTTTTTGTTGCAACCAACCCTCATTTAGTGGAGTGAGATACTACCATTGGCCTAGATAGTCTTGTCTACAATCGTAACAAGTTTGGTGACAATTGGATGTCGTACGCTTGGTGAAATGCATGAGGTTGTCTAGAGATTGTAAACAAGTGTTTGATCATTTAAAGATCAATTGACTTCGATATAGACTGGCAGTCATAGACTAGTTTTAATGGTTTTGTGATCATTTGAGTTTGAGTATACGATTGTAGTACACTTGACATTGTATTTGAGAGTCTTACAAGTACTTGTTGCCTCGGTGCCCTAGTTAGATTGACTATGTCTTTGGAATTAAATTTGATATCATCTCAAAAAGACTTCCTCTAGCTCACGCGAGTATATATTATTTTTATTTTAGCACATAGGTAGAAATTGGGTTTTGTTATCTAGATTCTGCATGAGGAAGATGATATGGACACTTTCCTTGCTGGTGTCAAGGATATGAATGAGAAACTTATTTCTATTGGTGAAGTCATTTTAGGTAGTTTCCTTGTGCGGACCGTTCTTGATGCCTTTCTAGATTCTTACTTGAATTTTGCTAGTACTTGGAGACTTATGATCCAAGGAAATCCCGAAGTTGTCAAGTTTGATGCATTGTGCACATTGATGTTGCAAGAGTCAATTTCCAAAAAAGAAAGGAATAGACAACATGCAATTGAACATGCTTTTATTACTGCTCAAACAAAAAGTGATAATAGAAATGCAGCCACTTCTTGTGGTTCTTCTGCGAGTGGAAAATCACCTATTCCTAATGCTTTTGTTGGAAACAATTCATCTAGAAATTTTGGTGATAAGGGTAAAAAGAAGATGTGTTGCCATTATTGTAAAGGTAATGATCACTTGATCAAACAATGTCCTAAGTTCAAGGCCAAAGAGGCTAAGAAGAAAGAGGGTGGTTCCACTGCAAATGCTAGTTCCACTACAAATGTAGCTATTGTTGAGTCTTTTGTGAAAGAAGACTGTGATGCTGATGTTTATGTAGAATGGGCTTCTAGTGCAAAGTGTACCTATAATCTTGCTGTCCATGATGCATGCATGTTACTTCCTGTAGATTTACATGTGTGGTATTTTGACAATGGTGCTACAAAGCACATTACCTCACATCGTGATTTGATCACCTCTCTTGAGTCTGTCCCTCGTAGGAATTCAATTACTTGTGCCAACAATGCCTCTTATCCGGTTCAAGGAGTTGGAAAGATCGTGCTTACTACTGCAAATGGAAGTTCTTTCACACTTGTTGATGCATTGTATGTACCTGGGATCAAGAAGCATCTTTTGTCTGTATCTGCACTTGCTAGACTTGGACTTGTATTCAAATTTATGGATGACAGATGTAAAATACATGATCTCAGTTTTGGTGATGAAATTGTTGCATCTAGCATTTTATGGCATGGTCTGTATAAGCTCACTTTGTATAAAAAGTTTGGGAAAAATTTTGCAAATGCAGTTGTAGACTCAAAGGATATTTTAGATGCAAAACTTTAGCATGCACGTTTTGGACATCTGCATTTTGCCAGTTTGCTGTGTTTGCAGAAATCTAACATTGTTGCTTCTTTGTTTTGGGTAAGATGCAATGTTCAAAGTTTCCAAAGGATGGTTTAGTTAGGGCCACATGTAGGTTATAACTTGTGCATAGTGATGTTTGTGGGACCATGCAAACCCCGTCCTTGGGCAATTACCTTCACTTTGTGACTTCCATTGATGATTAATCTAGACATACATGGGTATATCCTCTTAAAGATAAGTGTGAAGTATTTTTTGTGCTTCAGACAATTTTTGGCTATGTCTGAAAATGTCTCGAAATGTACTATGGGCATCCTCCGTTCCGATCGAGGGGGGGAGTATATGTCTCATGAATTTAATGCATTTTTGGCTAGTTGTGGGATAAAACACCAATGTATAGTGCCTTATACGCCTCCAAAAATGGTGTTGCTAAGAGGAAAAATAGGCCACTTACAAAAATGGCACGATGTATGGTCAAAATTCAGGCTTTGTCGCATTCGTTTTGGCTTGAGGCCATCATTTGTGCCACTTATGTACTAAATAGCTGTCCTACGAAATCTTTGCAGTCTATTACTCCATATGAAGCATGGCATGATAGAAAGCCTTTTATTGACCACATGCATGTTTTTGGCTATTTGGCATATACTTTGGTACCACAAACGTAGCACAGGAAATTGGATGATAAGGTTGTCAGGTGTACTTTTGTTGGTTATAGTACTGAAAGCAAAGGTTACATGTTGTATGTTCTGCAAACAAAGTGTATCTTGGTCTCACGAGATATTGTGTTTGTGGAAGATTATGTTCAACCCTTGGTATCATGTACTAGAGATAGTAATGTAAGCTCAAATGACATTTATGATAGAATGCCATTGCTGGGACAAAAGTTTTTAAGGATTGGTTGCAATATTCGCCTCCATTGTTGGATCTAAGGCATTTAAGCTTCGTACCTGCTTCATACTCCACAACGGCTTTCCACCTTTGAAATATAGAAAACACATCGTATTTTTTCTTCATTACATAAACCCATGTTTTTCTAGTTGCACCATCTATGAATGTTACATAGTACAATGAGCCACCAAGGGATAATGTACTTGCAGGTCCCCAAACATCAGAATGAACCAATTTAATTTATTTATTTTTTCTTTTGTTTCTCGCTCTCTAGAATTCTACCCTCTTTTTTCTACAGTAAACACAATCTTCATAGAACTCTAAGTCCACTTCTTTCAAACCCGGTAGAAGATGCTTTGATTCAAATCCCTTTGCATTCCTTTGGTACTCATATGCCCATGCTGGTAGTGCCACACCGCACTCTCGACTTCTGTAGCTGTTTTACAAGTTGAAGATTGCATGGTGACAATACACAAGTAAAGTGTACCAACCTTTTCTACTTTGGCAACCACCAAAGATCCCTTTGAGATCTTCCAACATTTGTTTTTGAATGCTAAGTGACCTTCATCATTGAATTTTGTTGTATAGATTAAATTTTTATGAAGAAAAGGAACATGCTTAATATCTTTAAGCTTCCATTCATTTCCATTAGCAATTTTGACACAAACTGTAGCTTTGCTGACAGTTTGGCACAATCTTCATCATCTCCTAAGTATACATACCCAAAATTTTTTCTAATGATTTTTGGTCAAGGACAGTCCATGCTTCATCTGCCATTGTTGCGGGCATCTTTGCAAGACTGCCTAGTGGCAAATAAAGGTCCTTATGGTAGAGATAGTCTTCAATCTGCATCTTCCACTGCTGGTAAATTTTATCGTTGAACTTCTCAATCTTGAGCTTACCTTCCTCCGCCATTACTCCCACTCAGTTCAATGTATCCTTTCCTTAAGATACTTTAGCACGAGCAAACCTTGCTTTGATACTAGTTGTTAGGAAATAGGACGTAGCTAAGTAGATATTAGATTAGTTTACTTAATGGAGAGAGATAATTTTCACACATGAGAGAGAGAGAGAGAGAGAGAGAGAGAGAGAGAGAGAGAGAGAGAGAGAGAGAGAGAGAGAGAGAGAGAGAGAGAGAGAGAGAGAGAGAGAGAACGATATATGTGGTTCACCCAATGTGGGCTATGCCCATGGGAAAGTAGCCACTCAATGGCTTTAGTACTTCAAACTAGAAGTAGGTTACAAAGGGATTATACCCTTAATGGAGCTCCCACCTTGCTTCACTCTCACCACCTCACATACACCTTGTTTCATCAACTTCACAATGCTTTTGTGTAGAAGAGGCCTCCTTTTACATGCCAAAATGGTCAAGAGAGGGCAGATGTTGGAGAGGGGGAATGGGGGACGACACCCGGCACGACCAAAAGCACCTCTCTATAGCCCAGGGTCAACACAACACCCAATCCACTCAAAAACACCTTCAAAAACGACAATTTGCGCATAATCTGTTTCACTTGCACAGTTCCCAAGTGCACACGTGCTTTCCAAGATTGCAAAATGAGTCCACACCTCACTGCACCTGCTCTACCTCCCTCCGCACATACACTTACTCTCTCTCTCTCTCTCTCTCTCTCTCTCTCTCTCTCTCTCTCTCTCTCTCTCTCTCTCTCTCTCTCTCTCTCTCTCTCTCTCTCTCTCTCTCTCTCTGTGCAAAGCACCAACGATCCGGGCGTACACACGCTTCACTGGCACTGCAGCTGACAACAGACGAGACGACAAAGAGAAAAGGGGAAGGGGGATGCAACACGGCACAATTGGCCAAGAGGGTTGTTCATTAACAGCTTCAAAACCCCATTACAATGCTTCTTTGAGCTTCTCTCTCTCTCCTCCTTACATGTACAATGCAAAAAAACTCCGAAGCCCCTTGTTACAAAAGGTTTTGCCCCTTTATTGGGCTCGTTTTTGAGTTTTTAGGCATTTTTCATGGTAGGCCGACATGTGGCACTCCCCTTAGGAGGCTCAGCTTGACTTTGACTTTGACTAGCTTGGTGCTCATCCCGAGGCTTCACACTTTACTCTACACACAAGCACCCTCTAGGGAGCAACGACGGCGCCGTCGTTGCCCCTAGGGGTTCACATTGCCTTCAAAAAAGGTTTGGACCGAATTTAGTCTGTGGGAAACGGCCCCCCCATGGGCAGGGTGCCATGTCACCACCTCTCCCGCGCGGGCAAAGCCGCCCCGCGTTGCCGGTTGCCGCCCAAAACTGCCGTGCCGCGCCCCACTGGTCCGCGCGCCACCAAGTTCACAGCGCCCAGCGCTTCGCCATGGCCACGAGCTCCCAAGGAGCCCCTCTCTCCCTTTGTGATACTAAGGGGGCCTCATGGCCCAGCTCATATATTGCGCCAATTCGGCCCTCCTTCTCGCATGTGGGTTTACTCGCCAGCCACGTGGCGGCTCCACATAAAGTGACCACCTCAAAGCTTCAAACGTTCACCAAAAAACTCACTTGGAACACATTTTTTTTCCTTGGCTTGGCTTTGATGCCACTCTCTACTCGATGATCGGATGATCACTCTGTCAAGCCCGGCCAAAGCCTCATATCTCGGGCTTCAACACCACCAACTTGATCCACATTCCGGGTCTTCAATGGCCTTGTGTGGGGCCCGCCAAAACGGAAAAAAACTTCATAGCCACTGTGGTCGAATCGAACATCCGGCCTCCAACAGCTTTATCTCGGTGCTCGAAGCTCCAATTGGAGTGCCGTTAATTTGTGCTAACTTCACCTTGTACATGCTATCACCGAGAACTTTGGCGAGGCTCAAAAACCGCCAGATGGCACATCTTCCCATGTGGCCAAGTGGGCTCAGACCCGGCCCTCGGAAAATCTTCAAATGGCCATAACTTGCTATTCAGAGCTCCGATTCACAATCCGAGAAGACAGGCATGCTCCACAACTCGAGCACTACACACATATGCACTGGCACTAGCCCGGGACACCGTCTGGATACCTTTTGACTGCCAGCCTTGCTAGCCACTGTCTGGAGCCTTCTTGGCCCAAAAAACCGCATTGGACATACATTTCCTCTTCCAGTTGGCCACAACAGATTTAGACACATGCCCTAGCACCATCATGTGCGCCCGTATGCATCCATACCCTTGCATGAGCCCATATCTGGCATCGACATGTTTTGGGTGCACCAACGTGTGTAGTCGCCCTTGTGTAGAGAAGTCCGAGTTGAATTCTCCCATGAGTCCATGTGTGGCCACCCTTGAGAAGACAAGTTTTCCTAGAAATTGGCCACCGGCCAAAGACCTCCACCCATTGGCCACCGGCCAACCGAACGGCCATTTTTCGACCACCGTCCGGCCATAATATTCTGACGAAAAAGGGATATTTTAACGAACCCTAAAGCTCAAGATTGGGCGTGAATTTTTGGTTTTTGGATGTGTCATTTTTCTTACGCACAATGGCTTCTCCTCATATTGGGGGCCTTACAATTGTGTGTTTTAAAGACTAAAAATTACAAGGTGTAAATCATGCTCCATACTTAACAAATATTACTTACGGTTTCTACTACAAAAATATATTCACTACTTTCATCTACAAAAATAGAAAATTTAGAAGAGGGTAAGGAAAAAATACCTCTACTATTTAGCCTTTGCGGACTGCTCTACCTAATGCCATGGATGATCAAAGGAGTGGCAGGGATATTATGGCTTCCCTGCAGGGTGATGACCCTACCTCCATGCTCAAACTGTTATGCAAATAATTCCAAGCTAGACTAGGACCAAGCTATAGAGCCACTCCTTGCCTAAGTGCATGACTTGAAAGTCAAGTTGAGCTGAATAGTCATGAATGGTTAATGAACCTTTCAAGACTACTATAATTCACGTTGTTTTATCATAATCCTCGCTAGGACAACAAGCTAATGGAACTCAAAAGACTACAATATTCCATACTGTTTTATCATAATCATTGGGCAGGTCAACAATATGCTCATGATTGCTTGATTTCTCAGCCAATCCTAACTTCTTGATTTATGGCTACCTCCATCGTCTATGAAGAGAGTGACTCTTTGGCCACCTATCATGCCATACATGAACACCATGTCATGGCGACCTACACTAGGCTATCACATAGCTAGTGACGCTAAACAAACATGACACTTATTGTAGAGACACACTGTCACGTCCCTAAACTCTTTGAAACTCAAAGGAAACCTCTACACTGAGTGTAGTTGCTTAGAGGATTTACCATCTCCCTTATGCTCGGCGATTTTTATTTCATGCTTTAACGTACTACTCTTTCTTTTGGTTCTATGAGTTCTTTTCTTTTTGAATGTTTAGGGTTTTTAAGACCAAGGACCACTCTAACTCGCTTGGTCTATCCTATCCCTTGGCTTATCACTATGGAACTCCTTTATTTTAAAACTTAACCCCTTCCTTTCTTTAATGTTGGCCCTATTGAAACTATCTCGTGCCATAAATGAACACCATGTCATGGCGACCTACACTAGGCTATCATGACACTTATTGTAGAGACACACTATCGCCTCCCTAAACTCTTCGAAACTCAAAGGAAACCTATGCACCGTGTGCAATTGCTTAGAGGATTTACCATCTCCCTTATGCTCGTTGTCGCTAGTGGTAGCTTTGAGCTTTTGGACACTCAGCCTGGGTCTGTGACCTACCTCACTACAATTAAAGTAGCGATATTTATTTCATGCTTTAACGTACTACTCTCTTGGTTCTCTGAGTTTCTTTTCTTTTTGAATGTTTAGGGTTTTTTAGACCAAAGACCACTCTGACTCGCTTGGTCTGTCCTATCCCTTGGCTTATCACTATGGAACTCCTTTATTTTAAAACCTAACCCCTTCCTTTCTTTACTGTTGGCCCTATTGCAACTATCTCCTGCACCATGATGCTTGATGCTATCATAAATCTGCACATAAGTGATTACTTCAGACAAGTTCTTCGACTGTAAGCTCTATATACTCAAAATAGTCATTTATGAGACCTTTCTTATAGCCTCACAACATCTAGAATGCAATTATTCGCTTTGAATCGAGCCAAGATGTTTTTAGTCAGGTTGGACTTGTTCTCCATAGAGAACTTGTCCCATACCTCCCAACTTTTCTCTGCCTCATTGACTAGTAGAACTTCCTTTTGAAACATTGTTTCAAATTCCATCCAAGTTGTAGGACGAGTGGTCAAGCTCATCCACCAATCGCACGCTTTGCAGAGCAATGAGAGGCTAGCCTCTACAGGCTACACAAGCTTGGCTATTGACGTGAGTCAATACTTTTTAGATTAAGGCATAGAACCGCTTCACGTTCATGATATATGGAATTTTCAGGGAAAATGTCTTATCTTTGACAACCTTATATATGATCATGAGCTGTGTAGCTGGGTTAAGTGTGGTATTTGTATTTTCTTTCAATGTTTTGTCTATGATAACTTTATACATACGATCGTGAGGTTATTTACATGTCTTAAAGTGTCATGAGGTGAAATATTACAAAACAAATGATAAAATGTCATATCTCTCTCTCTCTCTCTCTCTCTCTCTCTCTCTCTCTCTCTCTGCCATTTCTACAACAAAATTGTCGGGGCTTGATATCACTACAACTTTAGCTTATACTTCTTACATATGAATGCAATTTGTTGAAGAAGAAAATATGAAAAACGTGAACAAAATACACGTTTTGATAATTCACGATGTCATCATCTTTTTACTTGGTTGATGTTGCAAAAGCTTATAACCTTTGTAATTCATAATCTAGAAAAGATGGCCTAACTCTTTTGTGTTGGAGCTATATATGGCTCACTCTACTCAACTTGGTCTCACCTATATATTTGTATCTTGTCCTCAATATGAATCAGTCTTTGGGAGCGTATATGGTGTGTCTCTTGTCTCGTCTCTCTCTCTTTCTCTCTACATCTCAACATGGTATCAGAGCAGTAACGATCACGCGCCGATTCAATTCATGGTGATAAAACAGTATGTGTTTGCGATTTGCATGTAAGATTAAAAAATTGCTATAAATTTTATTTTTGAGCATTGATTCTTGTTAACTGTGGTTGTTTTGTGTTAAGAAGAATATTATTAGTGTTTTGTGTGGCGTTTATTTCTAATCAATCTAATCGTTGATTACGTTTTCTTGTTGATGACACCCTGAACTTCATCTCAATTTTTCTTGCTGTTCTGCTCAAAATTTGGAGAAACGGGAAAAGCGCAATTGCACTTTTCATCCAAAACTTGTTCGTCTCCTCGAGCTCTTCGATTTGAGTTCTAGGTTTGCGTCAATCGGAGTTCACAGCAGAAAGTTATGCTGTTTTTACTTCAATTGAGCTTGACGCAGCTTTCTTCGTCCTACTTCTTTGTGAAGCGTCCGCGATCGTTTTTCTTATTTTGGCGTTAACGTTTTCGAGAAGATTTAGCTTTTTGCTATTCGTATTGTGTCCATCAATCTTGCATCTCACGCCGCTCTATTTTGAGGACTCTTTTATTATTAACGTCCCCTTTACCCTGCCTTTTTTGGGTGACGTCTCTCACATCTTTCGACGTTCCTTGAGCATCCTTCTTACGTTTATCGTTGACAAAACGCAGTCCTCATATCTCTCTCATTCTCAATTGCGTCCTTCACCATATATGGTGTGCAAATTCTGCGATCTTATCTTATACGTCTCCTCGCAACAAGATATGGCTATGAATATTCTCATCAACGGCTTTCCTTCTGGCCAGCGTTCTGTTCCTCCTTTCCAAGGTCAAGGTTTTCCAGGCTGGAAAGCAAAGATGTTGTTAATTCTTGAAGGCGATGAACTCTCCGATGTTGTTCTTGGAAAACGTGTTTGTCCGCCTCAGCCTGTTGATACGGATAATGATAACGTGCTTATCACTGAAGGACCTATATTTGAAGATTGGAATGTTGCCTATACGGATTGGCAGCGACGTGATAAAGCATCTCGTCGGTATATTCTTTCTGCTCTTACTGATTCCCTTTTGCTTGATATGTATGAACTGCCTACTTCCCACGACGTATGGAAGTACCTTATTGAAAACTTTCAGAAAAAATCTGTCACAGAAATACTTTATTTGAGAGGGTTGCTTAACAAGTTACAATATGAAGTTGGTACTGCCATGACGGGACATATTGAATCTTTTAAATCTATTATTAATCAACTTGCTGCTGCCGGTGATTCTATTCCACAAAAGCAACCGATTACACTTCTCCTTGATACAGTGAAGGACTCTTCTTATGATAACATTGTTACTATTCTCTCTAAGAAAGATGGTCTTGATTTCGACCAAGCCTGCATGTCTTTAATTGAATACTCTCAACGTCAAGAATGTCGTAATGCTAGTCATGATACAGCTATGATTTCAAAGTCACAACAGATCGAACGGGCTTTTTATGCTCGAAGGCGTCCATTTGAACGAGGAAACCGCAGAGGTGGCCGTCGCAGTAATATTTTCTCTCGTCTCAAATTTCCTAATAAGCAATGTTCTTATTGCAACAGAAATGGCCATACTGAAGATGATTGTTGGGCACGTCAATATGATGAAGAACACAATATTACCACAAAATAACCACGTTTATCTAGAGACTCTTCTTCTTCTTCTTGTGAATATTGTGGACGATCTGATCATCCCACTCATATGTGCTATAAGCGTCGATTCGACACAGATCGGAATAGAGCATATGCTACTGAACATCGAAACAACATTGTACTAGAAACAAGCTGCGTTCTATGTTCAGTTGCTCCAGACAGAATACTTCATGTACGCGATGCATCACTTTTTATTGTCGATTCTGGTGCTACAGGAAATATGACATATCAGTCTAAGTGGCTCCATAACTATCATCCACTGCCAGTTCAACATGTTGTTTATCTTGCTGATGATACTACTTGTCAAGTAAAGGGTATTGGAGACTTATATCTTGGTACCTTATCTTCTTCCACTTGAATTTTGCAAGGAGTATTACATGTACCAGATCTTCAACGTAATCTTCTTCTTTCAGTTGCTAGACTTGTTGATCTTGGTCTGATTGTTGGATTTGATCATACCAAATGCCGAATTGAGAAAGATGGACAGACTATAGCCACTGCTCCTCGAAATGGTAATTTGTTTGAACTCTCTCTCAACGATGCTGTAGCAAATGTTGTCACTGCTCCAGGTGATCATGATTGCAAAGTATGGCATCACCGTTTTGTTCATGCTGATTTCTCAAAACTCCTTGATCTTCAACGTCGTGATCTTGTTTATGGCATGGATCTTAAAGCCCATCCCCATATGGGAATTTGTGAATTTTTTGCTCTTGGGAAACACAATCGCAAACCCTTTCCTCTTTCAAGTACAACTCATTCTCATGACATATTGGATCTTGTTCATACTGATATATGTGGACCTCTACCTTCTTCGAGATTACAATATCGCTACTTCATTACTTTTATTGATGATTTCTCAAGGTATACGACTGTATTTCTACTTAGACAAAAATTTGAAGCCTTATCTGTTTTCAAACAATTCCACAAGGCTGCGGAACTTCAAACTGGTCGTCACCTTAAGAAGCTTCGTAGTGACAATGGAGGCGAATATGTTTCTCGAGAGTTTGTGAGTTACTGTGCTGACAGTGGAATTCATCATGAACACACTATTCCATATTCGCCTCAACAGAACGGTGTTGCTGAACGAAAGAATCGCACTATTCTCAATGCTGTAAGCTGTATGCTGATTCATTCTGGCTTATCTCGTGTGTTTTGGACTGAAGCTACTTTGACAGTAGTATTTATTCAGAATCATCTTCCTACTACTGCACCCTCTGGTAAGATACCCATCACAACATGGACAGGTGACATTCCTTCTGTATCTCATTTTCGAACCTTTGGATGTATTGCTTATATTCATGTTCCCAAAGAAACACGAACAAAGCTTGATGCTCCTGGTCTTAAAGTTATTTTTATTGGATATTCTGACACTTCCAAAGGCTACAAATTCTATGACCCTTCCTCCAAGAAAGTAATTGTGAATCGTGATGCTACTTTTAACGAACAGCTTATGGGAGGCTCATGGTCCATGGATGATTCTAATAATACTAAATCATTGCTTCAGGCTTTTCTATTTCTTTCAAAAGATGAAACTCTTCCTATAGAGCAACTTTCCTCTTCACAACCATCCATTCCGAATGTTGCCAATGATGATATTGATATTTTTGTTGATTTGCCTATTGATTTTGAACATGGCTCATGTCATGTTTATGATGATGATATTGCTGATAATGCTTTTTCTACTTCCGAAGATCCGATTACTTTTGATGAAGCTATCTCTTCACCACAAAAGGATCAATGGCAAGAGGCTATGGAAGCAGAGTACGATTCTCTTATCTCTAAAGGTACATGGATACTAACTGAATTACCTCCTGGTCGTACAGCTATTAAATGTAAGTGGGTGTATAAGACAAAAGTAAAAGCAGATGGATCTTTTGACAAGTTCAAGGCGCGTTTAGTTGCAAAAGGTTACTCCCAAGTAGCTGGTGTTGATTATCAAGAGACTTTTTCACCATTTGTTCGCATTACAAGTGTTCGAGTTTTATTGGCATTTGCTGTTCAATTTGATTTAGAAGCTCATCAAATGGATGTGCGAACTGCTTTTCTTAATGGTGACTTGGAAGAGGAAATTTATATGGAACAACCAGAAGGGTTTGTTATTCCAGGTAAAGAAGACCTTGTTGCTCAACTCCATAAGGCACTATATGGTCTCAAACAAGCTTCGCGAGCCTGGTATACAAAATTTGATCTTTTTCTCACCTCTAAAGGATTCATCTTTTGCTCGTCAGACCCCAACTTATACATAAAACACCAAGGTAGCAGTTTTGTGATTCTTGCTCTTTATGTGGATGATACCATCCTTGTTTCCAATGATTTGGGATTTCTTCAATAAGTGAAAAAGTTATTGTCTTCTGTATTTGATATGGTGGATCTTGGAGAGATTCATGTTGAGAGAAGGAGAGAACACAGAAGTAGAACCCCAAAGTGTGTAGAATACACACATGAGATGATGTATATATATAGAGGGGACCTGGGTGCCATATATAGAGAAGCCATATATTGAGTAGCTTCACATATAAGCTCAACACCCCCGCTCAAATAAGGGTCCCTAACTGTGGATGAAAAAACCCTTGGGGGATCAAGGGAAAAACCCACAGCTCTATATACACCCACCGTTATATTATAAAAATCATTAAATATACAAATGTTTACGAGGAGCTGCATCACTCCTTTTACAATGAATGTTTTATGAGGAGTTACATTACTCCTATCCTATCAAATACAATAATGAATACAAAGGTTCAATAAAGAGGTATAAAAGCTATCGATTAGCTTGTAATCAAAAGTGTCTCCGTGAATCTGTTGTGTAGCTTGTCATCAATATCGCATCACCAAACATGTCTTCATGTTGTCATCAATATGGCATCACCAAACATATCTTCATAAATCTTTTATTGTCACCAAGTTTGTCTTCATAAAATCAATTCTTTGATCAATCCTACATAGATCATAGACTCCAAAAAGAACATGTCATGAAAATTATTAGCATCGTTAATGAAATAATTACGTTCACAATGCCATAAGAGATGGTTCGCAACGCCACTCTTTTGACGACATATATACGCACGACAACATATGGTACATAAAGTATAAACGTAAAAGTACAAAATGTGTGATTACGTGATACAAATGATATGTGTATATACTACATAAAACAACATTTATCAATGTAGTGATCAATGAATACCATCAAAGTATTAACAAAATATCATCATTATATCAATAAAAATGAATAAATGACCATGGTATCAATGAAAAGCATCATGATATCAAAGTATTAACAAAATATCATCATTATATCAATAAAAATGAATAAATGACCATGGTATCAACGAAAAGCATCATGATATCACCGAGAATAATCATTGTATCAATGAAAAAACATCATGGCATCACCGAGAATAACCATGGTATCAACGAAACATCATCATGGCATCACCGAGAATAACCATGGTATCAACGAAACAACATCATGGTATCACCGAGAATAACCATGGTATCAACAAAACATCATCATGGTATCAACAAAAATCACCATGGAATCAACGAAACAACATCATGGCATCACCGAGAATAACCATGGTATCAACGAAACATCATCATGGCATCACCGAGAATAACCATGGTATCAATGAAATATCATCATGGCACCACCGAGAATAACCATGATATCAATGACATATCATCATGGTATCAACGAAAATCACCATGACCAAAGTATTAACAAAACATCATCATGGTACCATCAAAATCACTATGGTATCAATGAGAAATTATCAATAAAACAACGTAAACTATATCTCTAAAAGAATAATTATACGAGAATCAATGAACGAGTATATCATATAACAAAAGATCATGTACCAACAGTAGCTCGATAGAATTTGGACGATCATCAACGGCTCGACTGAATCGGAACGATGTGTAACTGGCTTCTGCAGCAAAATTACGTCAGTAACAAATATATGATTGATGAAGAAAAATATAATTGAGAAGTTTTCAATTATGAGAAAAATCAAAAGCAAAAAGTAAAATTTTGATTTTCAAACATATTCGCAGTCCGAGACGATAACCCAAAATCGGTGCAGAATTTAGAGAAACTTTCTTCTGCAAAGTTATAGACCACATCGATTCCGGTCTCCCATAGCGGGTAGTTTCTTCTGCAAAGTTGTAGAACACATCGATTCCGGTCTCTCACGCGGGTAGTTTCTGCAAAATCGTTTTCAATAAGCAGAAAAATAAAAAACAAAAAACGGAAATTGCTTTTTATGTATGTACGCAGTCCGCGAACGATAACTCAAAATCGGTGCAGAATTTGAAAACACTTCCTTCTGCAAAGTTGTAACCCACATCGATTCCGGTCTCTCCAACGGGTAGTTTCTGCAAAATCGTTTTCAATTAGCAAAAAAAATCAAAAACAAAAAGCGAAAGTTGCTTTTCAGGTATGTACGCAGTCCGTGAACGATAACTCAAAATCGATGCAGAATTTGAAAACACTTCCTTCTGCAAAGTTGTAGACCACATCGATTCCGGTCTCTTGAGCGGGTAGTTTCTGCAAAATTGTTTCCAATTAGCAGAAAAATTAAAAACAAAACGTGGAAGCTGTTTTTCAGGTATGTACGCAATCCGTGAACGATAACTCAAAATCGGTGCAGAATTTGAAGAAACTTCCTTCTGCAAAGTTGTAGACCACATCGATTCCGATCCCCTTAACGGGTAGTTTCTGCAAAATCGATTTTGATCAGGAGAAAAATCAAAAACAAAAACGTACTGCTCTGATACCATGTTGAGAGAAGGAGAGAACACAGAAGTAGAACCCCAAAGTGTGTAGAATACACACATGAGATGATGTATATATATAGAGGGGACCTGGGTGCCATATATAGAGAAGCCATATATTGAGTAGCTTCACATATAAGCTCAACAATTCACTCGTGTCTTGGCATTCAAATCCAACGGAACCATACAAAAGGTATTTTATTCCTTCGACAGTCAAAGTTTATTGCAGATACTATTCAAAAATTTGGTATGGAATCTGCACATTCAGCCAACACACCTTGTCTTGCGAGCTCTACGAAGAACACTTCTGACAATGGCGGTCAACTTGTCACAAATCAACCTTATGCTAACTTGATTGGATGTCTTCAGTTTGTTGGCATGAACACTCGTCCTGATATTCTGTTTGCTGCTAATTATCTTGGACAACATCTTGCATGTCCTTCTCTTAAGCATTGGTCTGCTGCAAAGCGTGTGTTGAAATACTTGAAAGGCACTACAGATTTTGGTTTAGTCTATCGACGACAACTCACATCGGATTCTATGCAATCTCTTTCTCTTTTGGGTTACACAGATGCAGACTGGGCAAGCTCACATTTATCTATGCGATCTACTAGTGGAAATTGCTTCTTTATAAATGGTTGTCTTGTTTCTTGGACCAGCAAAAAACAACGTTGTGTTGCAGTTTCTACGACTGAGTCAGAATATGTTGCGGCATCACTTGCAGCTCATGAGTTGATTTGGCTTCTACAAATGCTAGTTGATATTGGTCACTCTCCTCTTTCTAGCACACCCTTGCGGTGTGACAACCAAAGTGCTATTAGTCTTGCAAAAGACTATGTTAAACATAATAAGTCAAAGCACATTGCTGTCCATTATCATTATGTCAGGTATGAAGTACGCAAAGGAACCATTATGGTTGAACACTGTCCAAGTGACCAGATGATTGCAGACATTTTGACCAAAGGCCTCAACGAGTCACGTTTCATCCTCTTGCGCTCGGATCTTGGAGTTGCTTCGACCTCACTCTTTCTAGATTAGCTTCTTTGCTATTGTAATAGCTTTTTACATATGACATTGTAATCTTTTAGGTAACATGCACTATGCACACTCCACATTTGCACATTGTGATCTCTAAGTCACTTGAATATTTGTACATAGATGCACAATTCACTTTCACATCATCATCGTTGGTTCATATTTTCACATTGTATAGGGGCTTGGGTTTTTCCCTTGAACTCCCCAAGGGTTTTTTCATCCAAAGCTAGAGACCTTTGTTTGAGTGGGGGTGTTTGAGCTATATATGGCTCACTCTACTCAACTTGGTCTCACCTATATATTTGTATATTGTCCTCAATATGAATCAGTCTTTGGGAGCGTATATGGTGTGTCTCTTGTCTCGTCTCTCTCTCTTTCTCTCTACATCTCAACATTTTGAACATTCTTGTGGATGTGCATGGGCTCATCCTCGCCATTGTCTATCACCCTCGCCATGGCTCACCCTCGCACTCACCTAGTCTTCCTTTCTAGTCGTCCTCGCCCACCTTTCTCACTAGTCGCCATTTGCCCTTCACTAATGGTTGGCATTTGCACTTCGGCACAATTTCACACATCCTACGTGGCATTTTTAAAAATATGAACCCTCCTTCCAATGCCTTGCTTGCACAAACCTCCTTAAAGCTGCAATTGTGGAATCTTCTTCGTGCCTTTTAATATCAACCCCTCTCTCCGTGCCTTCTTACGAAAACTCTGTAAAACTATAGGTCGACACATCTTCTTAGTACTTTTCCTCCTAGTCGGTGTAAGCCTACTACACAGCTTACAACAAGTAACGCATGCACATCAATCTCCTCACCCACTCCCCATCGCTTGTAGCATCTCGCTCTTGTTTACAAGAATTGCGCCATGCCCAACACTATAGATACAATGTACTTGGGCATGTATTCTTGTGAGGGTCTGGTCGATATGATAATACTAGATTCCTAATGTATCTGAGTGCTCATTGCTGTTAGGTCGGGTGTCGATAATTTTGCTAATAACACAGGTGGCATGGAGACACTCCACCTCTATTGCAAAGCTAGCTTGCTTCGTCACCCAAAGAGCAAGTCAGTCGATAGGTTTCAAGTGAGGGAGCTTCGTTTGAGTCCCTCAGAGGTGAAGCAGAGACCTCCATTTTTGTCAGAGCTCTACTGACTACAAGTCCACCGGGGGGAGGTGGCTCGAGTAAGCAAGGAGATCCAAATGAAAAGGTCCAAATTCCAATTGCAATTTCATTGAACCTTGATTTTCAAGGTGAAAGTTTGGGCATATTTAGTTGTTTCTCCAGATGGGAAGGGTCGCGACTCGTGACTCCTGGGGCTCGGGCCGAATCTAATATCTATATTAAAAAGAAAAACTGCCAGGCCATGTGGCAGCAAATGCCTACAGCCACGGGATGCTTACCCTTCCTCTCCTCCTCTCCTTGACATCGTGGCATTGGGTACTGTCTCTTCAAATCCATTTATCTTTGCCAACATGGTGTCCATCGAAGAGCGCACGCAGAGTGCCACAATGTGTTGTAGCCACACGTGACAGTGTGCAAACAAGAAAGTGCAGCTGGCCGGGAGTCAATGCGCTGTTCAACAATCCTAGAATAGCGAGCTCTGCTCCATGGCCTTAACTTCGCCCTCAAACAGAGGAAACGAACCCTTGAGCTGCGGGTACCTCCTCCTCTATACCACCTCGATGTAAATGAGGAGTGGGCTGTGTCCTCAACGATACGCACACACACACACACACACACACACACACACACACACACACACACACACACACACACACACACAGAGAGAGAGAGAGAGAGAGAGAGAGAGAGAGAGAGAGAGAGAGAGAGAGAGAGAGAGAGAGAGAGAGAGAGAGAGAGAGAGAGAGAGAGAGAGATTTGCTCGCTAATTTGTGTGCAAGCGTCTGACATGGTAAAAGATCTATCTCTCTCTCTCCCCCCCCTCGCTCGACTGCAACATGCTTCTGATCTCTCTCTCTCTCTCCCCCTCAGCATGGTATGCTTGCTGCAGCGCTCTCTCTCTCTCTCTCTCTCTACTGCAGTATAGCATGGCAGTGTGGCAAGCATGCTGCTGGAGAGAGAGAGCGCTGGTGGCAAACATTTAAAGACCTGCAAATATGCATTCATGACAAGCGTGTCTGCTAATCTTCTCAGGATGACCTAATTAATCACATTTCATAGGTAGAAGATAATCTGTAATGCGGTATAGATTGTATTGAGCTGCACTAATAGTATGCAATTACAGCGCCAAGCACATTGTATAAGCAGGGGACATAAGTTATTGCAATTCTAAGGGAGAAGACTCTCTTCTGCAACAATGTAGAAATGTGTCGATGAGCAGGTTGACTACATTACCAATGTAGGAGTAGCAAATGCAATTAAATATAATAGTAAGGGTAATTGAGTTGATCCAGGCCACGCCAATTGGATCGCTAATTGCTGCCTAAATGTGGTAGGGGAGGGTACAAGCAATGGTAAGGATTAATGAGCAATGCACCTTAATTAGTTAAGCGTAGCAATGCACTCACAATAAATGATAACAACACAGAGAGTCTGCTGTTTGATTAAGAGCCATCATAATTACACAAGCGCTAAGCACAAGCGGATGATCAACAAAAGCCATTGAAATTAATGTAGTTAATGTAGTTACCATTTTGTGGAAGACAACTGGTAGGTCTGTACTGTGAGTGGGTGGGTGTTTGTGTGTAATTGGCTATGGAAGACGATTATGGAGCTAATTTTGAGCGTTAACGAGAGTATGGGCTGCTCTAAAGTGTCGTGGAAAAGGAGCACTTTGGGTTGAGACTCCTCAAAAGCAAGGGAAAGAAGGTGGGTGGAGTTTTGTGTCTAGGTATATTGTGTGTGTGTGTGTGTGTGTGTGTGTGTGTGTGTGTGTGTGTGTGTGTGTGTGTGAGAGAGAGAGAGAGAGAGAGAGAGAGAGAGAGAGAGAGAGAGAGAGAGAGAGAGAGAGAGAGAGAGAGAGAGAGAGAGAGAGAGAGAGAGAGACTGTCGGAGGCGGCCAGCCATACTAGTAGCTATAAAGTGTGCACGTATATCAACTCTCCCTCTCTCTCTCTCTCTCTCTCTCTCTCTGTTGGAGCTATATATACCAACCCCTACGCTATATATAGCTAGGAGTCCCCACTATATATGTGTACTCAATGTGTGCTCTAGACACACTTTGGGGCTTGCAATTGTGGTGTCGTCTCTCTCTCTCTCATGGGTGGTTGTTCAACATGGTATCAGAGAGATGGTTGCATGGGCATGCTCGAAAATCTTGAAGTTCTTCATCACAAGAAAGATAAGTTCTCTTTTTATTTATTCCGTTCTTATCCTTTACTGTTCGTGCTGTTCTCTTTAGGTCTATTTTCATAAGGTAGCGCTGAATTGTGCGAGTCCTACAGAGATGAACGGTGGAATTTTAGCATTCTATTGTATATAGGCTTTGAAAAGCAAAACCAACAAATACTGAGTGTTGTGCTATGGCTTGTAATCCCCGCTCAATATGGCTTGTCCGCCTGCAAGAGCGCTATGGCTTCTCACTCATGATATGTCAAGATTGTTGTTGTGGGAAAGCAGCAGAGGAGTATAAGGTCTCATGGTCGCAAGAAGGCAAGAGAGGGAGTATCGCTATTGGTGTAGACTGTCGTACGCTTCAGCGAATTGGCATAGAGTGTCATACACTTCAAAGAAAACAGACTCTCCAGCATGGCGCTGCATTAGACTGCTGTGAGTTTGCATGCGGCTACATGATTTATTTAGAATGAGTGGCTTTACTATTTTTAGCATGGCGTTACTATTTTCAGCATGACGCTATATGTTTGGATTTTCTATCTGTGCCATGCAGTTATTAATTTATGTATGTTGCATGAGAAGGCGTAACGATGGCATGAACCGCCTAAATTTTGTTTTCTGAAGCAATTTGAAAAGCAACGTTTATCTGTTCGGGCATTTGCTGCAGCAATCGCTCATCTTGGCCACCAATTATCTCCAATGTGACGCTCCTTCAACCATCCTTCAGCTTCGTCCAGTACCCAACAACGCTGAGCATCGGGGGTCAATAGTGCGCAAATACGCAATTAATATTACACACTACAACCAACGAAGCCAGCATTTGGTCTGCCTATGAGCCCGTCGTACTACATCCTGTAGCAACCTTGTAGTGTGGCAACTGGCAGATCGTCTGGAGAAGGAGAAGTCCAGAGGACGTCCCTACGATTGCACTCTACTCTCCACTCTCCATACATTACGTCAGTTTCAAGAATATTTATTTTAACTGTTTACAAGACCTGCAAGCCTGTTCGTCCAGTCATACAAGTCTAATAATAACTGTTTACAAGACCTGCAAGATTCATGCCTTTATTTTTGCCACAATTCATGCTGTAGGCCAAGCTTCCCCTCACTACATTGCCAGGTGGTGCAAGAAGTGATGATCTACCCTTAATAGGGTACTTCAACTGCCATCACCATATTATTGCAGAAGAGTATGGTAGCTGCTGCGAGAACGGCTGGCTGATCTGCTTTTGTGGTATTTTTTACTCGCTTCCAGTGCTTATTATGCTGCGTTTCACCTGTATGCGCTCGTGGCTTGTTTGTTTTTTGCGCTGCCATAAGACTACTAATAACTGTTTACAAGACCTGCAAGATTCATGCCTTTATTTTTTCCGCAATTCATGCTGTAGGCCAAGCTTCCCCTCGCTACATTGCCAGGTGGTGCAAGAAGTGACGATCTACCCTTAATAGGGTACTTCAACTGCCATCACCATATTATTGCAGAAGAGTATGGTAGCTGCTGCGAGAATGGCCGGCTGATCTGCTTTTGTGGTATTTTTTACTCACTTCCAGTGCTTATTATGCTGCGGTTCACCTGTATGCGCTCGTGGCTTGTTTGTTTTTTGCACTGCCATAAGTCGTGCATGCGCGGTTGTGACTATGGAGCTGAGTTCGTGGCAAGCCAAGACCGAGATTGCGTGCAAGAGAGGCCATGGTTGTGTGTTGCGCAAGCAAAGCATGGCTGTGTGTTGCGGGCAGGTCGTGTGCGCACAGGATTTCTTCTCAGGCCGTTGCAGACTTGCTTCAAAAGTGTACATGGATTACTGGTTTGTAGTGTGCGTGATAAAATTAGATTGAGGTTCTCTATTCTTGGCCACGTTACCATCTTTAACAACGTATTTTGGGTGTATACATTCGTGGTTGCATATGTCAGTCTAATTTTGAGAGCGTATTTTCTTCGAAGTTCCAACCTTACTTCATTGGCAAGTTCATTACTAGTTTGGTCAAAATGAGATATAAATATGTTGTGTTCGTCATTGGCATCGTCACAACTAGTGTTCTTGATATTCATCTTTTGTCAATTTGGCTTTGATGCAGATGAAATACGTCTCAAGATCATGGATATGGACTGTTGATGATATGCATAAGTACGTCCATTGCCATGTGTATGGTATGGAAACACGTTCCAATTATGTCGTCAAAGCCTTCTCTTATGGCTAAAAGCATTTCTTCTCATCTCGTCAAAGCCGTGTGTTATGGCTAGCATGAAGCGTTTTGACATGGCAAGATGACTAATATTATGGCTACTGAGGCGGTCCGGGGCGGGCAACAAGAGAGGCGACCTCTACACACCCCTCAAGGTTCCCGTGTTGCTCAATTGGGGCTGGGGCAACCACAAGCACAACATAACAACAAACCCACAGCAAAACCCAAACAAGATAGGGGCACCACCTAGTTATGGTATGCGAACTAGGACGCAAGAGAGATTTTGGCACAACCAAGAAGATGCACCACACAACACACACAAACAACTTCACACCAAGACACACATGAAATGGACCAAAGAGAGCTAGAGCAAAGGGAAGAGAGAGAGGAAAGGATCTTGCGTAATACCTTATTTGTGACTTGCAAATGGAGATGGTTCGTTATGATGCTATCGTAGAACTTGTACAAAACTCACTCAATGCTTAGTGATTGCTAAACATTGCCAAAATACACACACACTGTCTTAGGGTGTGGGAGACCTCTCACCACAATACCCTCTTACAATGGACAAAAAATTGGCAATGAAAAACACACTAAAACACTTTCTAAAATCAAGATCAACCGATAAAAACTCAAAATACACAAGTCACCTTGAATTCACCAAACCGTATTGCACAAATGGAATGACGAAGATTTGAACGTTGAATCACGCCTTTGATGCACCAAACCTCAATTTATTGATGATGAAGGAGCATATACAATAGTGGTTTTGAGATTTGTGGAACTCACGCTCTCTCACTTGCAATGTGTAGCTTGAAGGCTTCTCTCACACCAAGAGTGAAGCTGACAAGTGGTTGCTACACCTAAGTCTCTCCTCACGCATAGAGTGTTGGGGTGCTATGTGAGATATTGGAGGTTGTTTTACAAGAAGGAGAGGGACCTATTTATAGGTTGGAGTTACACTCATGCTTCATGTAACAATACTTACATGAGACAGCGGCCTCTTGACAGATCTTTGGTAGATCCTTTGGTAGAAGGCGACTCAAATAGGGCTTCAAGCGATACCCGTTTACCTTCCTGGAGTGCTCTTTACCATTCAAGTCCATAAGCTGATAGTAACTTGAATTGAAATCCTTCTTGACTATGTATGGCCCTTGCCATCTAGTTTCAAACTTGGCATCAAAACGATTGTCAAGTCGATTGTCATACTTTAGCATAAGCTCTCCTTCCTTGATGCCTTTGTCCTTCAGTTTCTTGTCGAGCTTTTCTTTCACTCGTGTGGCTTTCCTCTTGTAGCACTCATAAGCTGCTTCTGTTTTCCACTCAAGCTCCACTAACGTAAGAAGTCAATCCATCCATACCTCTTGATCATCTTGTGCTGCTTTGCCATGAAGTCACATTGTTGGAATGTTGAGCTCGATAGGCTACAAAGCCTCTTGACCATAGACCAAGTGAAATGGTGTGAACTCCGTGGCTTCCCTATATGTGGTTCGATATGCCCACAAGGCACCATCCAAGAAGTCATCCCACAAATTTGTCTTGTTTTGCACCATCTTTCTAATGATTCCTGCAATGACACCATTAGCCTTCTTCACCAAACCATTTGACTGTGGGTAGTATGGAGTGCTGTGACGATGTAGAATGTGAAGCTCTTCACAAACTTCTGTGAGTAAAACCTTCTTGAACCCCGGACCATTATCCGAAACAATCTCTAGAGGTGTGCCAAATCTACAACAAATATTAGTGTAGACAAACCTGCTCACTGTTTTCCCATTTACCCTTGCCACACTTTGAGCCTCTACCCACCTAGTCATGTAGTCCACCGCCACTAGAATGTAGAGTTTACCATTCTTTGTTCTAGGTAGAGGACCCATAGCATCAATGCCCCATTTTTCAAAGGGTCCATTTGCAAGCACTATTTGCCTCGGGCCATGCACCAACCTTCTATTTCCATTTATCTGACAATTGTGACAGCTTTTACACCAATGTTGAACATCCACATGCAAACTTGGCCAAACATACCCCGCAAGAAAAATCTTCTTCACAGTTAATTCTTGGGCAAAATGACCACCACATTCCTCTTCATGCAAACCTTTTAGAATTGCTGGAATTTCCTCGATAGTTGGTACTCTTCTGCACACTTGATCCTTCCCTCTTTGATAGAGGCATCCTTCTAGGAAGAGATAGAAACTTGCCTTCTTCATGAGTCTCCTTTTCTGAGCTTTAGTGAAGTCTTGTGGAAACTCGCCCTCCAAAATGTAGCCAATAATGGGAGCCAATGACTCCAACCCTTGGTATCTTGGTTGCTTGACAACTGCTGCCACCATGATGACCTGCACTTCTTTCTCAACACATGTAACTGCTTGTTGTGCAAGTAAATCGGCATCTTCATTTTGTTTCCTCGGAATATGATATAGTTGCACTTCTTCAAACTGATTAAAGATCCTACGAATGGCATGAAATTTTGTCCTTAAGATTTCATTCTTGCATGCCCAAATGCCTAAAATCTATTTAACAATGAGAAGTGCATCTCCCTTTACCATGAGATGTTTTATCCCTTGGCCAATGCACATCTTCAAACCATGAATTAGTGTGTCTTATTCTGCTTCATTGTTGCTAGTTGAACCTGGTAGATTGACCTTCTCTTTCATGACCACCTCTCCACTTGGGTTGAGCAATACTAGCCCTCCCCCTGCTTTTCCTATGACTCGTCGAAAAGCTCCATCAAAGAACAAGGTAAAAGCATTAGGAATACTTTTAGGTGGTGGCAATGGTAGGGTCTTTACTTCAGGCACCTTAATCACCTTTTCATGTACCCTATAAGTAAGGATCCCTGCCAATTGTGCACGCACACTATCTTCTACCTTGAAAGAGTATTGGAACTCTTGCAATTCCATAATCCACTTTGAGATCCTAGTGCTAAGATTCATTTGAGATGACACCCAAGGAAACAAATTTTCTGCAGTGAGAATTACAAAAGGTTTTGGTAGCAAGTAGGATCTAAACTTTCTCACCGCAAACATAAGAGAAAGCATCATGAGTTCTGCTTCTGTGTAGCCTCTCTCCAAAGCATTCATGACCCTACTAGCAAAGTAGATGGGTCGCATCCTTGTACTCTCGGGATCTTGTTGTAATAAAACTGCACCAATTGTTTCCTTTCCCAACACTAGAGCTAACAAAGAATGTGTACTCCCAACAAGGAGGCATGAGTGTTGGTAGCTCTAACAAAATGACTTTAATGTTACAAAAGTACTCTTCAAGATTATCAAACCATGCAAATTCTACTTGTTGTATCAACTTTTGCAAAGGATGAAGCAACTCCGAAGCTAAGTGAATAAAGCATGACATATACTTCACCTTTTGAATGAATGAGATGACCTCTTTGAGATTCTTGGGTGATGGTAGCTCAATGAGAGCTTTTGCCTTTGCTGGATCCACCTCAATACCTTTATAGGAAACCTTGTGACCAAGCAAGATCACTTCATCCTCACCTATGTGACATTTGTCGGGGTTGAGTTGACCTACCATGTCATAGAGCTTCTTTAAACCTTCTTCTACCCTTTGTAGATGCAATGATTTTGAGCTATAAATGCAGAAGTCATCAATGAACACCCTAATTGACTTTCCAAAGAATGTTTGAAACACCATGTTCATGAAACGTTGGAATGTTGCAGGAGCATTTGTCAGACCAAATGGCATGACTCTAAAAGCATAACAACCCCAAGGAGTGATGAAGGTTGTTTTTAACTGATCTTCCAATGCGATATCTATTTGAAAGTAACCCGAGTAGCCATCACACACAGTGTACTTCTCATGACCAGCTACCTCATTTAGTATCTCATCTTGAAATGGGAGGGGAAAGTGATCTCTTTTTGTTGCCTCATTGAGTGGACGGTAATCCACACACACCCTCCACTTGCCATTTTTCTTAGGAGTGACAACAACAGGAGAGACCCACTCTGAATTCTCTACTGGATAAATGAAACCTGCTGCTAGAAGCTTTCTTACCTCCTTGAGTAGGGCTTGCTCCTTGATGACTCCTAGCCTTCGTAGCTTTTGAGCTTTAGGTTTGGCCTCTGGCTTTAGCTCAATCTTGTGTTGAACATCATCTACTCCACGCACGTCGGTGTAGTCTTTAGAAAAAAGCTTAGGAAATTTCCTTAACACACCTTTGAACTCCTCTCTTTCATCCTTTGTAAGTGTTGTAGACAACATACCTTCTAACATTCCTTCATCTTGCACATTTTGGTTCTCTTGGGAACCTACCTCCTCCAACCCTTGACAAGAGGTCTCTTGGTTGGTTGGCTTAAACCTTACCCCCATGACTTCGATGGAAGACTCCCCTTCAGTAATGCTGCCGCTACTTTCTTCTTCTAAAGTGTTATCAGTCCAATCTTCTTCCGTCTCACTTTGAGATGATTCTTCATGGAGCTCCTCTTGCCATTGCTCCTTCATGTCAAAGACAACCTTCTTATGATTGTCGTTCTTGAAAATTAATTTGCCACTCTCCCAATCCTGCAAAGCTCGCATTTTCATTAGCCATGGTCTTCCTAGGATAAATGGATAACCACTTCCCTTGGTCGACATAACATAAAAATCCACCGCCTTCTTAATGCCAAAGGCCTCTACAAAGACATTTTTACAAATGCCTACACACCTAGCCTTGCTATTGTTTGCCATCTTGACTTTGATTTCAGGTGTCTCATGGATGTGCATGCCTAGTCTTTGCATGAGTCCCTCTGTCATGATGCAAATTTGTGCACCTCCATCCACTAGGCCTTTCCTAACCAATCTTCCTTTGATGTAACAATCTAGCACAGGTATAATTTCCTCATTCATTTCAGCATGTGCAATTTTTACAACAGGAACACTCTCTTTTATCTTTCTCCTAGTGCTAACTGCCTTCGTTAAATCCCTCCTAACTTGTGGGCATAATGCAAGAAACTGAGGCCATGAGATATCAGGACCCTTACCTCTCATGTCTTCCAACAAGTTGTATGGAGTCATACCATGTCCAAGAGGAAAGTCTTGGAGGTTAATACGACGCCGCGTCCTCTTGGTTTCCTTGGTCTCCTTTGCCTTCTTTTCTCGTCCATGGTCACTTTGTGATGTAACCCCTTCTTTCTCCTTACCTTTTCCTCGGCCACGCTTAATGCCATTTGCTTCCATGTAAACCTCTCTTGAATTTTTCACCTCTGCCACATGCACATTTGGGTTTGGCAAAGGTGGAACTCCTCCTACCCCTTGTGGAGGTGGTCTTGCTCCATTTGGCCTTTGTAGAAGCCGTGGTTGCTGACTAGTTCCTTCACCTACATTCATCACTGGGTAATTCAAGTTAGGTCTCCATGGCTCCCCACGGGGCCAAGGACAATTATACATCCCATGTCCAGACTCTCCGCAATTCCAACATTGTAAGACTCTCCTAGGTCGTGGATCTCGCTCTTCAGACTTCTTTGCTTGTCCCTTTGGACCTACAGCTTGTGCAAGGTGAATTGACAAGTTACTTAAGGATTCATTTAACTTTTCAATTACCTCTGCTGTTACCTCCGGAATCTCTCTGGATGTTGATGCTTGTAATTTTCCCTTAGGTCTAGGACCCTCTATTGGAACCTCTCCTCTTAGGCACTTGAGTTTCCTATACTTCTCAACAGCTCTAGTTTCAGCTACGTCAAAGGTAGCAGGTGCACCCGCCTCAACTTTTATCTTGAGTGTGGGAAAGAGACCGGCTATGAATCTCTCCTTCTTTAGGAACTCTGCACCATCACCAGGGTTAGCGACATTTCTTACCCATACAACCCAAAGACGTAGAAACTCTTGTTTATACATGTAGTAGTCATCTAAGTCTTTTTGTTTGTGAGAAAAAATGTCTTGCCATAGCTTTTGAGTGTTTTGAGGATCAAAGAAGTATCTCTTGAAATGGTTCAAAACTTCACTATAATTCCCTTTAACTTCCTCAGGCAAAGAGTCAAACCAAGTGCTCGCATCTTTCCTAAGGACTACCTCAAACATTTTTACACGTTCTTGATCAGTTACCATCCTCTTGATATGACAAGACATCTTGAAATTCGCTAAAAATAATTCTGCATCCTCTCCAGGCTCTCCAAAGAAAAGAGGATACCCAGACATTTGGCGTTGGCTTTCCATTGAATTGATTACAAAGTAACACACGTTTTTGTTTTTCTTTCTTAAAAAGATTTACACAATAATGTTTTCTAGCTTGAAATCTATTCTACAACAAAATAAAGATATTCACATCAAACGACCTATGATAATCAATACGAGGCAGGATGACAGGGTTTGGTGATGCGAGAATTTCTCCTACTCTTTGGACACCAAACATGAACACCATACGTTGTTGAAAATGGATTTTTCTACTAATTGCAATGTTTATTCTAATATGTGGAGTGAAATGGAAGGGGAAAAGCTCTATTCCTGGGCCATTATCCATTGTCTATGCATGACCTAATGCTTAAAACAAAACAAAAATATAGACGTCTAAACTAAGGTCGTACCTAATGCGAGGCAAAATAAAAAGATTTACTGAAGCGTTTATCTCGGCCAACCTAAGAGGACCTAGAATTCTATGAATTACACGTTGAAATTGCAACTTAGTACTAACAATTATGTGTACCTTTTGTCTTGCAATGTGAATGAAAGGATCATACAAATTTTCGTGATTCATGCAAACTACTTGACTATTCTAAAGGTTGATCCTACACAAAAATATACAAGCCGTCCTCAGTGGGGGCACCAAAATTGAGGCGGTCCGGGGCGGGCAACAAGAAAGGCGACCTCTAAACACCCCTCAAGGCTCCCGTGCTGCTCAATTGGGGCTGGGGCAACCACAAGCACAACAAAACAACAAACCCACAACCAAACCCAAACAAGATAGGGGCACCACCTAGTTATGGTATGCGAACTCGGACGCAAGAGAGATTTTGGTACAACCAAGAAGATGCACCACACAACACACACAAGCAACCTCACACCAAGACACACAAAATGGACCAGAGAGAGCTAGAGAAAAGGGAAGAGAGAGAGAGGAATGGATCTTGTGTAATACCTTATTTGTGACTTGCAAATGGAGATGGTTCGTTATGATGCTATCGTAGAGCTTGTACAAAAACTCACTCAATGCTTAGTGATTGCTAAACATTGCCAACACACACACACTGTCTTAGGGTGTGGGAGACCTCTCACCACAATACCCTCTTACAATGGACAAAAAAATGGCAATGAAAAACACACTAAAACACTTTCTAAAATCAAGATCAACTGATAAAAACTCAAAATACACAAGTCACCTTGAATTCACCAAACCGTATTGCACAAATGGAAGGACGAAGATTTGAACGTCGAATCACGCTTTTGATGCACCAAACCTCAATTTATTGATGATGAAGGAGCATATACAATAGTGGTTTTGAGATTTGTGGAACTCACGCTCTCTCACTTGCAATGTGTAGCTTGAAGGCTTCTCTCACACCAAGAGTGAAGCTCACAAGTGGTTGCTACACCTAAGTCTCTCCTCACGCATAGTGTGTTGGGGTGCTATGTGAGATATTGGAGGTTGTTTTACAAGAAGGAGAGGGGCCTATTTATAGGTTGGAGACCCCTCATTAAGATTATTAGAAATCCTAATTTACAAGCTAACAAATCAAGATTATGATTTTTTTGAATATCAAAACATTGCGGGCCTTCTTTGTCTGCTTGAGTCATGGGTGTGGGCTCAAATGAGAGCATTATTGATGGTAGATAAGGTGAAAGTAAGGAGAGAGAGAGAGAGAGAGAGAGAGAGAGAGAGAGAGAGAGAGAGAGAGAGTTACTATACACATGTCTTGAGGTGAGGTGTCTTTTATGGTTAGGTCAATGGCTATTTTGTGTTAGTATGTTAGTGGTTAGTGTTAGTAATCACTAGAAAGTTAATGATATATTTACAATGGGTAGAATGGGGGAAATGGTTGAAGTAAGATGGTTGAATGAAGTGAGAAAATCCTTGTGATGGTGAAGCTTGAAGAAGTTTTGGACTTACTTGTGTAGGTTCTCAAAATGACTATCGATCTTCTTCTTCGTCTTCCCTTCTTTACGCCACCGCCGCCAAGGTTGATTATCGTGATGAAAATGGTAATTCCGTTGATGAGATCTCTTGATTTGCATAGGTTAAGCATGGTACACATGCTGAATGTATGTATATATATAAGGAGTAAGATGGAATTGTACTTTGGAGATAATAGAGAGAGGCATAGAGATGGTGTATGTACATGGAGAGCTCATATGAGAGCTATGGAAGTAAGAGGGGAGATTAATGGTGAAGAAGGTGAGAGAAACTATTGAAGATGCAGGTTTGAGTGAGGGATTGAGAGGAATGTGTGTGTGTGTGTGTGTAGAAGTGTGGAAAGAGGTGAGAGAAGACTATGGGCTACTTGTGAGAAAAGTGGGCAGACTGGGGTCCACTCAAAAAATCATATCTCACCGGTGGTTCCTCCAAAAATCATGAAAAAATTTGAGGTGATTATTCAAAGTGTGGGCTACATTTTCTCTTTTGACCACCACTCCAAATTCGGTGTGGAGATAGGTGCCAAAACTCTCACCAAAAAGCCTGTTTTTATGCCTGCAAAAGTCTTTTAGTGGTCCCCTCCTTTGTTGAATTTGTACAATGCATCCAAGAGTGAGCCCCTCATTTGTCATATCATAATACAAGCATCCAAGTTGCCCTTGACCCATGCATGGAGGAGGATTATTGGTGAATAAAGAAATATATACATGGTGGGACTAGTGTATGGACTATTCATGGACTTTAGCTCAATGAGCACATGGTGTTAGAATAATGAGTAAAAATAATAATAAAAATATGGAGGAATTATGGATATGGAAAGATATTGGAAGCATATGATATGGTTCCTCTTTGTATTATTTTGGGTGAAAGAGAAAAATGTATGCAAGTAAATAATATAATAAACGTGACCAATGAGTAGAAATCAATTTTTTTGTTTTCACGAGGGTGAGGGTGAGAATGTGGGGGTGATTCGTATAAAAGAAAAATATGAGGTTAGAGTATGTACACATTGGCAAAATATACTTATGGTGTAAGAGGATGAAAGAAGGCATACACAGGTTTAATAAAACACACACCTAAGTATAAATATTTAAATAAAATACCAGAATAATTATAAAAATCCCTATATTTAGGCCATATATATAATGCAATATTTACACACAAATGGGCCATAATATTTATTATTTTTTTGTTTTTTTACTCAACTAGCCCAGTGACTAGCTAATTTAGGGTTTTTAAGAAAATATGGAAAAAGTTCCCTAACTCACACACGCCTATATACAGTGAAATGGTAGGGATAGCCATAGTGTTTGGGTGAATTCTGTAGGGTGAGGTAGCTCACTATGATAATTTTGAATAGCCGAAAAACGGCTATCACTACATTGAAGTTTTGTCGTCTCATAAAAGATTGATGCTAGCGGATCGGCATAGCTGAAAATCTATTGTCTCGTTTGGCAACTGAACATCTATCGTCTCGTCTGGCTACTGAAACGCTATCTTCTCGTCAGTCACCACTGAAAATCTATCGTTTCATCAACCTTATGTTATGGAATGCATTTTCTCTGCATGCAAGCATACAAATAATCTAAGGGGCCCCATCGTGTTTTTATATGCCGGCTTTGTATATATGTGTGCATATGTGATTACATTGATATTATGTTTGTTTCTATGTCGTCTACATATGTGATTGCATCGTCCTTATGTCTGTTTCTATGTCGTCTTTAGAACGGCCTCACAAACCGTCTCTAAGGACAATGTGATGTGGTTATTTCTAACCTTCACATCTTGATATGTTTTTTGAGTTGATATTGTTTACAGGATGAAAGTCACATCAAGCAGTGTGTATAGAGACTCAAAAATATTCAAGCTGCACAAAGATATTGAAGGTTTTTCAAAGATATTGGAGAATTTTCATCAATTCAATTGTATATATAGGATCATTAGAAGACGCTTGAAAGCGCACATTGTATATTATGGAGTGATGTAGCTCTTGAAAAATAAATTTTGTAAACTTTGATAATTGTTAATATAGCAGTGCATATATATGGTGTTGTGGGTTTTTCCCTTGTACCCCCAAGGGTTTTTTCATCCACAGTTAGGGACTCCTATTTGAGTGGGGATGTTGGAGCTATATATACCAACCCCTACGCTATATATAGCTAGGAGTCCCCACTATATATGTGTACTCAATGTGTGCTCTAGACACACTTTGGGGCTTGCAATTGTGGTGTTGTCTCTCTCTCGTGGGTGGTTGTTCAACAATCTCTCTCTCTCTCCGCCAACAGACACACAGTAGGGCGCTCTCTCTCTCTCTCTCTCTCTCTCTCTCTCTCTCTCTCTCTCTCTCTCTCTCTCTCTCTCCCCCCCACAAACCCACGTGGTGCTGGGCTACTTGCAGGCTTTGAGCGAAAGCGGCGGAATCCTGGACATCCTCGCCTGCGTGCTGGGGTCTTTGAGCGGAAACGCCGAGTGCATCCTGGCTCCCTTGGGCCTTGCGCGGTGCTGAAGTTCTCTCCTCCTGATTCTTTCCGGCACTCTCCACTACAACCTGCTCCTTCTTATATTATACTCATATCAATAATCAGTGAATTCTCTCTCTCTCTCTCTCTCTCTCTCTCTCTCTCCCGTCATGAATTTAGTGTGAGAAATTAGTATAGTGTTCGTTCTAAAATTGAAATTCTTTTTGACAATATTACCCCTTTGTTACATTATACTCATATCTAGTGAATCTCTCTCTCTCTCTCTCTCTCTCTCTCTCTCTCTCTCTCTCTCTCACACACACACACACACACACACACACACACACACACACACACACACACACACACACACACACACACACACACACACACACACACACACGAGAAAGGAAATCAAATACACAACAATATCTCTCTCTCTCTCTCTCTCTCTCTTCATCATGAATTTAGTCTGAGGAATTAGTATAGTGACAAAGATATTTCTTAAAGAGGACAAAACTGTCTCGACTGAAAAATTTCTCTCTGAGGAAACAAGAGAGAAAATGGGCTCAGCGCAAGGGTTCAAATTCGAGGTAAAAACCATCAAAGATGGCGTTCCTCAGGGTCCCATCTGTGCGAACATAAATAAAGCGTCAAGTGCATCTGTTATGCGAAGGCCAGGTATTTCGTTTGCTAGCATACTCAAGGGGCATAACTCTAAGGATTATGAAAAAGGCTTAACAGAAGGGATGTCAAGTGAAGGAGATATCAAAACCTGCAGAATGCAAAAGCTAAACTTCAACAAGAGCTCATAGAAGTCAACAAAATGATTGAATCCGGCCCTAACAACAACAAAAGAACTTGCTCCCATGCAGAAGACAGTGGGCTGTTAGAAGATGGGTTGGCAGATCGAGTCTTCTCTGCTTTAAAAAAGTCTTTGCCATAGCAAGTGGAGGTTGCCGAGGCTATTACTGTAGCGATTCCACTAGTACTTATCAAAAAACATCTAGCCAGGCAAGCTAAGCTAACGCTTGTATTTGGGTTCAGTGGAAGAATCCCGAACAGGTTTGAGATGATTTAATGGCTTCAGGGCCCTCAAATTCTTGGTCATGGAGGAGCGGTTGAAAGTGCTTTTTACCTAGCTAAAGGTTTTTGTTCAGTGAGATTCAAAGAGGCTGCCAATGTGGAAAAGATCCTTGACAAAGGGCCCCTAGTATTTAATAGGACTACGGTTTGTGTGGTGCCTTGGGAGCCAGTGTTCGACTCAGCTGAATCTCTACAAGAGTTTCATCCGGTCTGGGTTGAGTTTGTGGGATTGCCTAGCTGGCTATGGGATAATCTTAGGATGCTTGCTAGCCAACTGGGCACTCCCTTATTTATACCTAGCAAGAGAGGGTTTGGCCAAACCTCAAACAGGGTTTGTATAGGATGGGATGCGTCTAAAACGCCACCTAAGAGCATGGTTATCAATGTCGGAGCTAGGCTTGTTACTATTCCGCTAAACTTTGGTACATACTCTGGGACATGTTTTAAATGCAACAACTTTGGACACTTTGCCAAGGATTGCCCCTTGAAGTCTAATGATACTGTAGCTCTGACAACACAGGCCCCCAATAAAATGGAATCTCCGATGGAAGGGCTGGAGAAGCAAGGAGGCAATAACGAAGGGACAAATGCAGGGAAGGATAAAGGAGATATGGTATGTGAGAAAATGGATATTAAGATGCAGGAAAAGATTGTGGAGGAATCGATTCCCATACAACAAGCTTTCGAAGGTGCAGATAATAATAATAGGATCATTACTCCCGCTGCTATCCCCAAATTTATGACAGTGACAAAGACGACGGCTGTCCAAGTCCCTGGTCTAAAAAGAGCCAAAAGAGTGAAGGCAGTGGCAAGAGACTCCAAAGTGCTTCAAGTCGTGAGAACACTTGAGGTGAAAGGAACTAATTCATCCTCCACCCCATTGAAAGGAGGGGGGTTCATTGTCCCTCTGCACAATCCATTTGCAACACTACAAGAAAAGAAATCCCCTGACTTGGAACCCCCGAATTCTTTTGAGACCAAGGAGAAAGGGGAGGGGAATGATTCGGATGCTGAAGAATTCGTTCCTCTATCCAAATGAGCCCCTCATTAATGATGGAGTCTCTCACTATCCAATCTTGGAACGTAAAGGGGTTGAAATCCCGTAAGAAGAGTACCCTATTCTGGGAGGAAATAAAAAAGGAGCAGACAGTCAACTGCTGGGACATCCAAGAACACCACCTAGATGCCCATAGCAAGAGAAAGTAGGTGCTAGGAAAGAAATTGGTATTCTATGGAGAAGGAAGTAACGGCTTCAGTGGC